>NC_140921.1:9902310-10502310 GCF_045865225.1 Trachurus japonicus | reverse complement strand
AAAAAAAACTTTTATCAACAGACAGATTGCTGGTGTAGAATATATCATATTAATATTATTTACAAAATCTCTGTACAATCAAATAAACAGGGGTGAAAAGGTCTGTCCTGCCAGTCAAGCATTTCAGAAGTCAGTTTAAAAGGCTGGATGTGTTCTCGCAACAGGATGTCAGACCAGATTAACAACCTCTGAGGAAATCCTGAAAGGTTTTTTAGCAAAGTGAGGTGAAAAATATTAGACAAGGAAAAGGTCAGAAGGTCACAAAAGGGACACTGCGACTAGTACACAACAGCGAAAAAGTCGCACGCTGTTAGAAGATAAAGCTCCTGGCCTTTTTTACACATGCTGATGTAAACAGAGGTGAGACGTAAGTTTAAACAGATCAAGCCAGGGTCATTCATCCAAAAAGATGCAACGCTTGGATAACGTTGATGATTTGCCATAATCGTACCGTTCAAAAATAACTCGGTGACACTGACGATTAATTTCACAATGCCAAGGTGGGACAGTAACACTGGAAACTCACACTTGACACACCCATAATTCAGTCTGAAACATCCTGTTGGGAGCATCCACCTCAAATAGTGTTAATAACTAAATCAGCAGGACAGAAACTTCAGGAGGAGACAGTCTCTCCGTCAAGATTCAAACAGGAATTAGTATACATATATATTAATATATATATATATATATATACACACATATACTTTTTTTTAAAAACATTTACACACAAGTCAAATCAACTGTGGTAGGTTCAGAGAAGAGGTGAGTTTGTTGAAAGAGAGAGAAAGAGATCGATGGATGTGTTGCTGCATAGCCTTTTGGTTAGATTTCACTATGGATGACGTAACATTTGCCGTTCGGTGGAAGCCAAAGCTCCTTACAGTACAGAGAAAAACACACTGATCTGAGAACAGGTGGTCCCATTGGGAAATGAACCCCAGGCGAAGTGTCACTGAGGTTCAAAGCCCAAACTCTAAAATCACACAGGTTATCAAAGCCGACACAAATCCTGCACACTGTTGACTCATGATAACGGGGAGAAGAGAGAGAGAAAAAAAAAATCACTGCTTCGAAGCTGATTTACTTGCATGACTGAATTCTTGCTTTGAAAATGTTTCAAACACTTTAAATATGTCAGCTACAGTTTTAGATGTTATACTGCTTTGAAGAAAACGTTAATCCCAGTTAGGTGAAGAATTCAGATTCCAGACATTGTTGCAGATTTGTGTGTTTTTTTTTTTTTTTTTAAGTCTACGACAGCAGCTACACAAGCACATTTTTAAAGTTTTATCTTATTTTAAAATTTGCTGAGTATGAAAATGCATTTACACTTTAAACTTTAAAAAACACACCATCGACATTTTCTAGAGAACATGAATCATGTTGTAAACATCTTCACTTATCCAAGTTTCCAATAAAAGAATGAGCCAAATGATGAGCAACGGGCTGTAAAACGGCCTCCATGAATAAATGCTCTTTCTACTTTCTGCTTTGAGAGACAAAGGTTTTGAAGGACAACCGTGAAATGTGCTGGAGAAGGTTCCAACTCCTGAGTGAGACTTTTCTAAGTGCTGCAAATTGCAACATGCCTGGAAACTAAATTTCTTCCACCCAAGCGGAGAAGCACAATAGCGCAAGGGTTGGAATCGGTTCTGTTGTGCCAACATTCGGAAACAACCGAAATTCAATTCGGCATGAGAGCATTTTCAAATCACGGTGGAAAAATAGATGAACTCACATTATAACTTATTACTGGCAGGATAAAAATACTACAAAGGGACAGGCCTTTTAAAAATGTTCCCAAACCAAACTATTTCCAAAACATCTCAAATTTTACAACCAAAGCCTTTGCAGTGCTAGTGGATGTTAACGTTGTTGCTTTTTAAAACTGTGACGCATTTAGGGCTAGTGGGCGAGTTCAAACACTGACGTTCGATCTGTCAATACATGTTAACTGCACTGAATCTTCTCATACAGTACAATTTTTAGGACACAAAACAAAAACAAACAAGAATGAACAACAATGAAAAAAACAAAAAAACAAGCAAAAGTGAAACCCGACCATAAAAACGTATCTCGCATGCACAACAATACAAAAAAAAAAAAAAACACGTTGAGGTAAAGTTAAGCAGGAAAAGAAACTGAAATGAAATCACGCAGAAGAAAGTGAAGGGCACAAACACGGTGTAACCAAGGTAACACACTGTGAAGGCAACAGATTGCGGGGGCGGGGGTTTCAGATTATAAAGAAACAAGATAACGTCACTCGCCTGACGTTGAAGCCAAGTGGCACCTGACAGGTCGAGGCCACTGAAATCATCCAAACATGAGTTGGAACAAGGCAAATTAGGGAGAAAAAAACAAAAAAACAAACAACAGAGCAGAAAGCACCCGAAAAGAGAACATCGGCGGCGTCATCACATCTGAAAACAAGCAGGATGGAAACTAGATGATTAAATGTTTTCAGAGGAAACGGTTGCAAAACCTTTCCTCCAGAATACTGCTACACAAACAGTATTTCACCACAGTTTGACATTTGAATTATTTAGGCTGAAACACCCAATCATGTCTCCATGGTAGAAAAAAATATTGTCTTACATTCAAGCTTTGTATGAACTCTGTTAATGTGATTATTCTGTTAAAAATATCCTAATCTATACTGATTCTCAATATCATGTCTTCAAAATGGTGCATATTCAATTTCACAACAGTGTTTGTAAAGGTTAGTGTAATATGTGTAAATTGCTGTTGATAAAAAACAAAAACGAGTACCTAAAAACAAAATGTGTGTTTTTACGAATGAACTAAAAAACAAAACAGGCAAACATGTTCTGAGTCGGGGTCAAAGTGTAGTCTGTGCGTATGTCAGAGGGCAAAGCACAGATAACCACAATCAGCTGATTTTGCCAATAACGTGTCATAACGTTCAGCGAGCTAATCAGGATTTCACCTTCATTATTACACTGGTGGGTGAGATTTAATAAATCATAAGGTCCTGTCCAGAGACTCCCTCAGTGCTGAACCAACACTTATATTAGAAACACAGAAAACTAACCGACTCCGTGGCGTCGGTAGAGATGGTTTGGAGGTATTAACATTAAATCACTGAAAACAGAGAGATGAAGGTGAATCTCAAAAAAAGACTGATTCCAAAAAGGGGGAAAAGCACAGTTTCTCTGCACAGAGAGTAAAGGCAAGTACACAGTGGTAATAATGAGTAAATAAAGCAGTGAACAGTGGCAATGGCACCATCCAGCGTTATATAGTTGAGCTGCTTTGCCATAAAACAGATATGAAAGGCTGTAAAAAGGTCCAGGATATTCAGGGTTAGGAGGCAGGGCGTTATTATGATATAAGAGGAGACTATACACTTATGGTCCATGTTTTTTATAATTTAGTAATTCTCTGTGATAAGTCATAGTTGGTGACTTGAAGCTCGCTGATGATGAAGCCTCTGTCATTCTCATGCATACAGCAAAACCTGCCTACAGTATAAGGTGTGTGTATGTAATTAAGTAAGAGGGTATTCTCCATCCTGGCGTCTCAGGTCATGGCTTCACTAAAAAAAAGTCTTGAAAGCTCCACACTGGCAGATGCACACAAGCGTTTTCAAGTATTCAGTAAATACACAGTTTAAACACTTAAGTCTCTACTAAGGTGCAGGTGCGAGTGTGGAAGTGGACAAACAGGCGGGTCCAACACACACACAAGAGGCTGCCCTGACTTGTTGTGGTTAGAAAGAGGCATGCAAACTCAGCATCTGGGACAAACACACAAACACACACATGAGGCCAAGAGCTATCATTAAGTCTTGCTTGTGCCACAACTTGTTTGGCATTGATGTGGTTGAAGTCTGAGCAATTCCGCAAATTGCTCCTGAAATTCGAGCAATCTGGACTTTGAGCGTGTGTCGTACCTCAGGTTTCATTCACTGAAATTAAACATAATAATAAGCAGGCAGAGCGTCACCAACAGGCTGATAATATGCAGTGAGTGGTGGAACCGTTTCTGCTGTTAGCAAATTTGCATGAGAGTATTTTTTTTTTTTACAGGAGGGGCGACTCTGGGTTAAAAGCGTCTTGGTCCCCGCTATTTGCATCAGGAGCCTGGGGTGCTGAGGCTTTCTTATGCCTGGTTTTACATGGAGCATTAGCATTGCATTCAGTCGACCTGAATGCCTCATTACATCACAATGCAAAACCCAAACAAGGCAGCAGGGTGGCAGAGAAGGTAGAGGGTGAGGAATCTGCCTCCCACCCAGCCGGAGTGTCCTTGAACTAGACACACTGACGGGCCGGGGGAGGAAAAAAAAAAAAAAAAAAAAAGATGATTTGCAACAAAACAAAACAATAAAGCACGAATCATAAACAGGGATTGCTGAGCCGGACCGGGTCCTGTGGTTGATGCCCGTCAACAGAAATGAACAATGCAGACGCAGCCGCCGCAGCGCTATCGATTGGAAGACAATGTCTTGGTCCCGTTGTCTAACACTAAACTCAGCCGGTTAAGGAGCAGTATATGTATGCGTGGCAACACGGTGTCGTTAATGCTGTTTGCATGTAGGTAGACGGAGGAGAAGATAAAACGAAAAAGCGAAGGCCATGTGCAGTGGAGCGACAGAGAGAATTAAAGACCGTTTTTTTTAACTGCTTCCTGTCTGAGGTGAAGGAGGAGGAGGAGGAGGAGGAGGAGGCAGGAATCGTACGAATCTCAACAGGATTTGGCTTCAGTGCACTCCTCAGCAGACTGTGGCGCGCTGGGCGACGTTTTGTGCAAAAGATAGGCGACAACAAAACACCTGCCAGTCTCTCTGCTACTGCCTCAGCTGCAGTCTGTATGTTTTTACGGTAGGTCGACTGAGGCTCGACTGCAGCTGTCTGTCTGACCGGAGGCATTGGTGGTAAAATGATGTTTCTGTGATGGTGGGAAAAAAATTTCTGCGATTCTCCAGTGGTAAAAAATGCCCAATTACTCATTCAAGAGTAACTTCATCCCTGTGTAGATGTTGTATCTTGCACAAAATGTCGCCCGGGGCACCACAGCCTCCAGAACGTTATGCTACAGTAGCTATTCACACAAGCACATAGACACATTAACAAAAAAAAAACAAAAACACTAAAATACTCCGTCTCTGTGCTTCCTGACACCAGACCGATGACAGGAACCAACAGAGCTGATTACAGGAAACCATAAATTAAAGATTACAATATTAAAACCTCTATGATAGGGGGACGGGGGGAGGGGCTCTGTTTGGGAAATTTAGGAGAAAGATATTAGAGGTTATCATTATTTACAAGTGTTAAATTATTAAAATGGCTTTTCTCAGTTTCTGTGTGTCTCTCTCTCTTAGTGTTCCTTTCGCGGCCTCTGTGAACGGGACCTTTCAGCAGCGTCAAAAGTGGATGACGTCACAGCATCAAGAGTTGATGACGTCACGGCGTCCAGGAAGAGTTGACATCGACGTGTCGAGGGTTGATGATGTCACGCAGTTTCCTTCACGGGTCCTCGGTTGTCTTGAGAAGCTCCATCAGCGCACCCACAGCCCCGAAGTAACCCTGGGACGGAGACACACAACAACACTCGTTTTACACACACATACTGTACACATAATGTGGCATTTAACTGAAGTGGGGTGCGTTCACAACAGCAACACTGTGCTGGAGGTCATCTCTGAAGTCGATGTGAACATTTTTTATTATTTATTATCTGGGATCATATTTGTTCTGTGTATTTCTCCGGTGCTGACCTCGTGCTCCAGGAAGAGAGCTCTTAGTTGTCCTTTAGACCAGAAGTCCATGGCGTAGGCCAGCAGCTTTGTGGACACCGTGTTGATTCGCAGGAAGTTCCCCACAAACACCACACGTTCGATTTTCTAATGAGAAGAAAAAGAAAAAAAAATCCAAATTACTTGTTGGAAAACAAAGACAAACACAAAAACTGTTCAAAACATACATCCTCATCTATTTTCATTTCCAGATTACTGTAAAAAAAAAAAAAAATCATATTGTGACATATTCTGAGGCTGCTGACCAAAACCAGAGCCTTGTTCCTCACTGAGTCACATTTGACCAAAGAAAAGCAGCAAATCCTCACATTTTGAAAAAGTAAGTTAAGAAAAATTAACCATATAAGATACAGAAGTAAGTTAAATCTAAAAAAAAAAAAAAAAAAACTTATGTCATGACAAATTAATCATATAGTCCATTTTGTTTATATGAAACACATTAGGAACTGTGGTGTAACTCCTGTAAATCACCACACGGTGGCGCCAGAGAACTGATAAACCAGTGAATCTACTAATGTTGGTCTGATAACAACATCATCACCACAAAAACTGAAAAGCTTTCAAACCAACAATTAAAATAGGAAAAAATAAATAAAACAACCTAAATGTGTTAATTTCATCTTGCGTGTAAAATCAAAACACATAATTGACTTCTATATATTTGGGGGAAACAGCCTGACAGTAGGAGCTTTATAATCGCACATAAGTACTTAATACTTTCACCTCCAGTTTGACATTAACTGTGTGAAAAAATAATCTTATTAAAATAATAATCTCTGCATGTTTGACAGCAGATTATGTAACTAATATCTGTCAAAAGCGGCGACTGGCGGTAAAAAAAATGTTTGAAATTATAAAACAGATCAACCTCTGTCGTCAGTTTTATAAAATTGTTTAAAACAAAGTAAATGAATAAAATAAAAATGGCGCAAGAAGGCTTCATGACAATAGCTGGATGAAAAGACTATTACAAAAGCAATTAAAAAGGAGTATCAATAATTATAATCAAAATTTAAAGGCGAACATGTCAAAACAGGACGTGTGTGTGTGTGTCCTTGCTGCACCTCTGTGTGCAGTGATAGCCCTGTACAATGCTGCTTGATCGCCATGCCACAAGGCAACACTGTAAAGAAGCTCACAGCACACAGAACGACTCCGGGCCGATCCCTCGCTCCACAACAAACAACAAGTCAGAGCTGGACTGTTGCCTCTGACAACCGTCTCTGTCTGTCCTGCTGCAGCAGCTTCTCATTTCACCGTGTGCTCATTCATTTCTGTCATTTAACTCTTAGAAACCATTAAATAATTAGATTAAAACAGCTTCTAATTGTTTATTTTGTTATTTATGATCCACTCGCCGATTTCACTGTGGCGCCAATTAGTACCCACAATCCCCCAAAGTTGCCTCCCAGCTCACTGCTGATTATGTGGAACTCATCAAGACGTCAGACGAGTGCTGGGAGGAAATGCAGGGGTTTTGCCGCAGCTGCGACAAAGTGTGTGTGTGTGTGTGTGTGAGAGTGTGCGTATCGTTCACTTTATACTGTTAGTCATGCTTAGTGGCTGGAGAAGCTGTGAATTCAGTATGTGTGTGTGTGTAACTGATGGAGGGTGTGTCTATCCATAATATTAGTCATGCTGACTAGCTAATCTGTGTGTGTCTGTGTGTGTGTGTGTGAGTTTTGTATGTTAATGGGTCACTGCACTAGTGAAAGTCACAATGACTGCTCATTTGTTTGTGTCATTACAGTATAAACTGTTAATGGTTGTGTGTTATGAACGATCCTGTGCGTGTGTGTGTATCTTTGTGTGCGTGTGTACCTCGTTGACAGCACACATCCGTGCTATGGATCCTATATTATTAGTGATGGTGACCAGCGTGGCTCTGGCCAGGTCTTCCTTGCTGATGCTGTCTCGCTTCTCTTTGCTCATCATGTGACCAAAACTGGAAAAAACAAAACGAGACAGACGGTCATTCTGCATGTGAGCATACAAACACAAATATACACACAGACAAACTTTCCACCTGTGTGTTATTTCAGTTTGATGAACTTGCAACAATTTCAAAAAGTCATAGTAACCTTCAGCAAACACGTGTTGTGTGTGTGGTCTCAGTAAAAGACAGCAGGTAACACGGCAACAGGAACAGTGATTATAATCTGATGACTGCGATAAAATCTGTTTTTCTCTTTAGTTTATGGATCGACCTTCGGACTGCAGGTTTACTGTATACAGTACAAGCTAAACCCAGATTAGCAACTACAGGTCTGATTGTGTATGTGTGTGTGTACCTTGTGCATACTATTGCATTACCACTCAGCTATTCCTTCAGACACCATGTGCTGGTATGTGTCTTTCATATTTCTATTATGACGGAGTGTGTTTGTGCATGAACACATTCCTGCAGAGCATGTGCACACGATTTTGACGCCTGTTGAAGTCACATTGTGTTGCCATTCCGCCACGTGAGCAATTGACATGAAGAAATAAGACATTTAATGCTGATTCAACAAGCTCCAATCTGGTTTCACCCACTGCAACTCATTAGTTTAATAATCTGCAAGAAATTCACTTAATCTATCTGAATAGTTATAATGAATAGAATAGATATGTTAAGGATTTTCTACAACTAATGAATTACAAGACGCAAACTTTGATCATCAGTCACATGAAAACATCAGATGTGGATCTTCTCTCTCACCTGGACGCCACAGCAGAGCCCTGCAGGCCGAAGCGCTCGTAGTCTCCTCCGTAGATGTCCTTCACCAGTTTGTCCACGTTGGTTGAGTCCCCCTTGCTGGCCATTTCCAGCGCCTCCTCGAACGTCTCGCAGCCCGTCAGCAGACAGCACAGGCCCAGGAACGTACCACCTCCCAGACTGGAAACAAGAGAGAACAAGGATCAAGTCAGATTAGATGATGAAAGGGAAAGAAGACGAGGTTGGAGATTGGAGACTGTGAATACGTTTTTTAGGAGATAAATTTAGAAAACAGAAAAGGGAGTGAGGAGAAGAAAGAATAAATGGTGTGAGAAAGAAACGATAACAAAGAGGAGAATATAAAACAAGCTGAGGATGTGATTGTTATTGCAATAACACGTTTCATGTTTCACTTGTAAGAGAGTGAAAAGGCATTGATGCCGAGTCTCTTTGTCCTTGGATTAATGAGAACTCCAGGAAACTTTGCCAACGCATTTTTTACATTGTGCTTCAGAGGAAACGAAATGTCACAGAGGTCTGAGCCGAATCATGATGCATTGTGTAAGAAGACACGACATCAGGTAATCAGAGAAACTGTCAAGTATAGGAATTCACAGAAAACCCTACACCACACCAAATCATACACTCCCACACCCAGGAACCAGACTACTCATACTCATAACCTGGAAGTTTGGTTTGCTCATGTTTATCTTCTCCTGAAGCAGTGTAACTGATTCAAATGAAAGCTTTAGACACACACACACCCTGTGTCATGGTGAGAGGCTACACTCCGATACACTTGTCATTTAAAGAACGAGGAAGTTACAAATGACAGGTGTGTTACCTGCATTCAAGGAAAATCTGCCCTTTCAGTTGAGACTGACATAAGTAATTGACGACATCCACATTCCTCTGCTCCATATAAAACTGACATGGAGCTTTTGTTTTCCTCTGTAATCAGACGCCTTCAGCAGCTCATACCGACAAGTAAAGAGTTCACATGTCTAGTTGGACTGAGCTCAGATCAGCCCAGCAGGTCACACGTGTTTGTCTAATCTATTCTTGGCTGCTTTTAACATGTTTTGGGTCATTTAGCTGTTGGAGGAGTCAGAGTCCTCTGACACTGGGCAGCATGTTTCGCTGCCGGACACTTTGATGATCTTCTGGTTTCACTGCAAAGACGAGCAGCTGAGCAGCCCCATAACAAACACACTGAGCCTCTTCCATGGTCTCGTTATGTGATGGTAGTGTTCTTGTCTTTGAAAGTCTCATTTCTGACTGAGAAAGCTCCATATCGTGTGTGTAGATACTACTGTATCTTCATCTAAATTTGAAGGTCAATTTGAAGTTTTGTCCACCGTTTGAACTCAGGAAAGCTGTGTTCAACTTCTTGGTGATATGTCACAGCAACATCAAACTGCTTGGAGAAGGTCTGACGGCCTTCACCTTCATCTCAACCATACGTGGAAAACTGTCTCCTCTTCATCTCTTCAGGCGGCTCTCGTCTTATCTCTTCTTGTCCATGTGATACCAAACAGCAGAACAGAATGTTTGTCTCCGTTTAATAATGCTCATCATTCAATTGGTTGAATGATTGATTAGAAGATAAGACACCTGTGATAATGAGTGAAGACAACAGTCTGTCTGAAATATCACTATAGTCCAGTTATTTATCACCTCGTCTGAGACATCAATCATTTTTAGAAGATCTTTTTACACTTTTTTTATGAGGAATATCTCTACACAGAGGGAGAGAGAGACAGTGGGTGACTGAACTGAGGTTGGCAGCAGATAACAGGAGGCTGATTCTGCGCTTCAGGTCCGGTTGGGACCTTCTTTTAATTACCAGCTGTTTAAGCCCACATTATCTAATCAAGCTGCTTCTACTGTTATGTAAGTACCAAGGTACATGAGGTGACAACAGATAAAGGACGACTGGAATGCAAACAACTGGTTCTGTCTTAACCTGCAGGGCTATAAAAAGCCTTCAACCTTCACCTTCTGCACAAATTCATCCTTTATGCACAACAACGTTAAGATCAAAACCCACTGATTCATGTGGACTTCAGCGGTCTAATCTTTCTGTTGTTTCTGAGTTTTACACTCACTTGGTCGGAGTTCAGTCTGTGAGAGCGCTGCTTCCATCCATCACACGCTGCTCTTTACTTTTGTTTATTCTCAGTAATTCAACTGCCAGCCTTAAATGATGACCAAAATCACATATTGGAGAAGCTCAAGATGAATGAACCTTCACTTAATGTGGCGAAAACTCATTTCATTTTATTCCAGCCCCACTCTGAAAACAAATCTGTGAACGTAGATTTAGATAATGCACTTTGAGAGAGAGACAGAGACGCTTCAAGTAAGAAATGATAGAAATGAAGTTGACCTGGAAATCACATATTGATGTGATTTAATCCAGAGTGAAATAGCAAAGAAACAAAGATATTGTTCTCTTAGGTGCTTATTCTAATATTACTCAATTTCACCTTTCAAATTTAGTGCAATACACACCACACACACACACACAAACACAACACAAAACTATTGATCGGGCCTCACCTGGTCCCAGTGACCCGCTTGTAGTTGTTCTCCGAGTACACAGCCAGTATGGAGACCCCGGAGCCGATGTTGACCAGCAGCATGGGGAAGGGGTTGTCCAGGGTGCAGGGTTTCTTCACGCAGCTCTGGGTGTCCGACGGGTTCTGGAAGTAGTAGCACTCGGGGTGTCCGTTGAAGCCCACCCTGTCCACGAACAGCAGGCCCCGGATCAGGCAGTCCAGCTCGTCCAGCTTCAGCAGCTCCAGGTCGGCCATCTGCAGCACAAACAGAGGAGGGTTACAATACTGACATGTAAAAGGAAATAATAATAATGAATGAATTTATGGATCTAAAATAATTTAAAACTGTTTAAATGTGTGGTGTGGTTCAGTTTATCGGTTTAGGCTGCAGGGGTCAGAGAAGTTCGCCGACCCTGCTCCACTTCCACAGGGTCAACGACCTCAGGTAAACAGGCCTTGACGAAGTTGACGTCAAAGGCAGCTGCCAAATCAATCACCTGATTGCATTGCAAAATAATAATTACTTCCATTTTTGGTGAATCCTTTGCTTTTTTGTCTTAAAGGGATAGTTCAACACTTTGGCAAATTGGCACATTGCCATAATCCCTATAGTCATAGGAGTAGGTTCGTTACCTTTAATTGCTGGTGCAAGCTATTTTTAGAACGGTGGAGCAGAGTCGCGAGCTGCTCAGAGCTACGCTACGGAGGCTCATGGGATTTCTTGGTTTCCCTCATCAAACTCATCAAATACAGTCTCTGCATTTGCCTCGAAAACAACTCTGGTGGACAAGTTGTGACCTGCACATTCACCACGCTATGAGATAATAACAGAACGTTACGAGACGGAGGTAAATTCATGCAAAACCGCTGATGCGCGTTCCTGTCGGGGGCAGTTTTTCGGCAAGCAGTCATGTGCATTTGCCTCTAAAACAACTCTTTCTCATAATGTTCTAATGTTCTAAAAATAGCTTGCACCGGCAATTCTGCTCCGCCTACTCCTAAAACTATAGCTTGCACCGACAATTAAAGGTAACGAACCTACTCCTTTAAAGGATGTCTGTTTTCTCAAAGTTGAAGTGACTTAATCAAACGTTGTGTGTGAGCAACAGTTTAATTTCTCATATTTGAGCAGCTTCAACTGTCAAACGTTCAGATCGACTCTAATTAGACATTTTCTCGCGGCCACAAACTCACCGTTCGGAAGTCGTTCTCGAACTTGTACGCTCCTCCTCCGGTGGCGCAGAGCGTCGTGTGCAGACTGGAGAAGTTCTTGTCCCGTCCCATCTGGATGAAACGAGGCATGGCCTGCGTTGGAAAGCGGATGAAGTGCAGGTTTCCTGTCCTGCCGCACATGGTCAGGTTCCTCAGCTCCAGGTGGACGTCACGGACGCCTGTTTTACCTGAGGGAGGAAGGGATGGTTTGGTTTAGGAAAAGCTGTGGTTGAAGTCCATCAGACTTTGTGAATGATCCGTTTCAAGGTGTATGATTGTGTGTGTGTGTGTGCGCAGAGGTAGACGACGTACCATAGGCCACGTTTGAGGTGAGGTAGCGACGGATGGACTTGAGGTTCTCCACTTCTTCCTGTTCTTCCTCTGCGGTTATGTCGACCGGCTCGAAGTACACCAGCTTCACCAAGGTGCCACCGATGTCCATACCAAACCACGGGAAGGCTGAGGAGGAGGAGCAGACAGAGGTGTAAGGATATTTACTTTTTAAAACAGACAGAACAATCTACTAGAAATAATAATAAATACGCTCTGTCTTTTTTCATTTGTCAGAGCAGCAAAAATTAATTAAAAGAGCAAAACTCTTTATGTAGCTTTGACCTAAGAGGATCCATTATAGTTAATGGATTATTGTACTAAACAAAGGCTGAATAACACAGTGGTGCGTTGTACCACAGCACTGCACAAGAATGAAAGGAAATCATTTTTAAACAAGGTTCCTGTGAATAAATCAGCCGACACATGGAGATCAAATCTGCTTTGGCAAATAACTATAATTATCTTATTCTGAGCTAATACACTGATTAGTTAGGGGGGCAATTTGTTTGCTTGGAAAAATGGCAGCGAATGATCAATTGATTACCAAAATAGCTGCACACTCATTTTCTATTGACTGACTGATCGATTATAGTTTCTGTGCAGGTTGGAGGTGGCGTTAACGGCTGCAGAGGGGAGGAGAGTCGGGTCTGGAGACTTAGTTGGAAACCAGAACATCGAGTTCAGCACAAAAAAAAAAAAAAATCTTCCAGCACAAGAGGTTTGGAAAAAAAAAAGAAAAGGGAAAAAAAAAAACACCATCACAGCTCAACAAGAGCCACAGTTGCCATGGAAACAGACCCCCCTCCCTCTCCATCATCTCTCCTCTCCGTCTCTCTCGCGCTCTTCAGTCTCCTATTTTCTCTTTCACTTAGCTTTTCCTCTCCATCTCTCAGCCTCCATCACATTCATACACTTCCTTTCTTTCTCTCTTCTTCTCCTCATCCCCCTCCTCTTTTCACCACTTATCCTCCTTTCTGGCTCCTTCAATTTCCTATTTTCTTTTTCCCCCATTCCCCTCCTTTTTCTCTCGCTCCCCCCCTCCCCTCTCTCTCTCTCTCTCTCTCTCTTCCCCTGTTCCTACCTCTCCATCTTTTGCTTTCTTCTTGTCTCTCGATCAATTTAATCCAATCCGTGTGAGACTTACTGGCAGTGGATGGAAGACGACTGACGCTGCAAGACGTTTTTAATGCACCACAAAGCAACTGCTATATTTAACTTGGAGGCTCGTCAGCCTTTCTTCGTTTATCCGTTCAGTTCAGCGGGCTTTTATTTGCATGATAATTACACCTGAAACAATTAGCTGATTACCACTTTGAAACTATTTTAATAGGAGTTTCATTCATTTTTTTGTCTTTGGTTTTTTAAATCAAGAACATAATCAGCAGATTCAGCCAACAGGAAAATAATGATCAGTTGCAGCCCAACTGATAAAATAACTGCAGAGCAGATAAGAAAAAGTGAATGAATGAAGCCATTTCAAGATGACAACATTAACTTACGACATGGCTTTGTCTGTCAAACTGTAATTTTGTTTAGCTTTCATACAAAACACATGAAAACACACTTCACACATCTCAGAGAGAAGTGAGTCAAGTACAAACACTCATTTCCAAAATGGTTTAAAAGTCAAAAGACAGTAGAGCTGCTCTGGGTAAAAAATGTGTTGATTAGTTGAATTTATCTGCAGCTATTCACATAAAATCACAAATAGTTTCTTGTTCCAGCTTCTTAAACATGAGAGTTCAATATGAAAACTGAACATTTTTCCAACCGTCATTGGAAAGTTACTTGTACAAAGCGCATTCATACATATGTATAATTTTATCTTTATACATTGTGCTTTCCATTTGAATTATGGATCAATAAAGTCTTTGTATCTGTCTATTTAAATTGTAAATGTATGCATGTTTTATAAATTAAATGAGAATTTGCTTAATTGAGGATCAACAGTGTAAAACCATGAGGTGTGTGCCCCCCAAAAAACTGGAATGAACTAAGAAAATAAAAACATGTAAAAACCTCAAAAACTCAGAGCAGACAGATCTTTGTCTTTCCAGCTGTACGTATGTGGCTAATTTTAGCAGCCGCCTGCATCGACCCTCGTCTCTTTGCGTTACCAGTTCAACAAAGTCCTCGCTGGAATCTCAGAAAGGTAAACATTCGAGGACGGCGTGCTCCTCACCTGACGCATGAGGTTACTGCGGGGCACGTCAGAGAGGCCCCGTCAGCCTCTGTTAGTCCTTTAAACATCATGTTTTACACTTATTACACAAGACAGAGGAGGGTTCGTCCTCACAACGTCAACAGAACAATAAAACCTCCTGTTTAAGACGACAAACATGTGGTCACTGTGAGATGGTTGTGGAGAGCGGCAGTGTTCGACTAAAGAATGTGTTGAATGCAGATTCGTGGTGCATGATGATGTCGTCTCAGCCCACTCAGCAACGACAAGCTGCACAAACCAACCATGGTGCTTCACACAAAAACAGACTGAATCAGGCAGGAACAAACTGCTCAGATGGGTCGGGGAAATCATTCATAAAAATGATTCATAAAAAAATAAAAAAAATAAAACATCAAGTGCTTGCTTTATTATGGGATTATTAAAAAATCAAATCATTCTGACAATGATTGTAATGATGAGTATAGAGCATGATGACATTTGCTTTCTTGTGCTGATTAATTAACTTTTTACATTTGTCTGTGGTAATTACAGACAAAGCAGTCGGGGATTCTTGACTGTTTATCTCTTAGATGACGGAGAGATGTTTTAATTATGTTGTAATAACAATTTCAATTGAAATTGTGAGCAAATGTAGGTCAGTGGGAGATCCGACTATTAATTTCATAAGAAGTTAATCTGATGATTATTTTCCTGATTAAAGCGATTCATTGTTAATAAACACAATGTGATACAGTATCTTCATGTGTCTTATTTTGTCTTCAGCAAATAATCCAAAACATAAAAAACTACTAAATTGACAGTGACATACTGTAAGAATAAAAGAAACAGGAAGTGAAGTATCTTTCAGTAAAAGATAATAAATAGATATGGTTTTGTATTAATTGTTTCCTGATCAGACAGTTTCCTCCTCACTGGTTCAACTCTGGTCAAACACTCTGGGATTTATCAGCATACCAGAGCTGCCCGCCCGCCTCTGACTGGCCACTTTCTAACCAATCGCGGCCCTCGCTGTGCCGCCTCACTGCCCGGTCAGGACAATCAGGAGATGTGACTCTTTCACAACGGACCGTTGTGAAGTGATTCTGTCTGGCTTTTACTGAGACAAAGTCCACTTTCAGATTAGAGACACCAAATTTGATCTTGGGATTTTAAGGTCATGGGTGAACCACCTATAATAAAAAAAAAATGGATTTTATGCCCTTCCTTAACTTCTCATGGTGTTAGCAATGAAAAGCATGCGCATAGTTTAACGGTTAATGCTTCAAATTGAGTAAAACAACATTAAAATCTGTTGTTTTTGAATCTTGAGAATCACATTATACGTCATAAAACTGTGTTTGTAGTGATTAAGAACAGCTTGACAGACTTTTTTGTCTACTGAACTACTGGAGATTTACAGTGTAATTTTTCCATCATAACACCTGACAGCATATTCAATCTAATGTGGTTTTTAATACACTGACATTTATCACCAATAAAATGCCCATTTCTGAGTGTTTGTGTTGCTGTTGTATTAAAATACACATTGTGGCCATGTGACTTCATGGCCACTCAAACTACTGAAACATATAGTAGTAACTGAAACCACCTGTGTGACTGTGTGCACCAGCACCACCAGCACCACCACCACCAGCACCATGAGCGCCACCATCGCTGCTGCTCCACTACAGCTGCTGGTGTTTGGTTACTTCCACCAGGGAGTCACCTATCACCTCCTTTATTGTTTGGTTGACTTCTGGCTGTCGTCACCTTTCACCTACTGACCTGCTCTGATGTCTGTCAACATAGATGGACATCTAGCTCAGACTTTTTTGCTTTTGAAATAGGTCAAAACTTGGGCTTTTTTGTCACTGGCAGAACTTTAAAAATAGTTTTGTGGTGTGTTTTTATGCTGTGCACAATTCCAACTAATCTCATTATATGTTTCCACTTGTGACAACATTGCTCCAAGTCCCATTACTCATATCAAACCAGCTCCTGGATAAACAGGGAGCTAGATAATGATCGTTCTTGTTCTCTCTCCTCATTATATATTTTTATTACTACATGTACACGGGGGGAAAACATTTGTTTCCCCACAACAGAAATCCTTATTGAGGTCAGCTGCCTCAGCCTTGAAGCCATCTCTGCCTTTGAAATGATCTTCTCTGATAAAGTGGAAGCAAACGCAGGAGTGTTAGAGGCCAGCCAAGGTGCATGACAGCATCTGCCTCAAGTGACAATCACATTTCCCTCCACAGCCTCAGCCAAGAAACACTTTCACAACCAGCACGGGACATGATATCAGCACAGTTACACCTGTATGATCATAGCTTCTGGTCTGAAATAACTACACAAATATCACGTTGACTGTCTTATGTCGGTGCTGTTTGCTCTGAACTCAAATTGAACTTTTTATACATGCATTTATTAGTAAATGTTTCAGTTTCTCTTCCTGTAAATTGATGCTGTAATAGCGGGGAATTTTTTTAATTTTTAGTTTTGCAATATGTCCCCAAAACACCACATAGCAACTGGTGCTAAGGAAGACAAGTAGGGGAGGAAAAAAAATAATGTCAAAATGTTCAGTAAATCAGTGCTGCAACAGTTTCATGCCTTCATGAGAGCTGAATGATTGATTAACTGAGTGGTTGATCAACAGAAAAATATATCTGCAGCTACTAAATCATTTATTCATTTAGTCATTTTTCAAGCAAAAATGGATGAAAATACCAATTAATTGCCAGTTGTCATCCTAATCTGATTATTATATAAAACTGAGTATTTTGACAATCCAAACAAAGCAACTTATAATTTTGTTTAGGAGCCCTAACAAAGTGCTCAATATGATTTTCAGCAAAGCACAGAAGGGGAAGAGGAAAACCAGCAGTTTTGAAAGCCTTTCTAGTATAAGTCATGTTTGTAGTGAGAGAGTGAATGTTAATTTACAGTCTGGACAGCATTAATACATGCTTGTTGTTTCTGTGTGAAGGTTTCTTTCAATCTGATAATACTGTGCATAATTTAAGTGTTTCTCTTTGCAGCATATGTTGTGTTTTTGTATTCAAAATTGCAGACACATATTGAGTTGGAGTTTTTTTGTTCTGTGGTGAAATACTTAAAGTACCAAGACTGATTGCAGTTATTATTTCTGTAAAACCTGTGTATCTAAGGCGTCCTGAATGTACAGAGTAAAACCGACCACCTCTGTCATTAGTCTACTTGACATTTATCGACTGATTCTCTCCCATGATCATTCACTTGAGCAGCGGAAAAACAACAACAACCAACTGACAACAAAATTAATACACCACCACGCCAGAGGAGCCATTACTGCCGCGCTGTCAGTGATGTCAAGACATCGACGCACTGAGGGAAGAAGAGTCAGGCCAACGTCTTTCATTCATCCACTTAAGCCCTGTGGCTAAATCTACGCACACACACACACAACACAAAAAACTATAATGGTGCAGCACCCTCTCCAGCACATTTATTCAGTCATGTCATCTCAGACTGATGGTAAAGATATGTCGCTCTTGCTTTATTATATTATATATTTTTTATATTTATCATCATATTAAATGAAAAAATCTATGCATCAAATTACTTGTGTGTGTCCAACAGACCTCACACGTGCCCACTTACGCACAATTTCTATTTAAAAGGCACATAAATCACACACGCACGCGGTGTCCAGTCAAAGGTCAGTGTGACAAAGAGCAGGGTAGGGGAGTGATTTGCGTCCATGTAGGTGAAAGGTCTTTGGCCTCACTCTCAGTACCTTGCCCATGTGGTAGGTACAGTATGTAAGTATGAAAATAGAGAAGAGACTCATAGATAAATAAATAAAACATCTCTTTTTTTTCCACCGCGACTATGTTCAGCTTTCCAACATGACCTCAGGGATTAACGGCAACAACAAACAGTTTCTATTAAATTTCCTATTGCTTAACCTTTAATCTCAGGTTTCACAGGACGGCTGTGTGCGTGCACGCATGTGTGTGTGTGTGTGTGAGAGAGAGAGCACAGGACAAGAACAACACTTGTACAGTGTGTTGAATGATAAGAGGAGGATACACCAGCAGGCAGCTGAACGCCCTGTATTCAGAAGATACAATAACATACGCTCGTTACGAATACAGATCATAACAACACAGGAGAGTTCGTCCTGTTACTGTTCACTTTAGTTTCAATATTTATCTCCTCAGTACTTTAACTACCAGTACCTGTATTGCTACTGCTTCTGTCGCAACATCTTTCATCCTGATACAATTCATCGATAAGTCAATTGACTTAATTATCTAAAATTAATCTACAGCCATTTCTATTTATCATTTAAGTGATTCTTCATACTCAATACTCATTATTTCCTTGCTGCATGTTCCCTACTATTGTGAATGCTTGTTTTTTTTTTGTTTTTTTTCTTATACAGTGATTACACCAATTATCTAATCCATGAAGTGTTACGGTCTATAAAATGTACTGAATGCTTTTTGTCCTACCAACAGTTTGTCGTGATGTAAAATAAGGAAAAAGTTGCACATCCTCATATTTGAGATGGTAAAACCAGATTATTTATTTTGGCATGCGTGTTTGAAAAATCAACAGATTATCATTACAGCTGCCAGGTAACTATCAATTTACTGACTAATTGCTTATTAATCCACTGTGCAGATCATTGGGCTTTAAGGAATAACATTTTTATATCTGAGTCAGAACAAAGAGAACACATAAGTCAGAGAAGTAAAAACATCAGGAGGTTGATATATCCTTGTTTGAGAAATGTTAACCATGTTGGTTTGTGCAGTTTCAGAGAGAGCGAAGAGTTTGGGATAGTTTCCGGGTGTGCCACAGAGCGAACAGTTCCCATCATCTTGATTTACATGAACTCTTCTACCCTCTCACCTCGGCCCCATTCCCCTCCCTCCCCAAATCACCTACAGCCTGACTGAAACTTGTTAGCACGTCATCAATATGTAACAGACAGTGGTAGAACATTGACACTGACAAACCTTGTAAGGTATCTTCTAGTTATTCTGTTACTAAATTACACACTCTCAGGCAGTTACTGTTCACCCAAACCAACCAAACTGGCTGAACCAGAGCTCTGTATTAAAGATGGAGCAATTCTGTGATTCTCAATGGTAAAAACTGGGCTGTTTTATCTTCCAGGTGCTGCTGATACAACCTCTTCGTACCAGTGGGGAAAGCCTAGTCTCAACACTAGGAAATTTCTCCCAATAGAGTTTCCTAGTAAAGTTGTTTTTTTCCATGACTTCCAACATCATATCCCCCTGTTATCTGTGACAAAATACCAATTTCTCTGCAACGCAGTCAAAACACTAAGTCTGGAAATATTCAAGTCAAAATTCCTCAAAACCTGAGACCAAACATCACAGGCTGTGTTTCCATCTGACTGGAAAAAGGCTTCTGCAAAATCAACTGTTGGCCTTGTACATGAAACGCTGCTGATAGCGTACGACGTGAAACCTCTTTCAGCATTTACCTACAGTGCAAACTGCAACTAATAATAAAGCGTACTACTAATACTGCTGAGCTGTCTGTTTTTATTTTAAGATGACCCCCGCACAGCAGATGTAACGGTGAAACACACCTCCCTCAAAGCCATGTGTCTTGTCACATGTACACAACAGCCTACAAAGCCTGTAGAGAGAAAAGAGAAAGCCCCCTCTCCCCCCTCCTTTCTTTTTTCTTTCACTGGTATCACTAAAGACTTCCCATCACTGGGATGTTGAGCACATCTTGACTGTTCACCCATCCATCCAACCCGGTACCAACCACACCCATACGGTCTTATACAGGGTGATTTAAAATGCACCAAAATGTACACAAAGAAGTTTCAGGCACATTAAGGTCAAACAGAAAGGGTTACATAATAAGCACAGTAATAATTAACAGTATGTCCTGTGCACGAGCCATAAAATCAAGCTGTCCAACAACAGACACAGCCAGAGATTACTTTAATCTGTGACATCTACATATGCTATATAAGTATTTTAGAAATTATAATTACTGGGATGTTTGTCTTGAAATGACACAATTTCCCCCAAATTACCTTATACACATTTATGAAAAGATATGAAGTATAAAAATAAACTTCCTCAGCTCTGTCACAGTGAAGTGATGGAGCTGGAAGATAAGCCTGTTGGTTACAATAAGGGGCAATTCTGCTCCAGAGACAGTCAGTGAAATTGCTGCCAAGTTGCTTCTGGTGTAAACAAAGAGGAGCTGCTGGCAGCGTTATCCAAAAGTAACCCCCGATCCTAAAACCACCTCGATCCCCGAGTAGAGAAAAAGTCTGAGGACAAAAGTGAAAAATCACATCCCCGAGGGGAATACATTCCACGGCTGGCCCTCGGTGAGGAAAAGCTTAGAGGGTTATCCGGGTTTATCGGGACGGCTGGCCTCTTTCCAAGGATAACTCGGCCATAAAGCATAGGAGCTCTGACTGGACATTTCAAAGTTTACTGATGAGATGTCCTTTAATTACTTCATCTGGCTGCAGTGCACAGCTTCTCTCTCTCTCTCTCTTTCTTTCTCTGACTACTATATATGCATCACAGCAAACAATAGAAAAGATAGAATGCATTATCTCTCAGTCCGTCTGTTCACTGCAACATCACACTGCTTATCCCACAACCATATGATGCAAGATGAGATGAGAGTTTCCTTATGTCTTTTTTTTTCTTGTTTTCGAACTGGCTTTGTTGAACTTTTCATAGGAAACAAACATCTCATCTCAGTGACAGTGACAGATACAGAATCTGCACCACAGACTGTACATCTACAGCAGAGAGCCTGATTAACCGTCAACATTTCTGGCACGTGGCGATTTGGTTTTATCTGATGAGTAACAACATGTTTCATATTCCAGTGAAAGGAGACAGCTGATGCTTCACTTCACACTTGGATGGATGTGCACTGCAAATTATCAATGTTGTGTTAAAACACGCAACAAGCTGCAAATTTCTATGAATGAACCCACTGAGGAATCAAGGACAGAAATGATCCTGAATGGTGCCTGAGCAAGAGCAAACAACATTCAGTACAGTCATATCGTTAAGAAGACTATTTCATTTTAAACTAAAATCAAAACCTAATACGACATGAGAGTAAGTGAAAGCTGTAGTGACTTGATCATGTAAAGGTACTGTATAACCTCTCAGACCAAAGCTGGAGGTGTACAAAGGGTTAAATTAGATGGGATGTAGCTTAAAAGGGAAGACTCCTTATAAATGCTATAAATCACCGCACAGTGAATCAGCCAAGTGCTTCTGATCACTGCATTGGTTTGTAATAAACATTGCCAATAATGTTTCACCCGTAGCATCCATGGTCACACAGTAAAAAAGATCTAAATGATAGAGGAGCCTGTTGTGTGAGATGATTTCTGAATAAATGTGATACTTTTGAATAGTTGCCAAGAAGCAGAAACCAAAACTGATGCCCCACCCTTCACTTAAACACAATTACATTTGGATATCAACAATGCGAAAGGGCTGACTAAGGAACGAAGCTCCTACACTTACAGCCGTTATCTCTGCCAAGTGAGAACAAGTTTTGCCATGACAACTGCACTCGGACACAACAAACCTTGCGGTTTTGACTGCAGGGGAGAAAAAAATCTTGTTTGTTTAGTAATAATTACATGCTATTAAACACCATCAGCTGTCTGCAAAACCATGGCTTTTAACAGCACATAATGAGAAGGTCGAGTCTGTTGTGGTTGTCACACTTTGCCTTCATATGTGTAACACTCACTGACACATTAATATGCAGGTAAATAAGAGATCTGTTTTCAAAGCAGTAAAAAGAGATTTAAATGTTTTGCCACAATGAAACATAAACCAACTCAGACTTACCAGGCTTCTTTTCACTAATAAGCTTCATAGTTGAGGCAAAATATCAGCTCACAGGTGCATATAAATCAAAAAAAAAAAAAATCTATTAAGAGAGGTATATTAAACGAGGTTGTCACAGGAGAGATCAACTGGCTTCAGTCAGTCTCACACTTCAACACACAACAGAGAAAACGACACTTTCTCTACATTCTTCGCTGAAAACCGGAAAGTTTTTTCTTGGATGATCTTTTACTCACATCATCCGAAATACTCGGTAAATAAGGGGGCGGGGTGCCGACCCATTCAACCCTGCCTTCTGAAGACAAGAGGCGGGTGTTGGTTGGCTGAGGCAAGCCAGGCCCACTTATCAGGAGCTTTTTCACCACCGGGGAGACGACCAATCATCGCGCACCAAATGCAACCTGAGGGTTCATAAAAACAAAAGGGGGACTCCTCTCTCTCTCCCTGACGACGGCTGGCCGGAGACTCATGACATCTAATCTGATAATAAAGAAAAGACAAGATTGTGACCGAAAAAAAACAACAAAACACGAACAATAAGAGCAGTTCATATACAGGCAGTGAGAGGGGAGTGCACGCTATGTGTCAGTGTCAGAGGGGGACTGCTCTCATTGCAACACGGCGCGGTTGTGCAAACCTCCGGCTGATCAGTCGAGGGTGACAACAGTCACACAAACACACAGCCGCATACACCACGTCACATCGTGTGCACACATTCAATTCAATGACAGGCAGCAGTACAACTTACGGGGTCTGTTCCGCCGCACCGACTCCGTCCTCCTCCGCAGCCTGCACCTCTTGGCCGGGGACCCGTTGCACTCCGCATCGTCGCCGCTGCGGTGCAGATGATGCATGTTCTCTATCGTGCCTCCTCCGCCGCCGCCGCCGCTGCAGTTCGGTCCGCCGGGGCTCGAACCGTACGCGTTGCCGCCGCCGCCGCCACTGCAGCAGCAGCAGCTCCCGTTAGCGGCCACAACGACGTGTCCGTGGCCGTGTCCGTGGAAGCCCCTCTGGCTCTGGCCGTTGTTGACATGAAAGGGTCCCGACGCTCCCTTCTTGTCCATCATCGACTTCGCTTTATCCATGGTAACGGCTAGCCTAGCATTAGCCCGCCGGCCGTTGGCTAAATGACAAATGACAAGCCGCCCGGGCTGCCGTAGCTTAGCTTAGCTTAGCTTAGCTACCGTTAGCCGCTTTGCAAGCTACTAGTCAGACAGCCGAAGCGAACGCTGCTTGTTCCCGTGATTTAACGTGATTTTTTTTACAGTTAAAAAAACGTCAAGTCAATATCCAACATCCATCTTTGCTTTGAAATAAATAAATAAAAAAAAACGAGCGACGCTAAAATACAGTGTTTCCTTTGAGGTCACTCGCGGTCATTTCCCTACATTGAGATCCTGGCAGCAGCGGCAGCAGCAGCAGCAGCCGGTGTTTGTATGCGTGTGTGTATGTCAAATGTGTGTGTGTATTTGTGTGTGTATGTGGACTGCTACGTCACTCCACCTCCTCCAACCGAGGCCCGAACCCGTTCACCTCCTCCGACCGGTTTTCTCTCTCTCCTCTGCGGTAAAATGACACTGTAACTCAGCACGAGGACGCAAGAAAGGACTCGTCTCGTGCACAGCGACGGGGCCGCGGCTGGAATATTAAACACACAGTCCAATACACACACGTACACACACACGCACACACAAGCGGTACCAGTCCGTGCAGCTGTGGTGGTGGTGGTGGTCGCTTTATTTATAAGCGACGCTGTTCGCTGTCATCCTCATTCCCAGCGGTCTGCTGCACGCGTGATGTGTGCGCACAAAGCTGCCAGTCAATATGATCAGCCGTGGAAACAAACCGTAGTAACCCTGTTATTGTTGTTGTATGCAAAAGCACACAACCAATTACACAAATGTGTTTCTTTCAGCAATGGGCTCTGATAACAAGGCTAAAGAAAGCATAATGAATCGTTGCATCTGATTTGTATATTAGCTGACAGGTCTCTCCCCCAACCACAGCTTTGTGGTAGCCAATACAATTAAATGTAGGCTAATGAATTTATCAGTTTTTGTTAGTGGTTCTTAGATTAAGGTGAACAGAGCATTGATTAGCAAGCTCAAATCAGGCAAGACAAAGGCCAAACAACATCAATCTCAGCTTGTGAGAGCAAACCATAACTTGACCTTTCTGTCTCTCTTTCTTTGCAGGTCATTCCTTGTTCAGATTTCAGTTTTCAAAAGCCATTCAAATGAAATATCAACAAAAAAAAAATTGCTCTATAAATGATATTGATTACACTTCAAAATTAATCAGAAAGTGCAAAGCAGAGATAGTGAAGAAATTGTTGCACAGAAAATGTAATGTGATATTTTCAAAAACAGACGATAAGATTGTTGAATAGTCATACAGTAACTAAGTACAGCAGATACTACAGGTCACTGGATAGTTAAATAATACCATACGAAATGCCATACTGATTAAGACGTGCCACAAAGAGAAGGAGAAAAAAAAGAATCATTATATAAGACCCTCACCAGAAAACGTGGACACGTGCAGTAATACAAATGTACAGTAATCTCAGCAATTGAGGGATTATTATGGAAAACAATCAGTTACCAGAAGTGCATTGTAATGAAAACCATCACAATGCAGTAGAAATACAGATGCAATCATTTCCATAATAAAAGTCAAGAACATTAATTATGTTTCTAAATGCTGCCATCTCCTGGATAAAAGGTAATTAACCATGTTGTGTTGTCTGAATAGATGAAGCAAATGTAAGGAATGCTCAATGATCATTTTCATGTAGGCTGGTTTCTGTAATGGAGTAAATGTCAGTCTCAGTGGAGACGTTATTTAATGTCTTCATTAGATGAATGTAGTTACGGATAAATAAATTAACCTGGTAACCTCAATTTGTTAAGAATCAGGTCAGTCGTGTATAGCCGTCATGTGTAAGTCCCTTAACAGGATTGAGCTCAGTCATTACAGCCAATTAGTCATCCCACGTCTCTCCACTTCTTCTGTAAAGAAGACCTGCACAAACATAAACACTATCACAGATAGACTGCACAGCAGATTTGTTCCTAAAGCAGTGATTTACAGGATAAATATTTGACCATTTCTGAGATAACAAATATTTTTACATAAAGGGGCCCATTTCCAACATATATCAAGTAGCCTAGCTCTTTACTGTTACCTATAAAAGCCTGCTTTCAGTCTGATTTCAAGATATTGTTTTGAATGTATCAGTGGCACCACATTGTGATTCCTGGACACTGTGACACATGGAATAATGTAATGAGAAAAAGTTATTTTTATTGGACAATAAGGCATTAAACACAACAAATAATAGCTGGAATTGTTTGATGTGTCATATCTAAAGGGATAGTTCCACATCTTGGGAAATATGCTTTTACTTGCCAAGGTTACTTAATTGAGTTTGTGTACTTATTTGCCTAATGAAATATGACACGTTCATTTGTGAGCTTAAGATGTGTTGATAGGTGGATTTCTTTCTACCTTTGTGGCGGGTTAATCTCCTGTTTTAGTTCATTTTAGCTGAATGAACAAATACTGTATGTTTGCAGTGTCATCAATCTTATCATCTAACTCTTGGATAGAAGGCAAATAATCATATCTCCTAAAAATGTCAAACTATTCCTTACACATAAACCACTGATACTGCAAAAAAAACTTGATTATTATATGTTATTTCTACTGCCAACGTACGCCCAAGTTATGCTACATTAGATCAATATCAAATTTACAGCAGTATGAAGTCTTACGATGACACAAGGCCTTCACATGATGGTATTGCACACATTATGTTTAGTGTCACAGCTCAATGAAGCACTTTGGCTGGTTATGAGGTAGTGGGAGAGGGTTGTTTTTGACTGGTTTGACCGCGACTGCATCAGGAACCACTTTTACAGAACTATATTCAGTTCTGAAGATTTTTCAATGTTATGGCTTGTTGCACATTTAGATGCTGCAGAGAGAGTCGGAACAAGACCAGAAGTGAATAAATCCTCTTTGTCCTTTTATAGATTCTACCAAGGAAGCTCAGTCCCGTCCCAGCTGTACGCCTTGCCAGTCTTTTCCATATTCAGTGCCTCTATGATGCTCATCAAACAGCTGACAGAGTGTTCGGCGCTGAACAACTTGTCTTTTGGCACATTCCTGTGATAAGGCCGGGAGAGGTCTGTGTTTACTGTTCCTGGATGTAAGGATACACACACCACCTGGAAACAATCAGAAACAAGTTGATCAGCTCTTTAAGTCCATACCCAGCCAAACACACTTTCTCTGCTGGACTGGGTCTTGTTCATGGAATTAAAAAAAAAGTTAACATTCAAGCCTACCTTGGGTCGACTACGGCCCAGCTCTATAGACAGATTTCTGGTGGCCATGTTGAGAGCAGCTTTAGACATCCTGTAGCTGTACCAACCCCCAAGACCTGAGAGAAGAAGGCAAAGGAAGCAGGAAGTTAGACTCAAGGTAACAGGGTGTACATACTGTGTGTTCATGTATATAAAAGGATTCTGTATTGTAACCTGTTTTCTGCTCTACAATGCCTACCGTTGTCACCGATGGATCCCACTTTGGCAGTGATGTTGACGATGATGCCACTGTGCTGCTTAGCTTTTTCTGCTGGCTGTTGCCCAAAACTACCTCCACCCTTCTGAAGGAGAGGGGCAAAATACTTTGCCATAACCAGTGGACCCACAGAGTTGGTTGTCAAAGTAGAAATGATGCCCTAGAAGAGAAAATCAATCAAAAAATCAGTACAAATCCATGGTTCAAACATTTAAGATGGTGGTGGGCTTTGGTGGTGCCTCCTGTTCATTTCCAGGTAACAGAGACACCTGGTGGTTTCCCGGACCTCCGCATGGACACAAAGTTGACAAGTTTATGATATTTTCACAAAAATATGGTTGAATACTTTTAAACTGGATTTCATAGTGAACCCAAATTTTGCATCCAAGATTATATGGTCACAAAATATGATTTCCTATAGATTTACTGTGAGGTCTAGTTGCCCAAAATGATAGACTTTGTCAATGTAACAGGAGGCTTGTTCCTTGGCAGCATAATCTGACCCAGAATCCAAGTATTGGATTTCAACAGCTGTGAGTTAGCCTGTATTGTAAAGTACATTGTATTTCCTAAATGACAGAAAAAGATGCACCACTTAAAAGCACTTTAATGTCACTCAACAATCAAAATAGCATGCTTTACCTGAGCAGAGACATCTCTCAGACTGGTCTCTCCCTTCCCAGATGGGTGAAGCATTGCCGACGAGTTGACAATCAAATCCAGCCGACCGAAGCTCTCCTTAACCCGCTCTGCAGCTCCTCTGATGTCCTCCTCCCGGTTCACGTCCAGCCTGAGGACCGTCAGCCTCCCCGGGTGTTGGCCGGCCAGGCCCCGCAGCTCGGCAGCACCGTCCGGGTTTCGACATGTCGCTATAACGGCAGCAGGTGTTTTGTTCTTTAGGATATGTTTGCAAAATTCAAGCCCCAGTCCTCTGCCGGCGCCTTGAATGAGGGCGATGGGGGCAGCCATGACAGGTAAATGACATAACGGTGGGACATGAATGGAGGAAGGTTGTATTTGCTGCGTTCACGTACGTCAGGACGTCGTTATTCCGAGAACTTTGATTGTCAAGAGAGTAAATACATGACTGTAAAATTACTTTTACAAAACATTAAAGCTAAATTTGTTAACATGTCACACTGAGTAGAAACAATATGTGGTTTGGGATCAAATTTTCGACATTAATATTAAGAATTCAAAGCTAACGAGGCGAACCTAAAGGCAGCATGTTTCACAACATGAATAGTACGCCCTCTGTAGGTTATCAGGAGGTTTCTTACACAACTCCACATACACACGTGTCTCTGTCTCATTTAATTAAATCAACACTACTTTCCTTTTGTCCTATGTAACATGATAAAGTCTTACTTTGCAAGTAATCACGAAAATACACAGTACTAACCTCATAAAATAAAAGAAGCAACTTCGATTTTTTCCCCCAACAGCTCCGTCCTCCAGCCAGTAGGTGGCGGTAGCTTGATAGAGGGGGAAGAGGCGTGTCAGATAGTTTCTCTTTTTTATGTATAATAAATTCAATTTGATAATAAACCAAACATAAAAACGATTAACATACCACATATCTTTCTTGAAATATATTTACAAATCATAAACTCACACTAAACAAGATATAATCTGGGTATCTCCCTCTAGGCAACGCCTGAAGAAGAACTCGGTTGCCTAGCGACCAGTGGAAGTGTAGCGTCAGCTAGCCACTGTAGCAAGGACCTGCTAACACCGCGCTAACACATTATAGATTATTATGAATCATAAAACGACGAACAAATGCCACCAAAGAGAAAGGGACCTTTGCAGCTTGTCCAGAGAGAAGTGGACGAAATCAAAAAACAGGTTTGTTACAGATTGTTGCCTGCTTTGTGTGTTTTTTTTTGTCGCAAAGTGATGCTTTAACTCCCACAGTGTTGAACTGGATATTAGCATGTCAAGAGAAGTTGATGCAGAGTTATTTCAGGCAATGATCTTCTGTTTATCAATTATATCGATCCCAGAGTTTGAGGTGGGGCAGCTTCGTTAGAGGAAGTTTGATTGGCCCAGTTTTATCATTACAGTTCGTCTTAGAGTTCGTTTTACCTTGTAGCCTCCTCTGATTACGTTGATTTCAGCGGTAATCAATGTAAACAAAGGTAAACATTTGGATTTATTTGAAAAAGTACAGGCTTTTGATGGCTGAAACTAATGCCGAAGTTTGTAGAATACACCAAGGTAAAGTAGATAACAGGGTGTTTAATGTGGAGCTCAGTCAAGAACTAGGAAAACATAAAAATGTATGATTTTAAATGAAGACTTGCCTGCAGCATGGCGTCTTATCTTCATTTTTTATGCACAATTTCTGTTTAAGATGGTCACAAGAGGAGACAAACCAAAGACCAGATTACAAGACCTGCTGCTTGACTGTCCTGTGTTCAATATATATTTTTAAATGGTTCTTTTAACCCAGGTTGACAGTCTGGTGAAGGATGTGCAGAAACAGGATGGATCTACTGAAGAGGCTTTTCGAAGGTAAACAGCTTTAACAGAGCCAAAGCATCGTTTCCCTAAACTACAACTCCAGTTAAGACCAGGAACCTCCTCCAGACTTTCACTGAAACTAATGTAGTTTCATTTTAAATCTGTCTAATTCCAAACAGATGTCAAGACCTCCAGATGTCGGCTGAGAAGACACAAAGGACGCTAAAGAAACTGACAAAGGTAAGTGATGTGCTGTCCCCACAAATAATGTTAAACCTAAGTTTGTTGACAACCAATTTTGGGGTAGACATCAAGGTAATTTGTTCTTTGAAGTTTGTGATAAATCTTGGAATAAACTGACCACAACACTGCATGTTATTGATTCAAAAATTCATGATTTGCCTCTAGGCTGATGAGCTGGCTCCCGTTGGAAATTATGATAAGAGGAAAGAGGAAGAGGAGAGACGACTGCAGGACATCATGGAGCGTCTGAATAAGCTCTCTCTGGAGCTTTCACCACCAGGGCCGAGCACCGGTGCAGGGTCAGTGACCTGAGAGCTAACAATTAACAATTTTAAAACATCTAAACACCTAAAGTTAAAAATGTCTTGCATTCATCCACAGTGATGTTTCAAAGGAAGACAGTGAGGACAATGATGATGAAGACAGTAGTAATGATGATGATGAAGATGATGCTGACGGTGATGAGGATGAAGATGAGAACCAAGCTGTGAAACCATTCTCTCAGTCAGACCCTCCCGTCTACACTGTCCTCTGCGATTTCAAAGGAGACCAGGAAGGAGATCTGCCTGTTCAGGTGAAGTACTTCCTGTTTCACGCACTGAGAATGAGCACGGACAACAAGTTGTGATATACAATTTCTAGGTACTTTATCTCATGTAGACAGACAGACTTGTTCCCAGATTTAATTTTCATACCTGCTTATCACGAATTGAGTTTCATCTGCTTTGCTCTTTTAAATGTTTCTTTAAACAAAAACAAAAAAAGTCTCTTTGAAGGCAATGCATGGACTAACGTGAAGTGAAATGACTTTGAATTTACCCACTTTTTTTTAAAGAGGGGGGACATATTGAGGATTATCAGGAAGACAGCAGATGGATGGTGGCTGGCTCAGGACACTAAAGGCAACAGAGGAGTGGTACCAAAAAACTACCTGAAGGTACACAACCTGATAAACATCTGCACCACACAGTGTTAAATAAATACTATTGCTTATTTATACTGTTCATTTAAACAAGTATTGAGCACTTTTGTACAACATATAAGATAACTGTGAACATGATGTGTATTAAAAAAGGTTTAAAATTAAAACGAAACTTCAGTATTCATAATAAACCGCCCTAATTTTCATTGAAGTAACTTTGATGTGTTACTGTAAAACAAAACACAAATTTTTCAGATTGGCTCTGGTTTTGACAATGAAAATGAAGATGAAAATGATGATGATGAAGATGACGACGATGATGATGGTGACAGTGATGAAAATGGGGAGGAGTCAGAGGAGGAAGAGCAAGATGGTGAAGAACTGACCAATGATCGAGACAAACAGAGGTTCAACTTTTAAATTTTTTGTAGAAATTAAGTCGAATGATGTCTATGGATGACAAACAACAACATGTAGTGATCGTAATGTTAACGCTGTCTTTTTTTCTGTGACAGCGGAGCTTTAAATTCAAACTGGTCCACAGTGAGAAAAGCTCTGACTGAGGTACAACTACATCCTCTAATTATAACAACTAGAACTGATACCGCTGTTCATGTGCCCAACTAAAAATACTGTGTATTTCATATGTGTGTGTGTACCAGATTGATACAACAGATGTGCTGTCTGCCATGGGGGCAATACCTTCAGGATTCAGACCATCAACTCTCAACAAACTGCTGGTGGATGAAGGTCATTATACACTCTCAGACACACACACACTTACACGTACTGTTAATCAGCTTCTTGAATAATTAACTCATTTCAGCTCTGAATTGTTTACAAGAAAATCACACCCAGTTAATACAAATTTCCTGGTATTTCTGTTTTTAAAACCAGTCTTTAATCATTTCTTTAATAACCATTATTGTCTTCGTCTAGGTGTCACGTACAGAGGAAGTCACCATATTCAGCCTGAGCTCAGCCAATCACAGCTGTCCTTTAAAGACCTCTTTCTGGACCCTGACACTGGCAGGGTGAGATGGTCGCTCTTTCTTTCAGCGTTCTCTCTGTTTCTCATCATCCGGTCACGATCATGCCGTCTTGACTCAGATTTCTCTGAACTTGTTGTGTAGGTTCGGGCTCGGCAGGTCCAGACGTGTGTCTGTTTCACTTTGTGGAGCTGCAGGATGATTCCTACTCCCGGGGTTGGAGTTCAGGTCCTCAGCCGACACGTCCGCCTCTGTGCCTTTGATGGAGCTCAGGTATCCTGCGTGTGTCTGTTGTAAATACAGCTCTACTCCTTTACAAGTGGACACCATTTAATACTGGTTATTTTTTAGTTAAAAGTTAAAATTAGCCTGTAAATCCATTTTCAAATCACTACTTTTAGATACAGATGTCCCTGTTAATGTGGAATTGTGTACAATTCATCACCTTGATTTCTTTATTAGGAAGAATTATATCTCTATTTTTTTCCTGAATGAATCTTTGTGTTTCAGGTGTTGAGTAACATCCACACAGTGAGGGCAACTTACAACTCCAAGAGCCCCAAGACCTGGAGCTTCTCTCCTCGGGTAGGTTCACAGCATGATTGAAATGGTATCACACACTGTCACACTGTTCCTCTCATTGTCTGGTCAGATACTTTGCTCAAACTATTTCTGCCTAGGAAACTCAGAAGTGTATTTGTGTGTGTTTGCTCCAGGTGGCAGGTATCCTACCCAGCCTCCTAGACGGAGACTGTTTCTTACGCTGCAACTCCACGTCTCCTAACCTCGGTATCCTCTTTGAACTGGGAGTCACCTTTATACGAAATGTAAGGATAAACCCAAACACATACATACAGATACACATGATGTGATGAATAAAATACAAAGAAACACAGAGGGGAACCACTGTTGACGTATTTTTGTTTCTTTTGTTATGAAAGACGAACCCCTCATGATCATGAAGGAACTGCATGTGTCTGTGTGTGTTTCAGTCGACAGGTGAGAGAGGAGACCTAAGCTGTGGGTGGGCTTTCCTCAAACTGACCGATGAGGCTGGCAATCCACTTCCCAACAGGTATATATATATACATACACACACACACATAGTTTTCATTTCACATTCAGTCATTAATTACTTGTTTTTATATGCACATCCTGTATAAAGAAACAGTATGTTATTCGTTAGAGATTTAAGTAATTCTGCACCCAGTACTTAAACGTCTTATCTAATGTGTGTGTAGGACCTATGAGCTGCCAGTGAGCGGTGGAACTCCCTATGAGAAGGACGTAGCAGTGGAGGCTTCGGTCACCAGAGGATGTAAGAAGACACAACAACAGATGTCTGAGAGAGGACTGGCTTTAAAATACATTAAGGGAAAAAAACAAGAAACACTGGAGTTGTGAGTTTAAAACCAGCATCTCTTCTCTGCTTCTCCCTTTCTCAGCTCAAGCTGGTGTTTTCCAGCAGATGCTCCAGGCCCGGCGTCAGCCCAAATTGATTGTCAAGATAAAATCAGCGAACAGCCGAACCAGAACGCAGCTCAGGTGGGAGGATGATCAGTGATAAAAAACAACAACAACACAGCCTGAACACCTGCTCTGGATTCTGTTATATAATTAAGTATTATGTATATAATCATAAACTAATCTAGAGGCTGCTTCTTCCCTTTCAGTCTCCTGCCAGACACTCTGCTGCACTGTCTGAGCTGTGTCCACCTGCTGGCTCTGCACAGACAGCTGCTGGCTGACACGCTACTGATGGACAGGCCGACCATGCAAAATGCAGGTACCAAACACACACACACACACACACACACACACTTCATGCCTCCAAATACCACATATCACCTATTCTTAGAAACAGCATTTGAATACCGTTGGTGTCTGTTTTAGACCTGATATGCAGTCCTATACTCTCTACCTTCCCTGTGCTGTTGGACCAACCAGACCTGCTGGATGCACTCAGGGTCAGTATGGAGGGATTATAGCATGTTTGTTGTTGTTGAAGTTGTATTATAAGCACTATTTGCTACTGTTACTGATTTTTTTTTGTATCAAATAATTGCGATTTTTACATTTCAATACCTAGAATTGTCAGTATTTAGGATTTCTCCTCCTTAACAAGCCTCTGGAACAGCATTTGGACCAAAATGAGTTACTAAAAGTTGCCTGACACACAGTTATAAGAAAGAGTTGCTTTTTTAAGCAGGATGACTCATCCAGTTTATATAATGAACAACAAAATCTTGAGCGCACCACTGAGTAAGTGGGGGAAAAAAACATAATTCAGCAATTTTACAACTAAAATGATCAGATGTTTTCTCCTTCAGGGTGCCTGGCTGGATGCTGAGACCAATATGAGCAGAGCACAAAGGGTGAGATTTTATGAGAGTGCATGTGTGTCTGTGTTTGTAATACCAGTACAGACCTGTAGAGGGCAGTGTCAGTATGAGTAAACGGGTTGCTTTTCTCCACCGTCAAGTTAAAGCGTGTCTGTGTGTGTTTGTCCCTGAGTGTGTATCCAGTGTACAGTATGTCGTCCGTGCCAGCTGCTGATGAGTTGTGTAAATAAATTGTCTCATCTTTCTGTGTGTTTGCAGAGAGACTTGAATTTCCTGAAGCAGGAGTTTGTTAAAGTCTACATGTCGTCCATCTACTTCCTCCTCCACTCGCCCTCGCTGCCCAGTCACCGCTGGGCCGACCCTCTGTCGGAGGAGCAGCGGGCCAGGTTCATCTACGCCACCCTGGACTCCCTCAAACACACCCAGCACACCACCGGCCAATCAGGAGGTCCGGAGGTCTTTGTCGACCCCATGCACCCTCATCTTGCCTTTGATGTCACTGAGTTGACCTTTGACCTCCTTAATGTAGCACGGTAACAATTACAAATTGCCATTCATCATAATTTGATTGGAGTGGATTATATTTATGTAAATTGTAACTTAATTGAGTCAAGATGTTAGTTTTGTCTATTCAAAAGGAACAAAACCCCCAAAATGTGCCACAAATACTTTTTTAAAATGTGTAAACTTAATGAAGGAAGCAATATCTTGTATTTTTGCTATTGTAAATAAACCCCATGAAAACCAACCATTATCTCAGGCTCAAGTCCACTGGTTTCTAAAAAAAAACAATACCCCAGAAGTCCTACTAGTTATTGAATAATTCATTCCAGTAATGTAAAAAAAACATAAGCAAATAAACAGACCAACAGGAAAGGCTGTATGTTTCTTTGCCATTATGCCAAAGGAACAAAAATAATACTCTTTAATCTGAAGACAGAGTGCCTTAATCTTTTCCATGGCTGTCTACATTACTCAATATGTAATAAGACTTTTCAGATCTTATTTTCTGGGAGGAAAAACATCAGACTTTGGAACTTGTTGTACTGTTTTTGGCTTTTTTTTCATGGGATTTGTTGACAATAGTGAAAAATGCTGAATATCACCACACTGAGCAAACACTTGTGATGACACTCCAGAAATGCTTACATAATGCTTACTGTACATACCTTGCAGAACATACACAGACATTTGTGTACCTTATGACAACTTGAGACACTGATCATGTCTGTTCATCACTTGAACAGGTGTGAAATGGAAGTTGAACAAATCATTTAATCATTGGTTTCACTTTGCCCCTGTTTAATTTAACACATGTTAAAGGAATAAGAAGAGGACAGACTCTTGGTGCTGAGGCCAAAGTGGAATTATAATAAAAGAACCAATGTTGGCATCATTATTGTGCTTTGATACTGTTATTTACTCTCAGATTGATCTATTTTATAATAAACTAATAAAACCAGATGCTGATTTATGGCTGATCTACTTGTGTCATGTTGTTTTCTTCAGCTCTGTCATTTATTTGGCTGGTCACTTATCAGCTCCACTCATCTCCACCCATTAGTTCAACATCAGTCATGTGTGTGTTAGTCTTTCTGTGAGTGAGTGTGTGTGTGTGTGTGTGTGTGTGTGTGTGTGTGTGTGGTATAGGGTTACAGGCTATAAGAGCAGTGCTCACAGTTAATAATTAGTTTGCTGCCGTCTTTTTATAGCCCGGTATAAAAGAACAAGAGCATGGGAGATTGGATCAGTCTGAGCACAGACATCAGTTCATCAGTTGTGGTTTCACATCTCAGGTAACGCTTATTATTCAGGTGAATAATGGCAACAATACAACTGTTATAGATGTCAAATTAGCAAAACCATGTGAAAAGCACTGAGGTTACCTCATCCCTCATAAATCTTGGGTGTAATTCAGACTTTCAGAAATATTAAAAACGTATACTTATTTATTTTTTAAGAACTTCAAAGATGGATTTTTATTTGCATAGTTAACAAAATTGTGAATTAAGTCTATTAAGCTCTCAAACTGAAGCTTTTTGCAGTGGATGGAGACCAAAAAAGTGTTTCCCTGTTTTCACCCCCTGTTATTCTCTTCTCATATAGTATTTGCACAGTTCCTTTGAGAGGGTAGAAAAACAATGCACACCCGTAAACATTTAACTATTCTGTGGCCCCACTAAGAGCACTCGTTCCCCATCATCCACCCAGTTACAAGCCACCAACAACTTAACCTTTGACCCTTAAAATGGCCCCTTGTTTAAGTGACGACTGACTGAAACATCCTCATGTGTCTCCATCACTCAGGTCCAGAACCTAAATGTACACACACACACACACACACACACACACACACACACACACACACACACACACACGAGCCTCTCTTTTGTGCACTGTTTGCTGGGGAATAATATTGCAGATCCTGCGTATCCACATTCCTGCGCTGTTGTTGGTGATGTTGTCCGTGGTAACCAAAGAGCAGTGTTCACTGTTGAGCTAAATCTATATAAAAAACAAAACAAAACTATAGATCAAGGGAAATTAAATTAAAGATGCTGTAACCAGTAGGATTTTTATTTCTTGTTAAATTAAATATCAAATCACTCAATCAACTTACCGTTTTAATTGATGCATTGTGCTGTGATTGGTTTGTTTATTGATTGATGAATTACAGTAATCATTCATTTGACTAATTTTCCCTGTTTTTCATTTTCATTTTATCAGTACATGAATTTGTTTATGAGGCAGTGACTCTGCACATCACTGGATATGGACAACTCTTGCCTGTGTTACGTAGTGCAAAGAAACTCAAGCACAGACAGAAAACCTCATTGTAGACGAGACTGCCATTGTCACCTGGAAACGCCGAGACGTTCTCACCCACTTCTCTTTTTTTGTGCCCCGGCAGAACTATTGTGTCTGAGGAGGAGTAAGAGGAGGAGGCCCAAAAGCAGATCAAGACCAGTCGAGCAAGAAAATCTGAGATTCCCGAGCATAATTGGGTTCGAGCTGGAAATATGATCCAGGAGAGGTGTGTTTTTTTCCTCCTTGTTTGAAAAAGTAAACATTCATCCATCCTGAACAGGACTGTATATCTTTAGGAGCATGAAGAGCAGTAATCCTTAAATAATATTGACTGATACAACTTTCCATATTGTACATATGCAAATGTATATGTGTATGTCTGAGACTGACATTTATAGACAGACAGGTTAATAACTTTTAAAGGTAATTTTGCATATAATTAAACATACTTTGTAAAATATGTGGTTGCAACTGCTTATACCATATAAAAATGAATCATACAAACACGTAAGTAAATGTGCATATACAATTTGTGCACTAGAATATTGATGTGTAGCATATTTGGCAACATCACTCTTGATATAATAAGGATATGCATGCCACATTTCTGTATAGGTGGTAAGACATTTGTGTTTGTCATCCCTCTGGGGAGGTCAAAGGTCAGGCCCAGCTCCTCAGCAGACCCCCTGGAGCTGGAGCTCACAGGGATTCATCAAAGCACAGAGTCACTGCAGAACAAAAGTGCATCATCCTCAAGTTGAAGTTCATCTTGGTGGAGAGAAGTCCTGAAACATTTCATTTCTTCTTTATCTTTTTGTGAATGAAAAATATGTGTGGGATTTGTAAAACAGGAGCCAAAACACAATGCATTCTTTATCAGGGTTTGTGTGTGTGTGTATTACATTATATAACTACACCTGATACTGACAAATAGCCATTGTTTTTTGACGGAGCTGGCAGGGGTTCCCATGGAGGTGTTTGTGTACATAGATATGTGTGTGTGTGTGTGTGTGTGTGTGTGTGTGTGTGTAGGCCTGTAACCAGATCCAAATGGAAGGAGCTAGTCCAAGGTGTGTCTCTTTTAACATTGGCCAAATGCAGCTTGTCGGCTGCCTGGTGAGAGTTACCCAGTTTCACTGTCTGTTTATCTGGTGTTTAGACGAGCCTATAGGGCAGTTTTACATGTGGTTAGGCGAGATAAAATAAAAACAATTACATGTTATGCAGATCTTTTTTTTTTTTTTTTAACAGAATCAATTGTTGGTAAGAATATCCAGGGTATCTAACTCATACAAAACAATACCAATAGATTTTTTTTTTTAAATACAATATTCTGTATATGTTAATGGCTCTAATGTGTCAGTAGATGGATATATAGAGAAAAATATATATTTGTGTCTGAAAACCCAATAAATGACAGGTTAGAAGTAGAAACGTATCACAAATGCTACTTTATGTGAATTTATTGGAAATGTATTGTAAAACTGTTGTTAATTTGTGTGAGCATGACCTCATAAAACCTGAGAACATAAAAAAAAAAACCTTCAGATTATACTGGGGGTGTGGTCATCAAACTGTTTGGCTAATGAGCTGCCTGGTTACTCTTCAAAATAAAATAAAACATAATAATTTCACCCCCAAACTGACACTTTTCACCCCCAAATAACCTGCATTGAAACAGTGAAGGTGTCACGTGTGTGTCATTGATTGTGTTGCCAAGAATGTAGAACAGCTTTAATGAGCTGGAGGAATCTGGCAGATGTTCCTGCAGTCATGTCAGGTTCTGTAGGATTGTGTCTTGTGAACATATCAGTGACCGTTTGCTTTGCAGCAACAGAGAAAATTTTACAAACACAGTTTTAGTGAAAATGGGGCGAACAGGTTAAGTCGGGGTGAGTCAGCTTGGGCAGGACAAAGCCAGTTTATCCTGTTGAAAAGACACCTTCCCAACATGAAAGCTTAACTTCCAGAATGATTCACCACCATTTTGTACGGGCAGTTAGCCAAGGGCATCATTAGCGTGAATCCCAACATAATGCACGTTTTACAAGAAAAGACACTCCTTGCCTGAGGCTTGTTTTATTGTGAAATAGTGCAGCGATCTGTTAAGTAGTGAACTGAAACACGGTCAAAATGATACATGCACGGCACGCTCAACTTTCAGATTATGCATATGAGCCTGTTATGCGTCTTTACTACAACTCAGATACACTTAATTGTAAGCAATGGCTTTTCTTCAGTACTTTTCTTCTTCTTCTCTTGACCTCCAGAAAAATGTCTCCACTTTGTCTAACCTGGTGGTTGGCAAACAACTTTTTGTTGCATTACCACCACTTTTCTCATGTTTATTAGCTTCAAATGGAAGCTTTGAATTCACTGTCCACCAAAAAAAATGAACACAACTCAAGCACAACACTGACATTCTCCATTTGTATCCGTGTGTGTGAATGATAGGCCTATTTATTTAGTGACAACGCTGCTGAGTGACTGATATTGAATTGACAGAGATGAAAAGACAGAGCATCGTTCGACACAATGGGTTTTGTATGTTGTCCTTAGATTTAATCCTCTGGCCTGGAGACCATCACACTGTGTTTGTCAACTGGACTGGACGACACACTCAGACAAAAACCCCAACCAGATCACACACTGTGACTCACAGCCGATTGATCTGCACCTCAAAGATAAACTTGATGCTGATAATATTGCTGTATGGATGAAGATATAAACTTAGCTTAGCGTGATTAGAAACAAGGGGAAACTGCTAGCACAACTTAAGTTCACATTATAGGCCAACGCCTTTCTTTAATCCATATTAGGTTTTACAAGCATAGCAGTGGGACCAGTGCGACCAGTATCTCCCTGAGGTGTCTCATGGTTGAATCATTTATTCTCTTCAGGTGGAAAGCTACAGTGTGATGAATAAAATATTTGATCCCATGCAGCCACTCCTGAACTCTCTTTCTTTCTTTGCTTTGTTTGCTCTCTTGTTTCAGTCCAAACCACCTCATCTACTTGTGTGTTCCTGTTTGACTTTTCCTGTCCCAACCCCTTGCTGTCCTCATCCCTTCATGTTCAGCAAAGCGTGCATTGTGTTAACAAACCAAACACACTGTGTCTCTCTCTCTACCTTCGTTCATTAAGTTTTATCTTTGAAACCAGTTTAACATGAAAGAAGGTCAGTGAGTTTCTACAAAAACACAACACTCAGACCTCCATTTAGCCCATCCTCAGAAACACTGAAGTTGTGTTTTTAAAGCGTGTTCGTGCATTTGCTTGCACTATGAGTATTCGCAGCCTGTTTGTATTTTTTTTCCAGTGTTGTGAGTTTTTACAGCGCATTTGCAGCATTTGCATGTGACATCAGTTTTTGCAGTACGTTCCTGTATTTGCAAGTGTTGTGACTTTTTCTCAGTGCATACATAATTGAACCGATGACACACAACCGATGTTGCACACTTATTTGCATGTGTTTTACTGCACTGGGCTCTCAGGGCCACCATAGACATTGATATATAGGCTAGCTAGCATAAACAGCTGTTTAGTTCCCAGTCCAGAAGAAATGTTGCACATTCAAACTTTATCCTTGTTTCCCTGTTTCCACTGGTTACAACAAGCGCCAATGTTAACTCTCAACTCTTTCACATTGGAGCTACTGTAGCATAGCCCTTACTTGTCATCTCACCTTCCGATAGCGACTCACTGTTTCCTCACTCTGTGTGTTAGAAGGTTGAAATATTCTGTTATTATTTTGTTCTATAAGTCTACATAGGTAGATTAATTGATAACGTATTGTATATGAGGCAAATTGTTTCCTTTTGTGACAATGCAACAATGGCACATGACATGTCCAGAGCTTAAACTGAAAATAATATAAAATTTTCACTGTTTTTTAAACCATGGTCACAGTGGATGACGTTCACCATCAGCTCCTTTGTTAACCAATGAGAACACTTCATTAGTTGCCTCACAATCACTTTTTTGTGTACATGTAAACAGTCTTGATGCTATTTATAGACAGACAAACACTATAAACAAGTGAGGGCACACAAACACAAAAGAAAAATGCACAAAGACACAGAAACACACACACACAGGCATCCTCCTAGTGGACAAACAAACTCAAAAAGCACCTGTTGAACAGGTAGTTTCTACTAGAGGAATGGATGTGTTTAGACAGCGGAGGGAGGTGCAGGCAGACGGAGAGAGAGAGGAGGAAGACAGCCTTTAAAAAGCAGATTAAAACTGGTCCCACGTCATTCACGGTGAAATCACACGCACAGTGTTTTGGACTATGGCCTCCACCACCTCTGGTGATGTTCTGCCCACGGGCAGCGGGATCTTCACCTCCATCCCTGACGTGTTCTTCATCCCTGAGTTTGTGAGTTTCATATTTATTCATTGTTATTTCGATTTTTTCTTGTTGTTTTTTTTTTGGTCATGTTTCTTCTTTTTCCACTCTCTCCACTTCGTGAGAGAGAGTGAGTGACAGGTCACCACCTCCACCCTAATTCCTTTTCTTGAATTGATGTTTCCCTTATGGCTCATCCTCCTCCACCATCCCTCATTCAGTTATTTCACAACCTTGTTTCCTCCTTTCTTTTTCTGCCTCTGTTCAGATAGAAATCTGTCTTATGATCTTGGTAAAATGGTTGATGTTTGATCAGTCGAGCCAGCACAGAGGAAGAGAGACCACTTAACCAGTCAAGTAAAGACTGGAGGAATTGGTTGAAAAACGATCCAAGTGACTGATGAGGAGGTTAAAGCCCTACCAATTAAAACCGTTTAGCCTATACCTGATTTTGATAATGACAGTTTGTCCCCATGAGACAAAATATTCCCAGATGAAAAGGTGTGTTTCCATAGCAACATGAAAACACAGTCAATTTTAGAAACACTTGAGGTTGAAGTTTTCAATGAGGTTCAATGGTCCAATAATTGCCACTTTTTTTTCCTGAAAACAGACAAACAAACAAAAACAGTGCAACAAGATGCATCCATTCAATCCCCGAATAATAAAACAATTAAGCAGAATTTAAAGGGGAAAAAAACCTGTCAAAGGCTTAGCTGCAAAATTTCATGAAGAAATGTTTAACCTAAACTGATTTACAATTTGCCTCTATCCTATTTTAAATTCTACTTACGGATTGCCTGTGCTCTCACTGAATGCAAGATCATGTCTATATTGGGTCAAACAAAACAGCTGTTTAATGAACTATTCAGAAACTATTAGAGGCTGTTTGCAGTTTTTATACAGGGAACTTTGAAGATTAAATCTGTGTGACTCAGGTGGAAAAACAGCTTTAGTTGCAGTGGGAGGTGTAAGTCTAAACCAACCGTCTCCTGCAGGTTTAGTTGCTGCCTCTGGTCTTTTTTCTTGCCGCTGGTCATCACGCTTTTTCACAGCTGCAGCACTGGCATGGAAATATACAGGTAATCAGTAGTACTGGTCAGAGCTGTGAATCTAAACCAACACGACATTATATACAACTGGTTTGGCAGCTTTTTGCTTGGCAACAGTTCAGTTTAGTTTTCCCGGAGTTGAACTGAACGATCGAGCAAGTTCAAAGAGGGTAAGTTCAGACAGGAAAATCCATCATGAGGACATGAACCTGAACTCAAAAGCTTCTTGTCATGCAAAGTGTCCTTTAGAAATGCAGAAAGTTGACGTGTGCTACATTCGATGAATGAAATGAATGGAATGAAATGAAGCACGCCGCCAACAATGACTTAATACTGTTAATGGGATGTTGTTTGACTTGGCCACAAAGTCAAACAAATAAAATGTTGAACAAAAATAAGCACAGGCCATGCTCGACTGATTCTCCATGGACAATCCAGCCATCGACTATAAAAGGATCACGGCTTGATGACATCAAAGTATTGGAGACTGTACTCAGCTTGGATGAATAATAGTTACCATGGATTCCAATGGCAACCAAGAGTCAAAACAAATGATTACTCAAAGCGTAGCAGCGTTAAACCCTATATAAATAGGTTCCAAATACCAGAAAAAACACATTATTGGTTAAACATTTCATCATTTTTAAGGCTGCAGGAGGCGTTCACTGACAGTCAGGTTAATTTTGACAGTTTTTGCAGGAGCCGACTTCAAAGGTAGATTTCCTTTGTTAATTTAATAGGCTCCAGGTCAACCCCCTTTAACTTGGGAGAGATGTAAATAGATAAGGTCCCACTGGTATGCAGTTAAGTGAGTCTGATATGGAGAGTGGTGGAGATAAGGTTTATGTAATATTTGTTGATAATATACCACTACATGTGCAGCTCTAGGTAATGTTTGTCTGTTTGTTCTCACAGAAATCAACTGTTTAGTTGCTCCAGGCGTGTGTTCATGTCAATATTGTTTTCATCACAATCAGATATTTGACTTATTTGAGTTTCTATAAACTTAACGAGCTGTTACATCAAATGGAAACCAAAAGGCGGAGACAGTTTCGATACCGAAAGTCACCAGTTTAAAAAAAGACATACTGTTCTTGAATTAATTCGACAGAGGTTTCTATTTAACTGTAACCACGAGGGAAACCACAACTCAAATAAAACATCCAAGACAAAATCTAGGTAAACACAAAAGATGAATTATTACTTACTGAGTTCAAACAATATCTTACCCATTTCAAACACTATTAATAAAGTTACCTCTTTGTATTTTAAGGTTGTGAAAGATACCATTATATATTGAAAAAATGAGATTTGAAATGTTTTCAACCACACATGCAGGTCAGGTCAGCCAAACACAGGGCAACTTTTAACTTTTATCAAAAAGTGTATTATCCCTATGGAAAAGCAAAATGTGACCATTTTATTTTTCATGTTATATGTACAGTATCTAGACATAGAGTGACATTTAAGTTTTGAAAGGCTGGATTCTGGAGAATTAAAACCATTTGATGTGAATGTGCATGGAAACCATATGTTTAGCAGTTAAACCAACAGAACATTTGAGCATCAAACTTCCTGCATGCATGTGCATTGTTTACTTGAGGGCGTTGCACATTCTCTGCATGTGGTCAGACTGAGTGTTGCCGGCTATAAAAAGCATAATGGTTCTATTATGAAAAGATTGTCAGCAGACAGAAACCTGTTGTTTTATGTTTTTAAGTACTAATTATCTTTCATAAAAAAATGTCAAGGTTTTTAGAGAGCTGCTGAATTTACTAACAGTAACTTGTACAGTACGTCCCACTCTAATCTTTGGGTTTATTATCAGTGCAGCATAATTCGAATGATTTTTGTTTAAATTGAAAATCCGGTGTATAATTCACCTCCCTCCCAAAAAACAAACACTTTTTAACTTGGAGAGTAAAACAGGACAATGCCTTTTTTTATTTTTTAGTGTAAACAGGAGTTGTTCTCCCTCCACATGATGCCATATCAGTATTTTACTCCAGTGCCTCTCCTGCACACCTGATACTTGTAGACTTAACAGTGATTGGTTGAGCTGAGGCACCTAAAAGGGGGGCGGGGCTATGTGTGTATCCCTAAACCAGGACACAATAGGCCTATTTCCCAGCAGACATGTTGACTTGTTGTAACAGGAAGAGCAGAGGCGTTACCAACGGCACAATCGAGGAACCTGAACCTGAAGCAGCCGCAATTATTATTTTTTTTATTATTTGCACTTGTAATTTTCCTCTTGGGAATAAAAGGGCCTCTCGTCATAAAGCGAGAAAGTCATGTTGCACAATGAAGTATTTGTGGTATTATTTAATAGTCCATCTTATCGGAATAAAATGTTTGCCAAAGGAGGAGAGAGATGTGGAAATACACAGAAGTATGAATGTAGAATCCAGTTTTTATATAGAGACTAAAATATTCTTAAATCCTCAGCTCATTATGACTCATTGTTTTAAATAAGAATGTATAAATACCAGTAAAGGATTATATTTCTCACCAGAGCCTCCTCTCAGTTTTACTGAGCTGTTTTATAGTGAGTTTAAGCATCATAAGCTGTATTTTACTGTTCACTCTCACTGTAAGTGACTGGTGTACACAGTGGTGAAGTTAAAAAGCCTGGTGATGTTGTTCTACAGAAAAGAAAAGAAAGAAAAGAAAAAAACCCCAAACAAACAAAAAAAAAAGGAGAACTTTTAAGATGGGAAGTATTTTAACACTGGATTTAAATTACAGTCACGTTGCTGCTGGATGTGTGCATAAGAAACTTTGCTGACAGGTTTGCCACATCAGTTAAAAAGGTAAATGTCAGTGTTGTGTTCTTAATTTGTTTCAGTAAAATGGCCAAACCAGTTTGACATAAAAAAGCTCAACAGTATTGATTTAGTGTAAGAGTAAAGTATTTGTTAGAAGTTGTAAACATGAAAGGGGATATTCTGTCTAATTGACCGGTGTTAATGAGTCAGGTTGAGTCAATAAATTGTTATGATTCCTTTACTAACAACAACAATTTTTCAAACCCCCCTAAACCCCCCTCCCTGCAGGTGTTTGGAGGTTTGGTATGGATCCTGGTGGCCTCGACCCGAGTCTTCTCGGAAAACCCTCTGGGCTGGGTGATGTTCGTGTCCGTCTTCTGCTTCGTAGTGACGACGCTCTGGTTCTTCATCTTCCTCTGTGGAGCCAATCAGAGCAGCATCTGGCCCTCGTTGGTAAGACATCCAGCCAACCGGATTCACAGTATTTAATTAAAATCCCAAATGATTTTTGCTGGCTCTTTCCAGGCCAGACAGGAAAACTATTTCCTTCACTTATCCCATCTTCTCTTCTTTGTTTTGTGTGACACTCTCCCTCCTCTTTCCACTTCCCTCTACCTCCTCCCATCTCTCTGTTTCTCTGCAGGATGTGGGTTACCATTTTGTGGCTGCGGTTTTCTACCTCAGTGCCTCGGTAGCTCTGGCGTACGTCACACTGGTGATTGGGAAAGCTACCACCCTTTCTGATGAATTTCTCAAAATCTATCGACTGGATATTTCTGCAGTGGTATGATGATCAAACACACAGACTGATCAACACAGTTACACTAGGGACAGTATGACACCAGAGTCTATGTCTGTAGGTATGACATAATGTAAGTCACAGTGAACATATTCAGATTCATGAAAATACATAACTATCAATAGCACAGTCATTCAAAGTAAAGTTCCTGCATTTTCTGCAAGTTCTGCTGCAGTAATAATTGAACATTGTAGGTAAGTGCAATAAATGATCAGAAGTAAAACTACTCATTATACAGATTTGTGCTGACTGTCCTCAAGATGTCAGTATGATTCCAGTAGATGATCCTAATTTGCCTCTGACATATCAACTGGTTGATGTTATGGGTTGTATCTCCCCTTTTTTAAATCATGGACTGAAATGTAGATCTGCAAACAATCAGACAAATGTAGTAAAGTAAACTGTATGACAATGTGGTGGAGTAACAGTATAAAATAGAAAGTGGTGCTGAATTTTAAAAACAAGCTTGAGCTAGAAAGCTGTGATAGGATCAGAGAGCATCTGTACTTGTGTGGTTTAAATCTTATTGTTGATAGCTGCACTTTCCTGTGTCTCAAAGTGACCATCGCCCGTCTGTGTGTGTTTTCAGGTGATGTCCTACTTGGCCACTCTCTTCTACTTCCTCCATACCATTTTCTCTGCCCTCCGATGGAAGAGGTCCTAAAACAAAACACCAACAACCACGAGTCAAGAACAGGATGGAGAAGCCAAGCTGAGCTTTCATTAGGCTCAACACAGATTGGCTTTTTATTTTTGACTTTTTTCTTTCATGATAAAAGAGTTATTTATGCTTTTGAACCAAGTTGGAAAAGATGTTAAATGAATGAGTGGAAAACAAACAGGCTGTTGATAAATCGCCTGGTTAGTGTTGTATGTACACTATTAGTTAGAAAGGCAGAAATCCTGTCCAAGGTCAAATTTGTTAGTAGCCTATAAATGTACCATGAGCAAGGCAAGGGAGGTGTAAATTAAAAAAATAAAACTCACATCTAATTAATTCAGGAGCAAGTATTACATGATTACATCAAGATGAATTTACAAGGACATCCACAAAATAGTATTTTTGTCCTTAGATAAGAATAAAAACAAAAACAAAAAAACAAAAAAAGCTTTGCTTACCAATAACCCCAATGAGGGAGCAATTGCTTAATTATGTCACAGCTTCATAAAGTTGTATCAGAGCATGAACTTTAATGTAATATCTTCAGGATATTTTAATGTCAGCAGTTAGGTCCCAGCCTGCATCAAATATTCACAAATCAGTAGTTCAGTGCATCTAAATTACTAGTTAATCATGGAAAGTTTGTACCTTTTAAAACCTGAAGCCTCCATTATCTACAAGACTTGTTTTGAGAAAGGGTGTTTCCTCCATGTTTACTATGAACAAATGGCAACTATCTATAAATGGATAAATACTTTTTACTTTTGACTCTAAGTCCTCTCATTCAGTTTCAATACACTGGCTTGAATGTTTAAGGCTTTTTTTTTTTTTGATGTGATGTATGAATGAATGTTTCCACATGATTTGTTGGTGTTTGTTGCATTTTTATGAGAACTTAAAAAAAAATTCAACCTGTAAATATAAGATGATTTCGCATATGGTAACTTTTAGAATCTATGGTGTAAAATACATTATTAGCCTAATGGGAAATACCAACATGATAGCTGTTCAGATGTTGACAGAGTGGAGAGAGACTGAGTTAAGCCATAACGTGTCACAGGATGAACTCTATGAGACAAACGAATTGTGTAGACATGTCAATTTCACTGATTTGCCATGAAAAACAACTGATTGTTCCAGATGGTTTGCTACAGGAGGCTTTTCTCTTTATTTTAAACCATGATTAAAGGTTTATTACAATGATCCTGGAGGTAAATCGTCTCATTGCTGCAGCACTAAGAAGAATTTAAAAGAGAAAATTCAGATTTTTTACAACAGTGTATTCCAACATTTTAACAAGTTCTGACTGGTTCACATATGAAAACTACTATATCAGGACCCAGAAATCTGCCCAGTCACAGTCATGCAAGTTCAGTTTAAGTTAAAAAAGGATTATGAACACTGCTGGAGTAGACTCAACGATATTGAGTCTTCAAGATATATTTCCATCACTGCTCTGAAGATAATGACAGGTTAATGAACCTGCAGACAAGTTTATTATGTCCCCAATATATCTCTCTGCTTCTGATTTACAGGTTTATAAATGACCACTGAAGTGAAGTGGTGTTAGTGTTACACAGCCCAGGGATACAAGTTTCTCACTGGATAATCAATCTGAATCTGTGCATGTACGTATCCATGTGTGTGTTTGATTAGATTTATGCGTCCGTGGGAGAAATTTAATCCAGGGAGTTTGTTGTTTTCATTGTGATCTTCCTTTAAACTTTGAAAAAGGAGCCTTTGCTATCTGAGTTGGACATTTTTGCTGGATGACACAAAAATGTGATGAAAAAATCCATCATTGGAAACCCCACAGAATGAGAAGATAAAGGATCATCAAAAGCTTGAGTGGAGACCTTTTCTACTCCAAGAATACAAGACAAGCTTTAATTTCTTCCAAGAGACATGGTGCAAAGACTTGTATGACTTTGCAAACTACAGCTATTTACTGTCTGTGACTATATGGCTTTGCTTGGATGGAGGTTAGGTTTTTTTTAAATTATATCAGAATTTAAAAAAAAAGAAAAAATAATATTTGTAACTTATCTATTCCATTATATTGCACATAGTATGTGCAATATGCCCCCGCATAACAAGGGCAGAATAAAGTTGACCATATACTAAATATGCTGATTGAGTGTCTGAACCTATTTGCCCACAGATTTGTCAAGGTTATTTTAGCCTACTGTATAATAGATGAGGAGTGAGAAGGAAAGGGCAATTGCAGCTCTTGTGTGCATTTACTGTGTTATTAGGTAGGTCGGTAACACACATATCTCCTTCATTCTTCCAATTCAATTTTAATTTCTACTTGACTAACTTCCTCTATCCCTTACTTTGTTCTTTCTTAAGAAATGACAGTAATATAGGGATGAAGCTTTAAAAATTAACCAACTTAGCATTAGCTAAATGAAAAATAAATAAATATTGAAAACCATTTACTACCATTGTTACACAATGTTGCACGTTGGAAATCTTCCCAATGTGTAGCTACTTCTTTGTTGTACTCAATACAGACAATGGAAGAGTGCTTCTGAACTGCACTGTACTTAGAGATATAGGCTACAGTTATTGGGTTGCTATGCAGCCACTTTGTTTTGGACTACTTATTTTTCCTGAGAAACCAAATGAATTTATCATATGAAAACAGATGAAAGAATTCAGGATAGTGATCACAATAATAATTTTAATTGAAAAGTTAAAGAGACGCCAGACAGTGGTTCATATTATATGAACTCTCTTGAAATTGGTATCTGTGTGATGACTCTTACTCAGCTTTTTCACCCTAAAAAAGGAAGAGAAATATCAATTAGCAAATAATTCCATTTTTTATATTGCTTTCTTATATGGCTGTTTCAACAGGGTTCACCAGTGAGTACTAAGTTCTGGCATAATAATGTATAAATAACTAATGGGTACACATGTAGTAATATAGTTATGATTACTGACTAGTGACTACTCATAGGCTGGAATGCCAACAAGATCATTGGCATTACTATTGATGCCAATGTTTGCTTGTTTATTTCATTAATTCCTCAAATGTACTTAAAAGGTGCCAGTCAAGAATTTCTTGATCACATGACTTACCTTTCCATGATCACGGCTCTTGGCTCTCAGCTTATTAACCTGGGACTCAGCAATGTCAGCGCGCTCCTGAGCTTCTTCCATCTCATGCTGAACCTTTCTCAGTCTGGACAGGTGGGTGTTTGCCTGCTCCTCCTGTGAACGGTTTAGAGTCACAGTATGTTGCATTGCATTCAATGAATGATGAATGATCTTGTATATTATTATTCATTCGTGCAACTTTCCCATATCTAATAACACAAAAAATTTGACTCACGGCTTCTTCAGCCTGTCTCTTGTAAGCCTTGACTTTAAGCTGCAGCTTGTCCACCAGATCCTGAAGTCTGTGAACATTCTTCTTGTCCTCCTCAGTCTGTACAAATTAATAATAAGTCATCAAGGAAGTATAGATACAAAGGAAAGAAATGAAGAATTTACAATAATCTGTAGGTTTCAGACATTACCTGGTAGGTCAGCTCCTTGACTCTCCTCTCATATTTGCGGACTCCCTTCACAGCATCAGCCCCACGTCTCTGTTCAGCATCTACCTCGGTTTCCAGTTCACGGACCTGTAACATGATACATTATAATAATAATAATAATAATAATAATAATACATTTTATTTAGAAAGCGCCTTTCACGCCACTCAAGGACACTTTACAGCAGTTAATATCATCAGCAGTTAAAATCATCAAAAACACAGAATAAATCATCAATAAACAATACCAGAACAAAACACACAGCACGGAATAAACAACATTAAAAAGCACAGAATAAACAACAATGAACACATCAGTAAGAATGAATAATGAAAGAGATGGTCAAAGAGATGAATTCTTCTCAAATTCATATGCAATGAACATGTATACTATATAGTCCATACCCTGGACTCCAGCTTCTGGAGCTGCTTCTTGCCACCCTTCATGGCGAGGTTCTCAGCCTCATCCAGACGATGCTGCAGGTCCTTGACTGTGACCTCCAGGTTCTTCTTCATCCTCTCCAGATGAGCGCTGGTGTCCTGCTCCTTCTTCAGCTCCTCAGCCATCATGGCAGCCTGAAATCATGATCGGTGTAGAAATATCGTTTTTAATCTGGACATAAATGGTGAGGCGAGAACATTTTTTTGGTCAAGTTGCCTTTTAAGGAAAACAGAAGACTTGTAAACCTAAACTCACATCAGTGATGGCCTTCTTGGCCTTGTCCTCAGCGTTTCTTGCTTCCTGAACGGCATCATCCACCTCACCCTGGACTTGCACAAGGTCGGCCTCCAGCTTCTTCTTGGTGTTCAGAAGACTGGTGTTCTGAATGGTAAAGACAAGAAGTCATGTTTGAGATAATATACTCTATGCATAATGTGTTTTAAATAACACTAGTTTCTGTTGAATGAATGGAATCAAACCTGAGAGTGCAGCAGTCCAACACGCTCACTAGCATCAACCAGCTCCTGCTCAGCCACTTTGCGGCCTCTCTCTGTCTGGTCCAGAGCAGCTCTCAGCTCCTCAATCTCAGCCACCATCAGGCCATTTCTGCGCTCAACCATGACAACCTGCTCCTTCATGTCTTCCTGTCCTCTGATGGCTTCATCGAGGTGCAGTTGGGCATCCTGACAATTACAAAGAACAATGAGCAATCTGGGATTTTTGTATGCTTATTTGAATTGAATGATGAAAACACCCTTACCTTGAGCTGTCCCTGGACGTTCCTCAGTTGTTTCTGGGACTCAGCAGCCTGGCGATTGGCGTGGCTCAGCTGAATCTCCATCTCGTTCAGGTCTCCCTCCATCTTCTTCTTGACTCTCAGGGCGTCATTCCTGCTCCTGACTTCAGCATCGAGAGTGCTCTGCATGGAGTCCATCACCCTCTGGCTGTTCCTCTTGATCTGCTCCATCTCCTCATCCTTCTCTGCCAGCTTCCTGTCAACCTCACCCTTGATCTGGTTGAGCTCAAGCTGAACACGGAGAATCTTGGCCTCCTCATGCTCCAGAGTGCCCTTTGAAATTCACAGACATACCAGAAGTTGCCTTTTATAGAGATATAACCAAAATCAACGAAAGGTTATATACAATGCAATTAATCAAATTACCTCAGCTTCCTCCAATGCTGACTGGATTTCAGTCTTCTCAGTCTCCACAGTCTTCTTAGCTTTCTCCAGCTCATGGATGCTCTTTCCAGTCTCACCAATCTGTTCAGTCAGGTCTGAGATCTCCTCTATTGAGCAACCAAGACAAGGCACAGTTAGCATCACTCAAACCCCCTGTATGCAAAGTGAAATAATTATTAGGACAGTTCAATTTTTAAATCTAATTAAATGAACATACGCTGCAGGTTCTTGTTCTCTCTCTTCATGGTCTCCAGGTGATCCAGAGCCTCCTCATAAGAGTTCTTCATCTTGAACAGCTCAGTGCTGAGAGAGCGAGCCTCCTTCTGGGTTCCTTCCAGCTCGGCCTGGCCCTCCTCATACTTCTGCTTCCATTCTGCCAGGACCTATACAGTTGGTTGGTTACATTTTCATCTGATAAAATGTGTTTTTATTTCCTTTTTTTTAATTATTATTTACTAAACTACCAACCTTGTCAAAGTTCCTCTGCTTCTTGTCAAGGTTTGCTGCCAGAGAATTAGCTCTCTCCACATCAATCATGAGGTCCTCCACCTCACCCTGCAGCCTCTGCTTGGTCTTCTCCAAGGAGGCACACTTAGAGTTCACAGCCTCAATGGACTCCTCAGCATCCTGCAGACGCTGGGCAAGCTTTTTCCTAAAATGAAGAATTTGTTAATTTTTACCATTACTATAAACATACAATTGAAGGAACATAAATTAAATACTGAATGGGTAATTACATACTTGGCCTCCTCCAGCTCCTCAGTGCGCTGGATAGCATCAGTCTCATATTTGGTCCTCCATTGAGCCACCTCACTGTTGGCCTTGGACATGCCTCGCTGCAGCTCGGCTTTGGCCTCTTGCTCCTCCTCAAACTGCTCTCTGAGCAGATCACAGTCATGGCGAGCTGATTGAACACCGTGAGCCAGGGCGTTCTTTGCCTGTTAACATGACAAAACACTCAAACTTACTAATGAAGCAGAAAGATATTGTGTCAATAAGTACTTCACCAAATCAAAATGTGTCAATTAAATCATCTAGATGCATTTCATTTCCTGGTATCTTCCAAAAGGCACTTGTTAAATCATTAATGTTAAGCATTTTATGCAGTGACCACTGTAGATATTGTTGTACCTTCACTTCCTCCTCAACGTGTCTCTTGAGCTCCTCAATCTGCTGAGTGTAAGCCTGCTTGCCCCTGGTCAGCTGGGAAACAAGAGCTTCCTTCTCCTCAAGCTGGCGAGAAAACTCACCTGAAGAAAAACAGAAGAATGACTTATTTTATTACTTACTTAATTACTTACTACTATATAATCAGATAAATTCACCAACCGACCAGTTTCAAATGAAGGTGACTCACCATTCTCTGTCTGCAGTCTTGCTCGCTGTGCATTCATGTCATTCAGCTGGCGAACATTCTCATCATTTTTGGATTTGAGTTCACTCAGCTGGTCCTCAAGAGTTCTGCACATTTTCTCCAAGTTGCCCTACAACAACAGAACATTGGTGTTGTCCACTTCTTCCACCCAAATAGGACATATTACAAAGCAAATCTCTCACCTGTAAACAAACCACTCACCTTTGATTTGGCAACAGCCTCCATGTTGCTGGACAGATCATCAATCTCCATCTTGAACTCGCTCTTCTCCTTCTCCAGCTTCTGCTTGACACGCTGCAGGTTGTCGATCTGCTCTCCCAGCTCGGCCACGCTGTCGGCCTGCTTTTTGCGAAGAGCTGCTGCGGTGGCCTCGTGCTGCAGGGTTGACTCTTCAAGGTCACGACGCAGCTTCTGGAACTCGGCCTCGCGCTTCTTGTTCATCTCAATCTGAGCGGCTGTTGCTCCACCAGCTTCCTCGAGCCTCTCGCTGATCTCCTCCAGCTCCCTGGAGAGGTCAGCCCTCTGCTTCTCAACCTTGGCCCGAGCAGCCCTCTCAGCCTCAATCTCCTCCTCCAGCTCCTCAATGCGAGCCTAGATTTTGATGGTAGTAACATCGAGAAGTGCTCATTCATGATTGACTTTTTTGTTCCACTTGGTTAACAATTTGTGTAAAAATAATCTTACCTGCAGTTCCTTGATCTTCTTCTGAAGCTGAGCACCCAGGGACTGCTCATCTTCAATCTTGCTGAGTAGCTGGCTTATCTCAAAGTCTTTCCTTGATGGAGAGACCAAGAAAGTTGTCACTATCATAATGTTTTACTGTTGCAGTGTAATCTATGCAAGGAAAAAAAAGAACTGATCAGCAAATAGAGAAAAGCCTACTTCTTGATTTTCTCATCAGACTGCTGCTTGTCATTCTCCAGATCCATGATGGATTCCTGGGCCAGTTTCAGATCTCCCTCAAGCTTCCTCTTGGCTCTCTCAAGGTCCATGCGGAGCTTCTTCTCTTGCTCCAGTGATCCCTCAAGCTGTGAAATAAAGTTTTTTAATCATTTGTTGATTTCAGATATTTTAGGTTTAGAATATCAAAATAAACAGTCCTTCATGTCGTTAGAAGGCAGAACCACAAGGATAAAGCCATTGTTTTCTTACATCATCCACTTGCTGTTCCAGCTTTGTCTTGGCCTTGGTCAGAGTGTTGACTTTGTCTTCCTCTGCCTGGAGATCATCCAGTGTTTGCTGGTGAGCCTCTTGGAGTGCTTTCTTCTCCTTGGTCAGCTTGGCAATGGACTCATCTTGAGATGCCATCTCCTCTGTGAGATTTTTCACCTGAAAATAATGTGAAAGATGAAAACATGTAATACATTCAAAGGCACAGGGCATCATCATCAAATCCATTTTAGGTATGTATAGGACACTCAAAACAAAGTGAACCTTGTTCTCTGTGGCATGTTTCTCCTTCTCCACTTTAGCCAAGGTGAGCTCCAAGTCATCAATGTCCTTCTTCAGCTCAGAGCATTCATCCTCCAGCTTCCTCTTCTTGGCAGTCAGCTCAGCATTGATTTCCTCTTCATCCTCCAGTCTCTCGGTTGTCTCTTTGAGTTTAGCCTCGAGCTGGATTTTGCTCTTAATGAGTCCTTCACACCTCTCTTCAGCATCCCCCAAGTTCTCACTTTCCTATGATATATTTTGGACATAAAATAGGATAATTTACTTGTTTGTTTTTATGCTTTGGTATTATTATTATTATTATTTTTTGCTATTTATTCACAGATTACTCACAGTTAATGTATATCTTCAGAATGTAAGGACAATTTTTTTTACTGTCCGTATCTCCATAGATCTATATCTATGTATATATTCCTGGCACGTCACTTACAGCAGCCACTTGCAATTGCAGATCATTCTTCTCCTGCAGAAGGGAAACCATCTTCTCCTCCAGTTCCTTCTTCTTGGCCAGGGCAGTAGTCAAGTCTGCCTGCATCTTCTCATAGTTGTCCTTCATCTGCATCAACTCCTTCTCTGTCTCAGCACTCTTCAAAAGAGGCTTGATCTTGAAGTACAGGTTCATCCATGGCCAATTTTTCACATTCATGAATGAACGAATATTGTACTGGATTGTGAAGATGGATTCCCTGGAAAAAAAATATTTACAGATCTCAAGGAATTGCTGAGGATGACATCTTTAAGAAACACGCCATATAACTGAACAGTACAATCTTCAGTATTGCCTACCTCCTCTCCATCATTTTAACAAACTCTTTCCTCATGAGGTATCCTCTGGCAAGAGCCTGAGTCATGGTCACCAGCTCAGCCAGTTTTTCATCTCTCATCTCCTCCAGGGTACCCAGCAGACCAGCTTTGAAGAACACCTATCATGCCAAATAAAGAAAATCCGTGATAAACATGCATGGATACAAGAGAATAGCTACATAAGCAAAACTGTGGATATTTTCTGAATGTACCTTTGTGTGTCCAAACTTGTACTGTGTGTGGTCCACATCAATGGAGCCCAGCAGCTTCTCTGAAGCTTTCTTGTTATCAATGAACTGTCCCTCAGGGATGACGCTGGCATTCAATACTTTGTATCTACAATACAAAATTGTGTTGTTATTCATATTTACCATGCATTTTGGCTTGGTGTTTCTTTTACTTGACTTATACCAAAAAGTCACCTCTGCTTAAAGTCACCGTAGAGGATTCTGCTGGGGAAGCCCTTTCTGCAAATTCTGATGCCCTCCAGCACACCATTACACCTCAGCTGGTGGATGACCAAGTGGTTCTCCATAAGACCTGGAAGTTTCAAATTCATAGTATTTCAAATCCCCTTGTGACACTTTGTAACATAAAATTCACAAAGCAGGTCTTTGAGCTTCTTACCTGGGGTCTTTGTTTCATTGGGAATCAGGCAACGCACAAAGTGAGGGTGAGTGCTCCTCAAGTTGGTCATCAGCTTGCCCAAGTTCTCCTGTGAATTACCATTTTGAGAAAGTGTATCAATATGATATCAATATGAGGTTTTGAATTTGAATTTGAATCCAAAAACAAGAAAGAATACATACTCTGAAAAGAGCAGACACAGTCTGGAAGGAACCACCCTTCTTCTTACCACCCTTCTTGCCACCGCCTCCAGCAGCCTCTGTTTTTCAAAACATTACATTTTAATATAGATATTGAACAAATGTTATGTACGTATATCTTAAGTTGTGTTCTTATCTTTGATAAATTAAGAGAAACTTTTGCAAATTAATGCTGTTAGAGTACAACATTATGTTGAAATTTTAAGTCATTCTGAAATTAATTGTTCTAACCATGCAGAAGTTTGAATGAACGATGCACACGTCTATATAGAATAGTGAAATTTCTGACTCTTAATTTAATTCCTTTTCTTACTACTATTTCTTACCATCAGCTCCTGCATGAGCTGCATACAGGAAGGCCAGCAGTTTGTTGGAAGACTTCTGGTAGAGCTGGACGACTGAGTCATTCAGGGGGTCCTTGTTCTTGTCCAGCCAGCCAGTGATGTTGTAGTCCACTGTACCAGCATAGTGCACCAGGGAGAAGTGAGCCTCAGCCTTGCCCTTTGCAGGCTTTGGCTTCTCAAAGGCTTTGGTCTTGCCAAGATGCTGATCGTGCAGCTTGTTCTTGAAAGTTGTATCAGAGGCCTTGGGGAACATGCACTCCTCTTCAAGGATGGAGAAGATGCCCATTGGCTGAGAAGAATTTACATTTCTTGTTGAAATTAATCTGTAGTAGCAAGTCAACCATTAGCCCGTGAAAAAAGCAGTATGGGTGGCCACTTACCTTCTCAATCAGCTCAATACAGGCAGCCAAGTCCATACCAAAGTCAATGAACTCCCAGTCAATGCCCTCCTTCTTGTACTCCTCTTGCTCCAGGACAAACATGTGGTGGTTGAAAAACTGTTGCAGTTTCTCATTGGTGAAGTTGATGCAGAGCTGCTCCAAGCTGTTGAACTGTAATTACAGCAAGGTATTTAATTCCATTGTCAAATAATGTAAGACTTTCAGATTTCTCACCTCCTTTCAAACTTACATCAAAGATCTCAAATCCGGCGATATCCAACACTCCAATGAAGAATGATCTGGCCTGCTTTGTGTCCAGCATCTCATTGATACGGACGACCATCCACAAGAACATTTTCTCATAGATAGACTTGCACAGAGCCATAACGGAATTGTTGACCTAGAAGTAGAGAATCTGGCATTAGAATTCTCCTTGAACCATGCTGCAACATACATTATTTTAATAATTGTCATCAAGTCACAAACAATTTCTTATTTCATTACCTGTGGGACAGTCTGACCTTTGGTGACCATCTCATTTCCAACCTTGACTCTTGGGTAGCACAGAGCTTTCAGCATGTCAGCTGAGTTCAGGCCCAGGAGGTAGGCGATTTTATCAGCAACTGATGGAAAGAAAGACAAGGAGTGTTAAATACACGTGGACTTAGGAAGGAATTCCACATTAGAAAACTTACATGAGACTGACATAATTTTGGTAATTACCCTCAGTGCCATCAGGTTCTGCCTGCTCCTCACGCTGCTTCTGCTTGAATTTCATGTTACCATGATGCATCACAGCACCGGTGAGCTTGTAGATGCCCAGTTTCTCCTCACCATTGAAGCCCAAGATGTCAATGGCAGTCTGCAGTGGAAAATAAAGGAAAGTTATCAGTATTTGCAACATTCCCTCAGTCCATTGACTTTTCAACATTTCTGATGTCTCTGTCTCATATCTGTCTTACATCTGTTGCAATGAACTCCTCCACATCATCAATGCTTTTGACAGTGATTTCACCCTGACTGACCATGTGGTAGTCATAGGGATTGGTGGTGATCAGGAGAGCCTCTGGAAGAGCAAACATGAATTCATAAAGTTATCTTCTACAGTCTGCAGTGTTTTTTTTTTTTAAATTTAGGCTCAAGATGCCCCAGTTACCCAGGAGCTCAGGCTTGTGGCCGGTCATCAGCTGATAGAAGATATGGTAGCTCCTCTCAGCAGACAACTGGAAGGTGACACGGGACTTCTCCAACAGATCTATGTTCAACAAATTAATAGGAGACAACACAATGTTTGATGTATAACATCATTCAACAAATGTCTTTAGAATCTTCCAAATTATTATCTAATTGTATTAATGCAAAATGTGGGAAAAAATTACTTACATGTTTCAATATCAGCTGAGGCCAGTTTGCCGCTGGTTCCGAAGTGAATTCTGATGAATTTACCCTAAACATATTAGATTTTGGTTAGCATCATTCTCTATACGCAACTAATAGTAAGGGCAACATATGAAAATCTGGGAACTAAATCCTTACCAAGAAATTTCTTCACAGTTGTCTTTAGGAACATGCGTAGTATGACGTCTTAAAATGTTGAAATTCAACTCCCGTGGGAAACCCCCTAAAAAACGACTCAAAGTTGGGGTACCCGGTAACTGGATTTTTGAACATTCCGAAATGTTAAATTTGGCCTTGAGTAACTTGTGAGGGGTCAAACTAGGGGTTTTTCATGATTCTGAGTTGATTGCAAACATTAGTTTTACACCCAAAACACTCCTTGGTGGAAAAAAAAACAGCCACACCCACTTTTCTTGTTCATCGGAACCTCCATCACCACCACCAATAGAATGTTGGTGCAGGGAAGTTCCATAGTGCAGTTTCAGCCGACGCGACCCGGCTCAGGCTGCAGCGGCAGCACCATTCATCCTATTAACCATTTTTCTACCATTGCAATGAGTCTGGAAACATTATTTTAAGGCCGAAAAACTCCGCAATGTTACTTTAATGCAAATTCAATCATGAATTCTTTGGCCTTACCACTGCAACTTTTCTGCAAATTTGCTATCATAGACCACTGTGGCTAGCTGTGGTCAGCTGTGGCCACAGTGTTTCCATGTTTTTTTTGCATGTCTGTGTTTTTATTACTAGTTATTGTTTTCATATAACATTAAGTTGTATGCGGATCGGGAGCGAAAGAGAAGGAAAGACATGAGGTGCACACCAGATTTCACATACCAGTAAAAACGGAAACATACACATAGCCTACACACACACACACACAACCTCACTATTGGGTACATGTTGCTTTCTTCTACTTTTTATTTATTGCCATGGTAAATCGGCCTAGGTATTGTTTAGTGGTAGTTGTAGTTGGTTAGCATTTAAAAGTGAGGAATTTCGAGTTAGCTAGTGCTAGACATGTTGAAGCCATATACAACCTTAGATCATTGACAGACACTTTTTACACCTTATGTGAGAGCATAAGAACTTGAAATATGTCATGTCATTGCGTTGCGTTGATAACATGCATAAGAAACTTAAAAATTGTGGTAACACTTTATTTGATGCCTATCTCTATAATGCATTATTGTCATACTTATAATGGGTTTATAATAATAAAAGTTATAATGCAGTTATAGCACTGTATAACTATGGTTATAAACACTCATAAATGATTATAATGCTTTTATAACAATAATCATAACACACTATAAAAGCATTTTATCTGTCTTATAAGGTCAGGTATTAATATATTATAACTATTAGGAACTCACTGACAATGCCCACATTGATAATGCATTAAAATATAGTTATAATGTGTTATAATTGGCTTATAAAAGTGTATAACCATCATTATAAATACTCATAAATGATCATAAGGCTTTATAACAATAAGCATAACATATTATAGACCATTATAACTATATTGTAATACTTGACCTTAAGCCAATATAAAATGCTCTATGATGTGTTATGCTTATTGTTATAAAGCCTTATGATCATTTATGAGTATTTATAATGATGGTTATACACTTTTTATAAGCCAATTATAACACATTATAACTATATTTACGATGTATTATCGACGTGGGCATTGTCAGCCAGTTACTAACAATTATAACGTATTATTATACCTGACCTTATAAGTCATCATAAAATGTTTTATAGTGTGTTATGATTATTGTTATAAAGCCTTATGATAATTTATGAATGTTTATAATTATAGTTATACAATGCTATAACCACATTAAACTCATTATAAGTATGGTTATAATGCATTATAGAGATAGGCGTCAAAGTCTTACCAAAATGGTTGTTAGTTGGCTAACAGTAAATAATATGGTTAGTTAGCCAACTCCTATGTGCGACTGAATCTGATGACCATCTCTGACCATTTTATTTTCCTAAATGCTAGCTGACTGCTCCATTAGCTATCAAGCTAGGAAAACATGGCGTAGGCCTATTGTCATCGCAAGGATTTTTGCAGAACGGTTTAGGCTATTATAATAAAGGTGATCTACTATACTCAATAGAATACATTAGAGATAAGCTATTCCTGTGTATGACAGAGGTTTTCTTTAATGTCACAAAAAAACTTCTACTATTACTACTGAATATTTAATGTAACTTATATTCTACCTTTTTACATTGTTGGACATTAATCTAGCACACACGTCAATGTCATGTCAAAAACCTGGGGGCCAGATCTGTCCTGCAATACACTTTTATATGGCCCTATTATGTTAATAATGGCCCACCAATATAGCATTCACATTACTCACATTACAAATCCCATAATACACTACAACAGCTACCACGGCCATGACCAAGCAATAGGCCCAAGCTGGAATGAACAAGTTTGTGACACACTGCAACATCTTTTTCCATTCTTCAAAAACAACCTCTTAGAGCCTGGATGCTCGATGGAGATTGATGCTCAGTGTGTGTGCAGATTAACATGATCATGTTTGCAATCAATGTAGCACCACTGTGTATTTTTTGTACTTTTCCCATCTTCATTTAGAACAAACTTGTTTCAGTTGTTGTTGGTATGTGAAATCTGGTGCATGTCCACTGTCTTTTCTCTCTCGCTGCTTGCTACCGATCTGCATAATAAATTACATCTATAATAACTTTTTTAATAAATTTAGCGACACCACAAAATCCTGGAGGGTCTGTAGAAATATAATAGAAAAAAAAAATAGAAAAAAGGGTAGAAAGTTATATTGAGTATTTAGTAGTATTATGTAACACAACCTCTGCAATGATAAGGAATGGCTTCTCTGCAATACATTCTATTGGTGGTGGTGATGGGGGTTCCGATGAACAAGAAAAGTGGGTGTGGGTGTTTTTTTCTCCACCAAGGAGTGTTTTGGGTGTAAAACTAATGTTTGCAATCAACTCAGAGTCATGAAAAACCCCTAGTTTGACCCCTCACAAGTTACTCAAGGCCAAATTTAACATTTCGGAATGTTCAAAAATCCAGTTACGGGTACCCCAACTTTGAGTCGTTTTTTAGGGGGTTTCCCACGGGAGTTGAATTTCAACATTTTAAGACGTCATACTACGCATGTTCCTAAAGACAACTGTGAAGAAATTTCTTGGTAAGGATTTAGTTCCCAGATTGGTCAAATATCTGCTAAAATGCCCTTACTATAACAAGTAATGTTGTTTATTCATTTATTGTATCTTGACTCACAAAACGAGAGGAGTTGTCATTCCTAATGGTCTTGGCATTACCATAAGCCTCCAGCAGAGGGTTAGCTGCAATGATTTGATCTTCCAGAGAGCCCTACAATAAGATAATAGAATAAAGCTTGCATATTGTTTATTGGATATTTACAGGCACATTTCTGACCATTTCTTCAGCAAACTATTTTACCTGCATCTTGCCTGGCACTTGCTCCTTCTTGCCTCCAACCACTGCAATTGTTGCAAAGTACTGGATGACACGCTTGGTGTTGACAGTCTTTCCTGCACCGGATTCTCCACTGGGGAAAGAGAGTGATATTACTTTTTTTGTGTCTCTAAGATAATGTCATTGTGTGATTTTTTTTCATTACTCACGTGATAAGGATAGACTGGTTCTCACGATCTGAAATGAAGAAAATGTGTTAGATAATATTTTATACATTTATACCATCATATACCATGTCATAATCTACATAATTTCTTTGAGTGTGTCTTGTGTCCTCCTTAAATATAACATCAATAAAACGTGAGATTGGTTCTCATTGGTCTGAAATTAAAACAAACCTCATGAGTTCCTCTTAAGTTAAATTTGATCTACTATACATACACATTTAAACACTTTAAACTTTGGCCTTACCAGTGAGCATGAACTGATAGGCATTGTCAGAGATAGAGAAGATGTGGGGTGGTGCCTCAATCCTCTTCTTGCCTCTGTATGCATTCACAACACCAGAATCGTACACGGGAAGCCATTTGTATGGATTCACGACAACGCAGAACAACCCAGAGTAGGTCTGTAAAAATGCATTCAAATAGAGCACAGAAACTGTATCAGGTACACACACACACACATATACACAGAGTAAGTTTACTTATTTTGGCTTACAGCTTTATAAAGTCACATGCTTGATGTGAATTTAAAAGTACAAAACTTCCACCAGGGAAAGAGGACAATAACAAGCAATAGAATGAAATGAAACGGATATTCAGACAAGCTAAATAAAACCCAGAAAATGTTTTTAGCTGCTTGATGAAAATGTCCCATGAGATTAGGGATCACAGCAAAAAGGAGACAGCATTGACATTTTTGGTTAAAATATCTTGAAAAGTGTGATATCATGCAAACTCACGTATAACATCCATGATGCATAACGGTCTTTGAGGTTATACAAAACACAGGGCTCATTGAGGTGGGTCATCATGGCCATGTCCTCAATCTTGTCGAACTTTGGAGGATTCCTGGGATGGATGTCATCCTCTTTTACAGTGACAGTCTGAAATTGGAATACAGAATAATATTTTAAATGTACATGATATGGATGCAATTGTAATTGACTGTCAGAGGGAATTTAAAATACACAGAGATGAAAAAGATCATACAGCTTTACTAAGCTATTGTTTCAAATGAATGAGAACAAGGACTCAGATGGAAGTAGATAGGTATGCTTCAGATAATAAAGTCACTTACCTTTCCCCCATCTGTGTCAACTGTGGCTTTGCCACCCTCCTTTTTGACGAGTTTCCCCTTGACATACATCTCATCAGCATCAGTCACAAAGTAGGCTGTTTTGGCATCAAAAGGAGTGTTTTGTGCCTCAATCCTCTCCCTCTCTGGCTTCCGGAGGTAGATAGCCGCCGGGCCATACTGCTCCATCTCCGCGTCTGTGCTCATGGTTGCGTTTCAGGTGAGCCTGGAAAGGTGAAAGCACAAGAGACCACAGTATTTATGATTGATTTTGGTAGCATTTGTCCGTTATGGAGGTAGTTCTGCACACATGACTTACCTCACTACCCCAGCTGAGCGGCACAGATACCGTATGTTGTTGCCCAAGAATGCTTTTAAAGATAGATTGAGATGGTCATTGAACAGAACACAAAATTAAGTTAGCTACTACTTAAATATCAATACAGTTGTGGTAAATTGTACAGTCCAATAAGCCTTTGTAGTTAACTCACTTATACAAGATAAGTTCAGAATAGATAAGACAAGAAGTGTGTTTTCATGGTGTTTTTAAAAAAAATAATCATTCATAGAATATACACTGCACAATTACTAGGCAAGTGAATATTTTGACCTTATTATCATTTTTATACTTATTTTTCAGCTTCAACCTATATAAACTTGAATGTTTGTTGGATTTAAGCATTATGGGGTGATGTGTATTTGTGTATTGAGGGAGGGTGTGGCCAAAGTGATCAAAGCGGTTGTGTATTTCCTGATGCTGCATTTGCTTGTCTCCTATTATCTAACTGGCCTGTTTAACTACCCGGGTCAGCTTGTTCCTGTATCTAACTGAGAAGTCTCGGTGGTAAGTTGGTTGTTGTCTATATTAAGGTGTGTGCATAATGAGACATGGCAAGGGCAAGGAAGGATGAAACATGACCACCACTGAACGAGACTCAGGAAATATCTGAAGACACATTTTTCAAACATTTTATGGACAGATGAAATGAGAGTGACTCTTGACAGACCAGATAGATAGGCCATGGATGGAGTGGCACAGGAAAAAGTCGCATTCAAGAACACCATGCATCCAAGTACTCAACTGCATTAAGTCTCATTTCATCTGTCCATAAAATGTTTGAAAAGTCTGTCTTCAGATACAGTAGCTATGTCTTGGCCCAATTTTGATGTTTCATCTTATGAGTCTTGTTCAGTGGTGGTTGTGTTTCATCCTTCCTTACTATGGCCATGTCCCTGAGCACTGAACACCTTGTACTTCTGGATGCCTGATAATCATGCACACCTTAATATAGGGTGTTGATCACTTTGGCCACACCCTCCCTCATTACACAAACACATCACCTCATAATGCTTAAATCCAACAAACATTCGAGTTTATATGGGTTGAAGTTGAAAAATATGTATAAAAATGATAATAAGGTCAAAATACTCACTTGCCCAACAATTGTGCAGGCAGTGTTAAGAATAAAGCTTTACAGTAACTATTAAGTGTAATTGCAACATATATCTACTTCATCTTTGTGAATAACATATTTGATTATGTATTACTTGGCATTAAAAACTTATCTGATAAGTTTGAGTCATGTGAAAATTAATGAAATAATAAGTAAAAAGAGAAAATGTAAGAGTAAACATTCACAAAGCACTAACCTGTGTGGGATGCCTTCCAGTTCTCAGGGGAGTCTGAGGCTCCTTCTTATATAGATGGTGGAAATGCCTGGTCAGCAACAGCCTGCTTCTCAATTTGGTCAAGCATTCCTAGGAACACTTTATAATAGGTACATACTATTAAGCATTAGTTAAGCTTTAAATATTAAATTAACCATTTATAACACATGAATACTCATTAGAATGTAGTTTATAAACACAGTTAAACATGTTTTATTCATCATTTATAAGCACTAACTGTAATAAACTATATACTGAGTATTCATGTGTTATAAATGAAGAACTCTACTATTCATGCTCAACTAATTCTTAATAGTGTGTATTTATTTTTTAAAGTGTTACAGCATCCCCTGTCATCTCAAATCACATCCTTTGACATTGCAAGCTTTTTCTGTGTTTAAGATATAAGAATGCTTAACTTTTAAAGTAGCATTAAAACAAGAAAAAGAAAAAAATGTGTACTCAATGTAGCAGGCTGGGTCAGAAATTTTAGTGCAATTTTTGTAAGTCTAAAAATGAAAATGTGGAAACAGCTTCAAATTAATTACACACGAGGTATAAACTTGTTGCTATTGTAAGATACGTTGAATGTCACTGGCATTGAATGTCAGTGTCAGCATGGCCACATTCAGAAGTTTGGATTTAAACTAAGTACCATGGATATACTTTTTGGATCACAGTTTTCAGTAAGATAACACTTAGCATTGTTATATAAAAGTCTTACATGTGATACATTCCAGAGTGAATACTATGTATTGTTATCATATAATGAGTTTTATAGAGAAGCATGGCATTTAACTTTATTTTTGCTCACAAAATTAAAGAGGGATAGTAAAGTATGTCCCAAAATTATCTCCCTGCATTACATGGCCAACACTCATTTTCTCTCAATAAATAATTTAATCATGTGCATTTAGATTCTGGAAAATTTGGGATCGATTTCAATATTTCATTTTGCAAAGCTGTCTCTGCTTACTCTTGCAAAACATGCCCATAGCCATGGTTGGAATTTAATTTTGGAGAAGCAGCCAAGTGTTGCTGGTATCCAGTTGCAGACCATTGGCACATCACATGTACCTCTGAATGCGTGGTCCTTCCAATAAAGTTCAAGTGGTATAACCCCTTAAAAGCTTTAAATACTGAATTAATCATTTATAACATATGAATACTCGTTAGTATGTAGTTTATAAACACAGTTAAAAATGTTTTACTCATCATTGATAAGCACTAAGTGTATTTATAATCTACATACTAATGAGTACTCATGAGTTATAATGAAGAACTCAACTTTTTTATTAATGCTTATTGCTTAATAGTGTGTAGGCCTACTTATCTTTAGTGTCACAGCATCCCCTGTCATCTCAATATACATCCTTTGACATTGCAAGCTTTTTCTGTGTTTAAGAAAAAGCCTGGCACTGGCATTGAATGTCAGTGTCAGCTTGGCCACATTTAAGAAGTTTGAATTTAAACTAAGTACCATGGATATACTTTTTGGATCACTGTTTTCAGTAAGATAACACTTAGCATTGTTAATTAAAACTCTTTAAAGATGGATAGTAAAGTATGTTCCAGAATTATCTCCATGCAATACATGGTCAACACTCGATAAATAATTTAATCATGTGAATTTGGGATCGATTTCAATATTTCATATTGCAATGCTGTTTCTCTTTCCTCCTGCAGATTAAACATGCTCATAGCCATGGTTGGAATTTAATTTTGGAGAAGCAGCCAAGTGTCGCTGGTATACAGTTGCAGACCATTGGCACATCTCATAATGCCTCTAATAAAACTGAAATGTGTGGCCCTTCCAATAAAGTTCAAGTATCACACCTTAAAAGGACATGAATGTTTTCCAGTAAGGCTTAGATAAGACCTATATTAAGTCCTACTTGGATATCAAGTCTTATCCTCATGCCACATGTGATGCTATGGGTGTTGTTGCTGTTATGGAAAGTCATTGCCCTTGAAAAACTATGTGACTCTTGTTTTCAGACATTGCTGACATTGGCTCTAAAAAAGGAACTGGACTTGGACAACTGTCCAAATGCCCTTTGGGAATAATTGACACCATAACAGTCATAGGCTGAATAGAACTTTAACTGTCAGCAATTACAAGAACAAGAACAACAATAACAATAATGATAATAATAATAATAACTAAAGCTCCAAGCAGCTGTAAAGGGCTCTGGCGGCTCCTGCCCCTCCCCTCGATGGGAAAGCACGCACACACACACACACTCCCATGCTTGCCTGCTTCACCCCCACTTTCGTGCTCTCCCACCTCCTCCTGTGCACCCCCGAGTTCTGCCCCGCCCCGCTGGTGCTCTTCCACTACCCCTCCGTGCCTATCCAGATGAAGATGTAGAAGCTGATCAAGTGCCTGATTCAGTGATATTGAATAGAGAGCCGAAGTGGAAGAGAAGCTCACCATGGGACCTCAATTCGGAAAAAAATCTTCATGTAAGTGAATGGGAGTCGAACTTTTATTTCGTGATCTGATTAAATTGTGTCATGAGAAAAATATATGACCTTAAAGGGATAGTTCAACATTTTGGAAAATTGGCCCATTGCCATAATCGCTATAGTCCTAGTAGTAGGTTTGTTACCTTTAATTGTCGGCAGAAGCTATTTTTAGAAGAGCCGTGAGCTGCTCAGAGCTACGCTATGGAGGCTAATGGGATTTCTTGGTTTCCCTCATCAAACTCATCAAATACACAATCCAACAACTCCAAAACGCTCTGGTGGACAAGTTGTGACCTGCACATTCACCACGCTATGAGATAATAACAGAACGTTACGAGACGTTACGAGTCATTTTAGAGGTAAACACAGAGCCTGCTTGCTGAAAAACTGTCCCTGAAGGCAAAGTGCATCAGCGGTTTTGCATGAATTTACCTCTAAAACAACTCTGTCTGGTAACGTTCTGTTATTATCTCATAGCGTGGTGAATGTGCAGGTCACAACTTGTCCACGAGACTGTTTGGAGTTGTTGGATTGTGTATTTGATGAGTTTGATGAGGCAAACCAAGAAATCCCATTAGCCTCCGTATCGTAGTTCTGAGCAGCTAGCGGCTCTGATCTGCCGTTCTAAAAATAGCTTGCACCGACAAATAAAGATAACGAACCTACTGCTATGACTATAGCGATTATGGCAATGGGCCAATTTGCCAAAATGTTGAACTATCCCTTTAACCTATTTAAAACATTGCGTTGCATGCCAAAAAAACAGCAGTTTGTCGTAAAACGGTAACGTAAGAATTTATTTTGAGTGAAGACCGCTCTACGGACTACAGTAACAGGCAGTGGAGTAGCTGATACAGGAAAGGGCGGCATGTTGTGTGAGACATCACCTGTAGTTTTTCTGGTTACGGATTTTCTGAATTTTATTTTATAATAGTTTTACAACAAACTGCTGATTTCTTGGCATGAAACGCAATGTTTTAAATAGGTAGAGGTCATATATTTTTCTCATGGCACAATTCAATCGGCTCACAAAATAAAATTTTGAGTCCCGTTCACTAACATGGAGATATTTTCCTAATTGAGGCGAGTGTTACTTCCTGCTTCCGCTTAGGCTCTCTATTGTGGCATGTAAGATATGTTCTCCTATCTGCCACCGGGGGAGCCAGAGACCACAAGGCAAAAAAGAGACATCATCATTGTTCTTTCAGGATGGAGGATTGGGTTGCCGATCGGGGTGGCTCGCCACTACTCCAGACTAGCATCCGCGGCCGTCTCATGGTGTGCTGCCTGAAGGGGGCCGCATGGTGTAGGTGTAGTGTTTTTCACAGCCACATAAATCCCAGACTGGGCCCTGCTCAGACTGGAAGATTCAGAGCGGCGCATTGATCGTTCAGAGCATAATAGCAGGCTTGTGTCAGGGTGTCAGAGACTTATGCGTCTGGACACCTTCTACAGTATAAGCCTACTTGTTTTCATTTGCCTACTCTAAAAAAAAACCCTAAGGGGGGGGGAGGTTGAAAACACTTTTAAGGCTCATGGCGACTCATCATAAATGCCAGTATATTGTGGCCAATACTTTTGATTTTGCCTTTATATACCACGTAAAAAAATGTTTAATATGCCCATGCTTGGTATGTTTTTTTTCACCACAACTTCATCCAATAATTCTGAGAATTAATTTTTCACTTGAACCTACAGCACTTTAACACATTGGGCCTAAAAATACACAGAAATCACCAAATCCGAATTGAAAAAATAATATACTATTTATTACAATAAAAAATACAAATATGCTCAATGAACTGTTTTGGAACTTTAAAAAGTAAATATAGGTTGCAAATATGAACATATAAATGTAAAATTAAAATTAAGTATTATTTAATAAAAAAATAAAAATATTTACCATAAAAAGCATGTATATTTATAGGCATCTTTTCTTTTTTTTTTTTACCTTGCCAGCTGCAACTCTTCAGCGCGGACTAAGTGCAAAACTATACAGAGGCCTACACCAGTGCTTTGTGTTCCAAGAGTCTAAAATAGTGCAAATGTAACATAAGAGGTAAAATTGAAATGCAATAACACTATATACAAATATTTCAAACAATTTACAGTAAGGGTCGTTTCCAGGGCTCCAAGTGATGGTGTCGCTGAGCCTGTGGAGCTCTGGGGTCTCATTTATAAAACTGTGTCTCTGCATTTGCCTCTAAAACAACTCTGTCTTGTAACGTTCTGTTATTATCTCATAGCGTGGTGAATGTGCAGGTCACAACTTGTCCACAAGAGCATTTTGGAGTTGTTGGATAGTGTATTTGATGAGTTTGATGAGGGAAACCAAGAAATCCCATTAGCCTCTGTAACGTAGCTCTGAGCAGCTCACGGCTCTGCTCCGCCGTTCTAAAAATAGCTTGCACTGACAAATAAAGGTAAAGAACCTACTACTATGACGATAAAGGGATTATGGCAATAGGCCAATTTGCCAAAATGTTGAACTATCCCTTTAAAGTGACGTACGCCGCTTTCAGGCTCCGTTTTTTTGCTTATAAATGAGACCCCTGGACCTCATCTGTCTCCTCCCACGCCCTCTCCGGGTAGGCCTCAGTGTAGGGTCCTCATACCTGTATATAATTAGAGATTGTTCAGGTTATTGTTGAGCACATGGAGAGTGAATTCAAATGTGGGCACTAATTTAATTCTCTGGCTCCCTACCACAATATGAATACTTAAGAAAGAAACATTACAAGTAATAAATGAATTAACATAAGATATTTCACTATGACACATAAACACTCTTCTCTATACGCATAAACCTACCTATAACGTTATATACGCCTCTCATCACTGGCGACTCCTCTTCAGCCGATGAAGATGAAGTAACCTCACCCTCGGCGTCTTCCTCGCCATAAAACAGCCCGAGGGCCTCGTTTTCGCCTCGAAAACACTCCATACTTTTCCTAATAAAACACTGGTCTTATCGTCGCTGGCTCCCGTCGCTAAAACTCCTTCCCGCGGTTGGTTTCCGGTTCAGTGATTTTTTTTGTTTTGTTTTTGTTTTCAAACTTTATTGAAACTTGCCAGCACATACAGATGCATATAAGGGTGATTCTTCCTAGAATTTGTGTCCCTGTCAGATATAACAAAAACTTAAACACATTCCTTGTTTTTTTTATTTTTGGCACACTACATGACATGAAGAGGAACTTTGAAATGGTCTGAAAGGCTATGTTGCCATGGCAAAAGTTCTTTCATCTCTGCACTTTCACAGGTGTATCTGTTTCTGCGGGGTCTCCACAAGCTGTTTTCAGGGGTGTGGTCCCAAGTCCTTAAAGTGACGTTACGCAAGCCCGATGTCTCTCCTCCGGTGCGCTCCTCCCCTCCCTCTCCAATACCTTGCTGCGCAGCTCGAGACCTGAGAGCTCAGCTCATCCCAGTGTGCTGCTGCTGCACCTGTTGCTCAACACTGCTCAGAGGCAGCTCTTCCGCCGTGTGTCGCGGTTTCATTATAAACCAATTTGACTTGTGTCCATCGTTTTACATCTACTGTAATAGCCTACTTCATCTGTGCTCTTCTCCTTTACCAACCGCACTTACTTTCTCACTGATCATCTCCTTTGCTGTAGCTTAACAATGTGTATTTGTCACCTCTGCGATCAAATTGCATTTCTAGTGTTCATCCAGCTCTCCATCCAAACTCTCCAATGCGTAAAAGCCATTTCAATATACTGCGGTTAGCGCGTGTTGTCATTAAAACAATTAATCTGATCATCCCCCAAAACGAGCTATACGACCAAACATGCAAAAAAAAACATGCAAAACAAACAAACCCGAATGCGCATCTCAGCACGTTTTACTTTATTAATTAATAACCAGGCCCTCAGGTGTTTTGGGGCGGGCGGTGGATGAAAATGTGGGTGGTGCAGTAGATGAACGGGTTTGTGTGCAAACTGAGCTTTCTTATAAGGGTCAGCAACACCTACAGCTGCTCCATTAGTTCAGAGGAGAAGGCAGGTCGATCGCTGTTGACTCTCTGGGTGAAGGAACAGGCAGAGATGGCTGCAACTACTGCACAGCCAATGGGGTCGCTGCCCAGCGGACTGGAGATATGCACCACGGCCCCGGATATTTTATACCTGCCTGAATTGGTGAGTGGACACAACGACAGGAGGATGAAGTCTTTTCTTAAGGGAGTCTGTCCACTGCTGTATTCAGTTACTGTTAGAAATGCGTTTACATTTCTTTACAAAATTGATTTTAATGTATTTTAGAAAAAACAAAGAGCAACAAGCCATTTTTTTCAATGGCAACAATGAACCATGAATTATCTTCAAATTGTTTCTCAAATGACATCAAGTTGTGTGCTAACTAATATAAGCAATGAAATTAAAGGGAAAACATAATAACACATACAAGTATGTGATATTTACACTGTTAAACTGTTACACTAATACATTTTCTTTTTTGCATCAGTACCACTATACAAATATGAATTAATCTGCTACAGCTCAGCCCAGCATGATGTGATAACTTCTTGGTCTCGAAAACATTTTAACCAAAATTGGCTCTAATATTTTACGTTTCCAAATAAGTTGGCTATACCGATTTACAGAAATTGTTGCATTTTTGGTGAAATGGGAGATGATGAACCTGAGAGGAGCCGCCCAAAGTCACATCTCACGTTTCCCTCATATTCTATCTGTGCTACTAATCTTAGAAAGAATGCGGCCAACTCGTCTTGGATGATGACAAAAGAGAGACAGTGCTCAGATAACCGCCAGACAAATAAATTGCTCAGGGGAAGGTGGCTCTGTTTATACAGTACATCTGTTTATGTTAGCTTTTAATTTAAAGGAAGGGTTGTAATGCGGATGAACGCCCTAATTCAACTATGCAGCAAGTTGTCAACATTTATAATCCAGCTGAATCATTATTTACAGGCTGCAGTTTGTCCAATATTTTACACACTGAGTTCATTTTATGGTGGTTTTATACACTGTTAATGTTCTTTCTAAGTTTAGTTCCCTAATTCTTGCATAACTGTATCAACAACTTAATGCAATTGCATGAAAAAAATCCACTTTTACAATAAAAGCCAATCCAAAGATTTCCTTTTTTGTTCCTGTGAGGAGTATTTGATCCTTGTGTAGTTCTGCAACACTACCTGCATCAAATTCATGTTTGGTCAACAACTCCGGTGACTGACTGTCACACCCTGTTCCAGTCAAAATAATGGTACTGAAGGATGACTTAACAGTCAGTAGGAGCCAACGCTTGGATGAGACACCACTTATCATTATTTAACTTGTTAAATTCTTCCCTTCCTTAAGAAACGTTTTCCCTCCATCTGCTGCTAACCTGTCATGGCTTCAGGGGGTTTTAATAGTTAGGCTTGAAAAATGTATCACAGCTTAGCCTAAGTATGCTGCAGACAGTATGCTTGCAGGTCATCTGGGGAAAACCGTCTCACCTCAGGAGCAGAAACCAGAGTCTGAAGACATGGTTCTGCTGCTGGTAGGGTTTCAGTTCCTCAGGGAGTTACAGAATATGTTCATTTCAGAGTGACTGCAGGATTCAGTCACTTGGGCTGCCACAGTAAGACAAAGGGAACAAGGGTTAAGATGGGCAAACAGGAGAGAGGGTAGAGACGTTGAAGAGAAGTAATAACAGAGGTGTTTGTTTCAGTCTATTTGCTCTACATTATCAGATGGGTGTAGGTGGAGTACGGTTTGTTTCAGGATTGAGAAACAGTTCAGGCAATGATAGGGAAATATTAGAGTCTGAAATGTTTCCTCCCAGCGCTGCTCACACACTGTTTCTTTTCTATTACGGTATATTGAAATACTTTCTATATTCTTTTTGTTCATCAACAGTTCAACAGACTATTTTTAATTTTCAATTTAGTCTTTAAACTGGAGACATTTTAAAATCCTATGTACGTATGTACTCCAGTTTTTTTTTCTTTTTCTTTTTCAGTTTTTACAAAAACAATAGTTGAGGCTTTCTTTACTTTTCAGGCAATAAACCAGTTTTCAAACTGCCCTCATCTCCCAGTCTCGTCCTGGACTCACATAATATGAATTCAATTTTCAGACTTATACCCTCAATATATTTGGCTGCATGATGGTGGAGACAGGTATTTTAGTTTAGGTTTTTAGTGTTCATACATGTACAGAGCAACTTTTCCTTTAGGTTGTGAAGTCTTGTTGCACACGGGAGTATTATCAAATTTAAACCAACCAGCTCAACCAACTTCTTTGCTTTGTGTCTCTGGAAGGATGTTTGTTTTATACACAACTGGTAAAAGGGCTTCTGTCGCCTATAGTCTAAGCTGTGTACTGTGTAAATGCAATGTCATTATCTTAGTCTCTGTTTCTTGTTTTATCTCTCAACAACAAAGGCAAATATGCTGCTAAAGATGATCTTAAACTGAGAGAGAAAGAGTCACTTCACTGATTTTACACATGAGGTCAGTAGTTTGATGTCAGAGTGCGTGTAAAGGAAAAAGTGTACATGGAATAAAATTAAATGCTGCTTCATCTGTAGCGTACCTTAATATCATTCCTCTGCTCTGCAGGTGTTTGGTGGGTTGGTTTGGATCCTGGTGGCATCAACCCACATACAACCGGAAAACCCTCTGGGCTGGGTGATGTTCGTCTCTGTCTTCTGCTTTGTTATGACCTTCCTCTGGATGATCATCTTTGTTGCTGGCTGCCACAAGAACGGCTCTGGATGGGCTGCTGCTGTAAGACAGAAAAAAATATTGTGATTAGGAAACAAAAAATAGAGAAAAAAAAATTAAAAGCTGTGTACTTTTTATTAATTCATATTTTTATTTAACCTATGTGTGTCCAGGACTTTGCTTACCATGGCCTGGCGGCGTTCTTCTACCTCAGTGCAGCTGTGGTTTTGGCTTTTATCACCATCCTGATGAAAATAGGCACATTAAAAATCTACCAGATTGACATCGCTGCTGTGGTGAGTACTGACTTTAACACAATATAAACAACTTTTTACTGTTTATGTATTTCTTATTCCCCTTGATGAAAATGATGTAGAAATAACAGATTCCAGCTGCTACAGTGAGGGTTAAAAGGACTTTTTCATTATCCACATTAGATTTTTTTTTTGCCCTAAGATGAAGACAGTGATGTATGAAAACTACCATTTATTTTTAATTTGTGTCTGTGTATCAGGTGTTCGCTCACTTGGCCACACTCCTCTACTTCATCCATGCCATCCTCTCAGCCATCCGATGGAAAAACTTCTGAAACTTGATGCTGATCCTGTGTGACCAACAAGTCGTTTGTGTTGAGCACAGTGGAAATACTCACTCTGCTCAAATTCATTATGAGGGATTTAACCTCAATTTTGGGACATTTAAGGTTGAGCGATTGGAGATACTTAGAGCAGAATAAACGTGGAGACAAATGAAGAGCTGTAAACCACAAATGTCACCCTGTGTGTTCTTATGAAAACAAACATGGGGAGTTTTACAAGTAATTTTTGTGACCTGACAGCTCAGTGTATACTTACTTTTACAAGTAACATGAAACATTTTTGAGCCAATGGCCAATTAGAGAATGTGTTATATTAACCTGATTAACACACCTTTGTTTCTCTACAGCAATGATAAACTATTTTTTAATTGATAATTGTTAGATTGTTTTTAACTAATTTTTTTCTTTGCCTTATAGAAATACCATAACAAATGATCAGTTCTTTAAGGATGGTGAAATATATTTTGTATCGTCAACATTAAAAGTAGACCTCAATGTAATCATTGTTGTGTCCTTGTTTGATTTTCTTTCATTTCTGTGAACTTTACACCTGGTGGCATGTACAGTAGTACAGCAACAGATGATTGCAACACCTCTTATTGTTCTTCTTCCACATAGTTTGGATTTTCCATTTCCATCACCTTCTCATGCTGGGCATAGCTATGTTGTCTTGCAGCACCTTGCCATGATAACGGTGGCCATGATGTCACATAGCATCACACAGCAACTCTGTCTCGTAATGTTCTGTTATTATCTCATAACGTGGTGAATGTGCAGGTCACAACTTGTCCACCAGAGCGTTTTGGAGTTGTTGGATTGTGTATTTGATGAGTTTGATGAGGGAAACCAAGAAATCTCATTAGCCTCCGTAGCGTAGCTCTGAGCAGCTCATGGCTCTGCTCCGCCGATCTAAAAATAGCTTGCACCGACAATTAAAGATAACGAACCTACTGCTATGACTATAGCGATTATGGCAATGGGCCAATTTGCCAAAATGTTGAACTATCCCTTTAATATTCCATAACTTTCCACCGCATGAACCACTAACAAACCCACCACCTTGCTTTTTGAAATACTGGGTGACATACTGTCGACCCTTTGCTTCTTTCTCTTCTCTTAGTTTCCTTTCTTTCCAGCTTTCCTGGCTCGCTGTCTGTGACAAACGGGTGCTGATGCAGTCGGATTGAACCATTTTACGTAAATAGCGGGGTGGGGGCGTGGGGGGGTAATGTTTCCAAAACAAATGAAGTTATTGTTACCAGTACATTGTAAATAAAATATATTTGTGATTATAAGTTAGTTAATAACTTAGTGTCATATTATTTTTTGTCAGTATTACAATTTTATTAGGGGCCTTTCTGGGCCCCTCTTAATCATGGGCTCCTAGAATCCTTCTCCTTTTCCTCCCTTTTCAGCATCCCACTGAGATTTCTTATAAGAGTCGGCAACACCCACAGCTGCTCCATTAGTTGAGAAGGCAGGTTGATCGCTGTTGACTCTCTGGGTGAAGGAACAGGCAGAGATGGCTGCAACTACTGCAGGGCAAATGGGGACCCTGCCCCGCGAACTGGAGATATGCAACCCGGCCCTGGATTATTTGCACCTGCCCGAATTGGTGAGTGGACACAACGACAGGAGGACAAAGCGTCTTAGGTCTTTTCTGAAGGGGGGGGATCTGTCCACTGCAGAAATGTAGTTACTATTATAAATGCATCTCTTTACAGAATTGATTTAAATGTATTTTAGAAAAAACAAATGTCGCAACAAACTCTTATTTTTTCAATGGCAACAATGAACTATGAATTATTCTCAAATGGCATCAAAGGCAGCAAAGGGCCACCAGTTTCAGGATTCAAACCAGGACCGGCTGCAGTGAGGGCTGTAGCCTCTGCATATGGGGTGCCATAATTGATTATACAACAAACTCTGATTTAAAAAAATAAAAAAATAAAACAGTGAACAATGAATTATGTTAAAATTATTCTTCAAATGGCATCAAGTTGTGAATGCTAACAAAATACAGTATAAGTGACAAAATAAGAGGGAGTTAATGCCACTTTATGAGAAAAGTATGTGGTATTTACACTGTTAAAGAGTGGACGGATGAACTGAGTAACTTTTTTGTAACCTTAATGACTTTTTTTCACAGTACCACTCATACACAAATATGAATCCATCTGCTACAGCTCATTCCGACATGATGTGATGGTTTCGGAAAAATGAACAAAATTGGTTTTAATGTTTTACATTTTCAGGCTTTGAACTGATTTTGACTTGAAAAAAGGATCACAGCTTATAGTTCATTTGCTTGCATGTCATCTGGGAAAAAAACATAACCTCACCTATTGGCCCTCATTTATCAACCTTGCATAGGATCTGATGTAGATCCGAAATCAGTGTATACCAGGTGTCACGTGTGATTTACAAAAGGTGTGTATGTTGCTGATTTTATTGTAAAACTGCCAAGGCATTGATAAATCTTACCTGCAATATATTTGGCTATAGGGACTTTGGAGACAGGAGAGCAACTTTTCCTTTACACAAGGGAAGACAGTATTATCAATTTTAAACTAACCAACTCAACCTACATCTTATTTCAAACTTAACTCTTTTGTTTTGTGTCACTGGGGGGATGTTTGTTTCATACACAACTAGTAAAAGGGCTTCTGTGCCTATGGTCTAATATAAGCTGTGTACTGTGTAAATGTAATTTCATTATCTTAGTCTCCGTACAGTGGCGGAACCAGAACATGGCTAATGGGTAGGCCTGGAAAAATCAGGATGGGCCTGATTTGATTTGACACTAGAACCGCCCTCATCCATATCCTGTATTCTGTGATTTTCCACTTTTCATTTCTAACCGGCCCGTTTCAGTTTTTGCCGGTACACTCCCGGTGTCTCCTCTCTTTCTTTCGCTCGTACGCACAGACTGGGAGACCTATAGTTTTAATGTAGCCTAAACCCAAACGGTCTGTGAGCCTGTATCCACCTGCTCCAGTACCATAATAACCCCCCTTCTGATTGCTCATCAGTCAATCGCATTCAAGATGAAGTTGGTTTTTATGTTTTGTGTATATTATATGTATTATATTCAAGAAAATAAAAACCACATATGCAAAAAGGGGCTGCTGCTTCACCCGGCTGATTCTTTGCTAAGGTGCTGGAGACATCAAAAGTGTCCAAACTGAAGAAAAAGATCTCCGCACACTTAGATCTATGCAAAAGTGAGATTGCATAGATCTAAGTGTCTTCAGAAAATAAAAACCACAACCAAACTTTTAAAGCAAATTACAATAAAAAAATATAGGCTATTTTAATTTTTTTTTCTTCTTCTTTTTATGAATCTCACTGGGTGGGCAGTCTGTCAATCTGGGTGGGCTTGTGCCCATCCAGGCCCACCCATAGCTCCGCCCCTGCTGTACCTCTCAACAACAAAGGCAATATGCTGATGAAGATAATCTTAAATTAAGAGAGAAAGAGTCACTTATTTTTACACACAAGGGCGTTAGTGTATTTTTAGGTCAGTTTGATGTCATAGTGAATGTAAAGGACAGTGTCTATGGAATAAAGTTTGGCCTAAAGCCTAAAGCCTACCACAATAACATTCCTCTGCTCTGCAGGTGTTTGGTGGTTTGGTTTGGGCCATGCTGGCTGCAGGCGGCGTACAACCGTCAAACCCTCTGGGCTGGGTGATGTTCGTCTCTCTCGTCTGCTTTGTTGTGACCTTCACCTGGAAGATCACCTCCACTCTCGGCTGCCACAAGAACAGCTGTGGATGGGCTGCTGCTGTAAGACAGAAAAAAAATATAGTGATTAGGAAACAAAACATAGAGAAAAAATTAAAAGCTGTGTATTTTTTTATTAATTAATATTTTTATTTAACCTATGTGTGTCCAGGACTTTGCTTACCATGGCCTGGCGGCGTTCTTCTACTTCAGTGCAGCTGTGGTTTTGGCTTTTATCACCATCCTGGTGAGCAAAGTCAGATCTGAACACTACCACCTTTACATCGCTGCTGTGGTGAGAACTGATTTTAACACAGTATAAACAACTGTTCATTTGTATGAAAACTACCATATTGATTTATTTTAATCTGTGTCTGTGTATCAGGTGTTCGCTCACTTGACCACACTCCTCTACTTCATCCATGCCATCCTCTTAGCCATCCGATGGAAAAACTTCTGAAGAGTGATGCTGATCCTGTGTGACCAACAAGTCCTGTGTATGTCTGTGTGAGTACAGTGGAAATACTCAGTCTGCTCAAATTCATTATGACGGATATAAGCTCCATTTTGGGACATTTAAGGTTGAGGGTGGGGACGCTTGTAAACCAGAAATGTCAACCTGTGTGTTCTTATGAAAACGAACATGGGAAGTTTTACAAGTCATTTTTGTGACCTAACAGCTCAGTGTATTTTTACTTTTACCCCGCAACATTTCGAGCCAATGGCCAATTATTATATGAATGAGAATGTGTTTTTTTTTTAATTTTTATTATCAACCTGATTAACACACCTTTGTTTCTCTGCAGCAATGACAAAATATTTTTCAATTGATAATTGTTAGATTGTTTTTAACTTGTGTTTTTTTTCCCCCTTTGTCTTATAGAAATACCATAACAAATGATTTTATGTTACAAATGATGGTGAAATGTATTTTCTAGAAATAAGATAAGACCTAATGATTAATTTTTTTGTGTCGTCATCGTCAACATTAAAAGTAGACCTCGATGTAATCATTGTCGTGTCCTTGTTTGATTTGCTTTCATTTCTGTGAACTTACCAACTACTTTACACCTGGTAGCATGTACAGTAGGACAGCAGCAGGTGATTACAACACCTCTTGATTCTGCTTCAGGTATATTTGGGTAGGTGGTGAAGGGAAGTTTGAGTGGTGATGTTGTTCCACACACTTTGGATTATATCTACTGTATTTCCATCACCTTCTCATATTGGGCAGCTATATTGTCTTACAGCATCTTGTCATGATAATGGTGGCCCCATAGCATGTTGTCTTGTATTTAAGATTAAAAACAGCCTTCTTTTCCGAAAAAACATGAAGTTTCAAACTGCTTAAATGGATGTTACGCAACCTATCCCACGAACTGTTAATGAAAGCAAACCACACTGACAGAAAAATAACGCTTTCGTGTTTCAACTCAGTTCAAAATAACGGTTCAAAAACAAAAAAAGTTTTTCAGGGAAAAGGGTAATGCACTGTCTGGGCTGCTAGGTAACAAGACAGCGCACGAGTGGACTCTTTAATCAGTTTACTTGGGTTATGCAAGGTGCAAATTATGTCAACACATGTGTTTACCTTACAAACATCCGGCTCATTCTGCCAAGTTTATCTAATTTCCCATGATTAAGACATGGCCAGGCACAGATTTGTGGATCAAGATTTAATCCAATCTGACCATGATAATCCTGTCAGATCATGAAACACAGACAGGTGTGTGTGCGCACCATGAATATATTTTTTATAACCACCACAGTAATTAAGCAGACAAATTAATCAGCTCTCTTTTTCCCCAGGATGACGGCGGAGTTTGACCAGCCGATCATCTCAGGGGACAGAAGGCTGCTGCCTCTGAGACGACCCGCTGGTCCCAGTGGTTCCACATGTGGCTCTTCACGTCCCTGCAAACGTCAGAGCAACTTTGCAAAAAGGCGTTATAAACTGACATAATGGTGATCTAAGCGGTTACTTTCGGCTCATCCATCGCTTTCGTGTACTCTATCATTTCCAATCACTGCTCTCTGCTCCCTGAATCACATTGCATTAGGAGTGATAAGTTACTGACAGGCTAACTAAGGCCCGCCCTTGGTGCCGGGACTGCTAAAGCCTGTCCATGTCCAACTTGCTGTTATAATTATATGTCAAATGGGTTACTCAAATCACAAGAATTGCAGCTTTCCAAAGACATGTTACACAATGTGTCTGACTTAGGGTTAGTCCAACTCTGTCCACGTGTTAATTCAAACTAATCCGATATCTACAATTGAGTAGGTAAATATTAACTCTGCTCTTTTCAATATTGAAAGCCAATAAGGTGGATAAGAGTCCTAAAACTATTACAGCAGCTTTGTTCAGAAGCAGAGCTACAAAAAAAAAAAAAGTTTTTATGGGAAGGACAACAGTGTGGGAGGCCAAAGATCAAAGCTGCGACTTGTAGCAAAATTTCATACAATACATCCACACACCATCACCTTCGGCTTAGTGTTGAACCTGTGTTAGTGATGTCTGTCCCTTTACAGGACATCTTCATCCTTCCACTCTTTCTTTCAGGAGCTCTGTTGATCAGCAGCAACATCTCAGAAATGTTTCAGTCTCAGTGGAGCAGATGGCTCAATGCTTCCACCTGCTGACTCTTTTGGGAAAATACAGACACAAACAAACATTATAAAGAATCACACGATTAATCCACACAGACATCTTATCTTTTCCACTGCCTGAACGTGGATGACAAATTCAGTCTTTTTACAAACTTCGTCTTTGTTAGTGTGTAAAAAAACCTGAGTACTCTCCATCTTCTCATTTAGCCATGTGCTTTTAACAGGTTTAGAAAGTTAAAACTTTGCTATTTTACGTTGTTTCCACTGCTGAAGTGGGAAAGCTGCAGGCATCAGGAAAAGAAATGTTTTTGGCCTTGATCATCAGATGTTCTCTTTCACATTTTCTTTACCTTTCACATTTCAATTTCAGTCATTCATTCATTGTGCAACCAGATAAACGGCACATCAGTGTGAAGGTCAGTTGCTGAGGGAAAAAACACTTTCAATGAGTGAAGCTTTTTTTTTTTTACATTTACATTTTATTTATATTGTACTTTTGAACTATTCCAACAATTCGAACATTGACATTTAGGTCATTCATTCTTTACCGAGTGTGAATATTGGCCTTGTGGAGGTGTACTGTAGCAGGAGAACAATGGTGTCAACATGTAATCCAAGTCCTTGGCTGACAAACAACAACAAAAGGTTTTTGTATCACACACAACTTGGACATCTCTGGTCTTTCTCAGTCCAGTTGTCTGTCCTGTGTTCTGATCCAGTCGTCAGTCCGCTCCCATCCTACCAGATGGTGCGTTTGACACCTGCCCAGACTGAGCGTTTGGTTCCCTGTGCGGCTCGCACATCGTCCCAGTGCAGCCGGGTGTTGAGGATCTCGTCTTCAGACTCTGGGTTGGGCTGTACTCCGTCTTTAGGACTCGCCACCACCATGGGCAGCGGGCCTCGCTCTGACTGATACTCGACAACGTGGAGCTTCTTCTTGTCGGCCAGATTCTGGTGGGAATTCTGCAGAAGACATCATAATAATTATAATAAGAGGTGAAGTAGCAGAGAGATGTTACTGAGGCTCTGGAGTTGTTCGCGATGAACACGACTCACAATTGCAGCCAGATGTGTGATTAGTTATGCCAATCAACTTAAAGCTGATAATATGTCGCTGTTGTGTTTGCACTGCAGCATTTACAAAGATAATGATCAGTGAATGAAGAGGGCAAATTGTTTATCATCATCAGAGATCGTAACATTGCCAACAAAGATGTTTAAAACCCCTTCTTAAAGGGATAATTCAACATTTTGGCAAATTGGCCCATTGCCATAATCGCTATAGTCATAGCAGTAGGTTCGTTGCCTTTAATTGTCGGTGCAAGCTATTTTTAGAACGGCGGAGCAGAGCCGCGAGCTGCTCAGAGCTACGCTACGGAGGCTAATGGGATTTCTTGGTTTCCCTCATCAAACTCATCAAATACACAATCCAAAAACTCCAAAACGCTCTGGTGGACAAGTTGTTCTAGAGGTAAATTCATGCAAAACAGCTGATGCGCGTTGCCTTCAGGGACAGTTTTTCAGCAAGCATACTCTCTATTTACCTCTTAAACAACTCTGTCTCGTAACGTTCTGTTATTATCTCATAGCGTGGTGAATGTGCAGGTCACAACTTGTCCATCAGAGAGTTTTGGAGTTGTTGGATTGTGTATTTGATGAGTTTGATGAGGAAAACCAAGAAATTCCATTAGCCTCCGTAACGTAGCCCTGAGCAGCTCGCGGCTCCGCCGTTCTAAAAACAGCTTGCACCGACAATTAAAGGTAATGAACCTACTGCTATGACTATAGGGATTGTGGCAATGGGCCAATTTGCCAAAATGTTGAACTATCCCTTCAATGCACAGCTTTCTTTCCCAGTTGCACTCACCTGATTGGCTAATCCAGTGAAGAGAGCCCTGGTGATGTTTAGGTAATTGATCGATCCATTTACTTTGCAGTACATGTCTTCGATGCCGATCAGCTTGCACAGAGTGATGACTGCACGGTGGCAGTGGAGACCATAACCTGCAAACACAGAAAGACACATTGATGTCTCCAGGGCTGGACACGACAGGTGGACAATAGAAATATATTAAAATAGAAGCATGTTAAGCAAGTTAGTGTACCCCCTTTTAACTTCTCTACACGATAAAGCATTCATCTCATTTATGGACAACACTATTTTCAACCATTAATATAACATTGAATGACAGGGTTTAAATTGAGAATTTATCTCCCTCCTAATATAACAAATTTATTTCCAGAATGAAAACAGAATATCACTAATGATTTAAACTGATGCAGCTTATTAAAAACTATTCAACTATTAAAAACACATCAGTTAAATACACTGTCGTTTCGGGAATTGTATCCCATTATGATGATTAAAGTGGGCAGTGTGTTGTGTTTTGAGTTGATGCCATACACTCCATCCTGCTGCTGTAAACACTCACTAGAGGCTAAATGTGCATTAATGCAGCTGAAAATGCACTCCATACATCTATTTGAGCATCATCATTTTAAAACTACAGAGCTCAGCTGCTTTAGGAAATCACTGAGGCTTTTTTTCCCCAAAGGAAATGGGAATGAACTTCTACGTTTATGACTCATGTTTAATGTCCTCAGCAGGAATGAAAGGGCTCGCGGCCGAGAGCCACGGACCGTCGAGAGATCGTAGAATAGAGATGAACAAAACACACCGTCGGTTCGCCTTCTCCTTTCACCTCAGCCACACCAACAAATGAATACAAATGTACCTTCGCTTTGTTTCTTCATGCGCAGCGTCGTCCTCTTGAACTTGGAATCAATGTCGTGGTAAACTGTTGGGGAGGAAAACAAAAACACGACTTGCACTCAGTGACTGTCGAGCAGAGGGAACAACCGAGCCGACACATAATAAACAAAACAGACAAAATTATTCCACAAAGTCTCATTAAGCTCGTGAATTTCTGTGCCGTTTCCAGCAGAACGCGCTCGTGTTTTGTTTTGCATCCTTTCTCCTGTTCTCCCCCAGGACTCGTGTTTCTCTACCTGCCCACCAGATGTCCTTCCACATGCCAGCGTCTCCCGCTCGCCGCAGCAGCTGTGGTTCATTAGTTATTCAGACACACCGAGGCCCCGGGTGGGAGCTGTGTGCCGCTAAAATGAGGCCCTAATATAAGACGAACGTACAGCTCCAACACTCGAGGTTAAAAATCTAACCGCTGTGTCACATCGCTTTAAAAAATCCCACTGGCTGCCGGCTCCGAGACGCTCAGCTGGAATTTAACACGCTTAATGAATTAAGATTTTGTAGCTTGATGATGCTACGGAAGAGAGGAACAACAAGTTATGGATGTACTAGGGAACAAATGGAGAGGACAGTGTTATTAAAAGAAGCAGAGAATGTGGTGGTGCTCATCCTGCCGGGGAAAATGCAAAACTAAATGTCAAGCACGCACACACACACAGACACACACAGAAGGAGGGAAACATTTGCTGTGGCTGCAGGGGGTCCAGGCTCACTTGGAACAGAGTGTGAGTCTTTTGTGTCACATGTGACTCACAGATCCATACAGCGACAAAGTCTGAGTACATTAGATTAATGTGAATACAGTAGCTGTGACTGGGAGTTTTTCAACACTTTAAAAACAACTACACACAATGACGCAAATACTTCATGACTTGTAAAGCTTTTTTCTTTTTTTGGCATTATTCATAACCACATTTATATGATTAACTCTCAATTAATAAGCTCATCTTTAAAGAGACCACGAGGAGTTTGCTTTTGGTTATAAAAGAGTCTCATATTAATGTGGATGAAACTACGTTACCCACACTTGTTAATGGGTCCATTTTCAATAAGTTATTTTGTCTTATACTGTAGTTATTTTGTAATTATGCTCGCCCAGCATTTCCTACTTTCGGTTTCCTGGGAATAACGCCGCCGGATCGCTGTTTATGGTCGGATCTACGACGGTATCTGATCGTCTTCGAACCTCTGACTTTCAATCTTCATTAATGAAAACATTCTTGTTTGTCTTGTGCCAGTCCAAGAATTTCACTGTGCGCACAGAGGCTCATGGGAAATGTAGTGTGAAAACACTTCGCTTTCCAAAACTCCTCGTAGTCCCTTTAATAAAAAGCCTGTTAACACACTCACTAACCTTTAGTACACATCTACATCACTGTGCAACCCAAACCCTACCCCCCCCTAATGTAGAAATTTACATAATCATCCAAATAGTTCATCATTTACTGACACTGGTTTGTGATTGATATAATACTTGATTCAGGTTGTGGAAAACAAAACAGAAATGACCAGACATGCTGTACAAATTGTTTATATCACTGAAGCTACATGATTATTCACAAAAACCTGGAGCCTGGTCCTGGGAGAGAGGGAGCACTGGTGCCAACAACAAGAACAATAACTGGACGGTGTGTGTGGAGCTCAGACTCCTGCCAGAACTCAACACTCCTCCAGATTATCAACCTGCAGCTTCCCAGGTGTTTTCTGTTTGTTCGCCAGGTTTGTTTTCACCAGCAAAACAACCCGTTCTGCGTCTACGTTGGGGACAAGCAGATGTCCGACTTCCTGACCATCCAACACACCAATCAAGGAATGAAACTGTTAATCCTCTTGGTGGCAGAAGTCCCAGAAATGCACCGTCACCAAAACTTGATTATTATTGGTCTGATCGCTGGATTTATCAAACAAACAAAGCAGGAGGGATGAAAACTGTCCAACACTGTCGGCAACTTTGTTGAGGTGACAGGAGGAGTGATAACAGATGAGACCTAGAGGCTGTTGTTTTTAATATGATCACAAACAGTCACATGAGCCTCTAAATGACTCTTTATCTGAAAGCGTTTGCGCGAGGAAGTAAACAAACAACCAATCACATGACGGTTCAGACAGGTCGCAGATGGTCGCACAGTGCGAGCTGGCATATGGAAGGATCGTTTTTTTATCTATGGGCCTGCAAAAATTAAATATACCACAGCTCAAACTGGGTGGAAACACACACACACATACACACACTCTTCTTGTCTGGTTTCAGGCCAAAGCAGGAAGCTAACTTTCTCCTCCGGTGGGCGCGATGGAGGCTGATGACTCACGCATACGCCATTAATCTTCCTGGCTTTACTCTCCAGCAGCAGCAGCGGCAGCCAAATGGAGTTTTACAATAAGAAAGTACGAGACGTGCATTTTAACTCCTCTACCTTTTCTGTTTTTTTTTTTTTCCTCTTTAAACCAATCCATTTTTTTGATAATGTCACTTGCATGAGTTGGGGCATGAGATCGGAGGAGACGGTGCAGGAGTGGAGGAGTGGAAGGGATCCAGGAGAGGAAGAGGAAAATTAGAAACGAGATGGATGTGAAGGAGAGATGGATAAAGAGCAGGAGATGTGGGGGAGAGAAACCAAAGGGGTGGAAGAAATAGAGTTGTGATGAGGGACAGCCTATTTCGGGCACCATTGGTTCTGGAAGTCAAGTCCCATTCATTTTTTTTTTTTCAGATGAAATGTTTCATGGCTCACAGTTGGAAACTCCCTTCTCCTGGGCTGGCTCACATTTAGTGCAAACAGTGAACAGCTCTAATAAAAAGAACAGACACTATACCTCAGGTCCGCTGCAAGATAATGGATTTGCTTAGTCGATGTATACAACAAATTAATTATGCGTTATCAAAAATGACAACATTTAGAATTTTGTGCCATGAACTCCTCATGAAATAATGTAGTAAATGTCTCTTTATCTTATTGGCCTAATAAAGCCCTGGTTGTATTGCCATCTTTGTGATATCATCCATTATTATCTATATTATCCAGTGTGTTTGTATTTTTAGGATGAAAAGTCACTGATCTTAAAATTGTGTTAAATGTTTTTGGCAAGTGACAGTTGAGAAAACACATTTTACAGCTTAAATCAACATATTTGTGGATTCTAAGCGCTACAAATCTGTGTTTTGTTTCACAACTGTTCTGATAATTGAAGCAGGTATAATATAATTAAATAATCTACACCATGATAAGGAACCTGTGTTGAAAATATGAAGTTTCTACGTTCACCCTCGACCGAACTTCTAAGTTCGGTCGAGGGTGATGCATGATGCAGAAAAAACGTCGACATGTAGTTTTGTGGCTGGACATACAAATATAAATGTGAAATCAAAGTGTGGATAAAAACATCTGGGATCAGCTGCTCAGGAGAAAACAAGACAGAGAGGGAGAGGAGAGGAAAGGCAAACACACACACTTCACTTACTGGTGTGGTTGTTGTATCGATCTATGTAGTACAAATAGTGGATGGCTCTGTTCTTGGCCTGCACACACACAAACAGAGGAGAGAAGAAAACTTAACACTTAAAATACAGAAGTACAAATTGTGGATAACACAAAACTGACTGACTGATTATTATTGATCGGTAAACAAAGAGCTTTGTGGCATTATTACCTTCCTCAGAGCCGTGTTTCTGTCTGCTGCCTTTCCCAACGCAAAGCCTGGAGGGAGGGAGGACAGTCAGCATTAAAACTATGAGTGAGTGAGTGAGTAAACTGTGTTATTCATTAGTGATGTAGCCAATTATTCCAGATGTTCATGTTTTCTGATGCTGCCAAAATAATGTTATTGATTATCTAGACTCTGGAACCAGATGCTAAAGGCAGGTGAACCTCAGGAGTCTGTGAAAACCTCCCTCAGCACTTTCTATATTTTGCCACTCACTTCTGAAAAATGTGAAAAATGTCAAAACCATTTCCTGCGCATCCCTGTGTCTACAAAGAGCAAGAAAGTTATTACTTTTTTTTCTTTTTTTTTTTAAAAGTTTTCCAAACACCCTGAAGCTGTCAAAATCTTTTTTTGGTTTGTTTCAATGTTTTTAGAAACCAAAAAGTTAAAATGACTTCTTCCAAACCAGTTCCAGGTTTTAAAATAACTGCTCCCATCTTTTTTTTTATTTTTTTAATATTCATCTTTAAAATACATCATTAATGTCTTTATCATATGTGTGTATGAAGATAAGTTGGTTAATGATCAGTTAATGAATAGATTCGAACCTGCGGCTCCGTTGCCGTTTCCCACAGCGACCAGAGCGCTGATGGATCTCTTCCTGCCCTCTTTGGCCGTCATGTTGAACACACTCTTCACCTAGAAGACATAATATTACACACCAAATGAATTATAAGATGAACATATCTAACGTATTTCAAGAGAAACAACAGACTTCCTCAGTGGTAAAATGAAAGATCATCTCATAAACTCAATAGTCTGGTGATTTATCATGGTATAATAATCATTTCTCAGTGGTTAACAATGTGGAAATCAGAGATTATTCAGAGATCATGTCTTCTACCAGGGCAAATGTTTTTCAACTCACTCCACATGTTCAAAATTCTCATTTTTTATAATCAAATGTATGTTTCCAGTTTTTGCTCCAGTCAAAAGTGAAGACAAAAGAAACATCTAAGCATATATTATTTAAGTGTGTGTGTGTGGGTGTGGTGGATCCAAACCAAAATGTTGGTCCACATTCAATTTACTTTCATCAATCTGGGATTAAATGGTCATCCTGTAGTTAATAGAGCTGCAGTTTGACTTTGAAACACCAGGGGGCAGCCGTGATACACGAGTCCAGAGAGGAGGGAGGTGGGAGGGTGAAGGAGGTGATGAGCAGTTCACCGGAGAGGAGAGGGAGAACAAGAAGGTGCAAAGGAAGAGATACAAAGGCCAAAAAGAAGATGAGTGCAGGTCTGAGATGAAGGAGATGAAGAAAGGGAAGAAGGGAGGAGGGAGGAGGAGACAAGGTTGCGAGGAGAGAGGAGGGAAGTCAGAGAAGCAGGGTGGTGGTAGGAGGAGATAAAGGAGAGGGATTTAGTGATTTGTTGGGCATTAAACACAAGGAGGAAGAAGACGCAGAGGGAGGATGAGAGGAGAAATATAGAAAGAGACAAGAAAGAAAAGGAAAACAGAGGAAACAAATGAGAGGAGGAGTGACATGACAGAGCAGCAGAAAGCGAAAGGTCTCAGAGTTGATAATGGTTCGCTTCAAAGAATAACACTGTGTGATTGAATGCAGGACTTTGCCTGCGTCTATACTCGTGTGCTTGTACCTTCTTTGTGAGGACCTGTTTGAGTTTTAGTTACAGGGACACAGTGACACAAGTGCAGTGTTACACAATGAGTCGAACAGTTTTGCACAAACGAGTCCAGTTCACATTCGGGTGATAAAAACCAACCAGAAAAGCCAAATATAAAATCAACTACAAGGGCGTCCAGAGAGCAACACACTCCTCACTGCAGAGAACATAAAAAAATAAAAATAAAATTCAGTTCATTGTAAAATGTTCTTCTCTGGCTCACACCCGTCCTACAACCGAGTTCAGTTCAAACCGGGTCAAACTTTATGCGTAAACCTGCCAACAAATAAGCAATCATGCATGAAAATAAACCTGCTCCTGACAGAATATCTTGGGCCAAAGACCAACATTTTTCTTTAAAACATGACAAACACAAAGAAGCTGATGTCTCATCTCCAATCAGAATCAGATCCAGATGTTTTTACACCATTTCTATCTTCGTTTTGCATCGGTCTTTATTAATGATCATTTTAATTTCACATATGCTTCACTTATAATATGTGAAGCATCTTTGAGCATCATAAAACATACTATTACGAGTATTATTGTTAGCACTTAGCAGCAGTCGTAGTAGTTGTAGTAGTAGCTGTTGTTGTGCGGGAACCAGCAGCTGCCTTCGGGGCACTTATCTGCCCTGAAACACACAGTTCAACCAACGACGCTTTCATCCTCACCAGAGAGCACAAGTGACAGAGCAGTGTTGAATTTTAGCTGAGGGAACTTCAAAGTCGAGATCTGCCTTCAGCTCCTCTGGTTATGTAACACACACATTTCAGTAAAGGGTTTATAATTTGACTACAGGGCCACAGCAGAAGGATTGGGGTCAGGGTAGCAGCAAACACCACAAAACAGTGAAAACATACACACCCCGCAGGAGATACACACAAACCTGCACACACACACACACACACTCACACAGTGTTGTCTCTGCTGGGTCCCTTACACTTGCTAACACTGGAAACATACTGTATTCTTACCTTACTGTGCATATAGACAAGAGCGTGGGTGTTTTTATAATTAAATGTAAGACATAAATGCAACATTATACTTGCATACTATGGCTGCAGGCAGCAACATGTTGTTTCTCACAGTCACATGAGCATCTGTGTGTGTGTGTGGGTATTGTTGAGAATTTGGAAACATCGCCTCTGCAAAGATCCCAACCAGATGGGATCTTTGTTTTTTTGTCAATCAAAATTCAACATGTTCTGCGTAAATGTGATTTTGCAGCAGCTCACAGCCAGTTTCTATTAAAAGTGTGTATTGATGCCTCTGGGGGGGTTGTTGAGCTTTTGGCTTTTTTTTTTTTTTTTTTTTTAACGCGCCTCGTTTTCAGCGTAGATGCAGCAGTTTTTGGCGGAGAGCGTCCGTGGCACAGCACAGCAGATGGGCCGAGTTTCTGTCCGCCGGATGAGCGACAGCATGGCGGTGGGAGGATGCTTCTAGCTCGCTCTCACTTCTGTTTCATCTCTTATTTTCTCAATCTGTTGCTGCATGCCTCTCTATCTGTAATGTGTCTAGACTCGGCGGTGCAGGGGAGGAGTTCTCACCACATGGAACCAGAAGACACCGCAGGAGCACAAACCCGCGCCAACAACCAACACTTCTCTGACTCCAACTTTCGAACCGTTTCTTTCGCTGGTGTTCAGAGTTGATCTTGATCCTAAAAAAACACTGAATAGTGATAAGAGTTACTCCTGCACTGAAAAGATTTCTTGCACATGCTGCTGTGGAGGACAAATCCCTACAGAAGAATTATTTCATTTGAAAGTTGGTATGTACGAGTTTTTGGAATCGCTACATAGCCTGAACAGCTGTAGCTACAGCATTAATGGATGTTCACTCAAGAGTCTAGAAGAAATGTTGCACGTTCAGACTCAAATTTCATTCCTTTACCTGCCAGTAGAGGAAAGAAATATTTGCTTTTACTCTTATCTCTTCTTTCTCTGTCATTTTTTCCCCCTCTTCTGAAATTAGCAAGCTAACCAGCTGACAGGCTAATGAGCTAGCTTCTTTGTGATTGACTGCAGCATCCAAGCTAAGTTCAAACTAAGATGAGTAAATAAAGCTACCAAGGTGTTTTTTAAACTTCTTGTGAACAACAATGGCTGAAGCTCCATGTTTCCATGTTTGGTTGTGGAGAAAAATGACTTCATGAAAAATGAAATCATCTTTAACTGCATATTTAATCTGTACTTTATGTTTTATAGTGGACTAAGAGTTGCAGCGACAATGTGTTTTGTAGCGTAGCCTATATCGACAAAATGCCAACAGGATTTCCCCATTAGCTTCTGGATTACTGTAAATTACTTGAAGGTTTTTGACATTAAGATGTTTTGTTCAGGATAATCTTCACCAATTAATGCCACTTTTGTGAGTTTTTGTGGAAATTCTTGATCAGTTATCAGTTTGTTTTCATTGAAAAACACATGCAGTATTTTAATTACTCTTTATAACTTTAAATTGATGGTTTGAAGCCATGAAAATACATTAGTGAATCACACTGTAAATACTGAGCAGAAGAACAAATAAGTAAGTGTATCTCTTTCCACATTCGTTCTGCGGTGAAATTGACCGAGTTAAAGTGTAAATAAGTCTCTTGTAATGGAGCTCCTACAGAAACAGATTAGATTTCTCACATTTAATTGCAAATGCTGCAATTTACAATCAATTTGGCTTCGTGATGAAGTAGAAACTCTTCAAGTCATTTCCACAGTGTACACACACACACACAGGGCCTATTTCTTCCACGTCTTTGCTGTGGTGAATCTAAAACATCCACAGGTAAATCTACAAGACTTTCTCTTCACACTTAGAGCTAAACATTTCATAATAGACAAACCAGTTAGACAGACTAGTTATTGAGAATAATGACATTTTGACTGTTTCTATTTTAACTGGTGCACTTTTTCCAGCCTTTACAGCACTTGTCATGTGACGCTACGCAGCCAATCACTGTCACCGTGAGAGATGACGTTGGAGAAATAAGTGAGATTTCCTTTTGTATAGTTAAGCACAGAGATCTAGAATAAAGTTATTAAAGGTATATGTATATAAACACACAAGATTTGATTAAATAATCATTAGTCTATGCATCCATCCTTCTCTCAAATGTTTTCCCGGGTTGAGTTCAACCATCTTGTTCCTGATTAAAGTCGTGTCGCTAGATTAACTTTCACCAGCGCTGTGTGATGCGACGACTGTCGGCTTTCATCTTCAGATTTATGAATTTGTGATTTCTATCATCTTAATTACGATCCGTAAAGTGAAAATCTTTGATGCTGTTAAACAGTTACAATATCAAACTCAGCAAGAGAAGCACCATTAACTCATAAATCCAATGTAAATGGGATTCTTGCAACAGTGGTTTCAAAGTACAGGGAGTTTTTTGCAGCAGGGATTATTATTTCCTCAAATTTCATGCAGAGATGAGAGAGGATATGAACTTTTAACATCCTGTATCACAAGAGTTGCTTTTAACAAATTAATAACCAATGCCCTGTATGAGAATTTCACTTCAGTTATTGAGCTGTCCACATGTCTCGGGCCACTCTACTACATCCTTGTTACAATGCAATAACGTCTAATGTAATTGAAAGTTCTTGCAAAGTTGATCTCATCCAGCCCGCTGCCTGTTTACTTTCAGTAAAACTTTTCAAGGTTATTCAGTTCAGGGAAGAGTGAGAGGCTTTAAAAAAAAAAGACAAAAACCTCTGTTCTGACACTGAAGACGCTCCATCTCTGTTAATGAAATCACAGAGTCCCGTCCAAGTGGCTGCTGCTGCAGCTGGAGAGTGGCCATCGACATCACTTTTCTCTCCGTCACTCTCCTCCCATTCTTCTCTCCACTGTTACCTCTGCTCTCCGTCATCCCTCGCTCTCTCCTCCATCTCTCTCAGGTCCAACTAACTGCACCTCTTACAGAGACTCGGCCAGAGACTGAGTGATTTAACTTGATGGGAAATGTTTTCATTATCTGTCCCTCTCTGTACTCTACTCTCTTGTCTCACTGGTTCTTAGTTACAAATCCTGCAGAGATGGAGCAACGAAAACATTTTTCACTCTTTTAAAGAAAATATCTATAACATAACTTCATAAAATTCAGTCACTTTTTAAGCTATTTTTGGTCTCCACCATCTCCAGATGTAAATATCTTTCTCTTTCACTGGTAAATGCTGCACTGTTCTGGTCACTTGCTTTGTTGTCCTGCTGTCTGGTGATGAGCTGGTTAATTGAACATGATCTCCAGTTAAAATATTTTCTTTTCACTTCTTTATCTCTTAAAAAAGTCATTTAATCACAACTCCCACCAATAAATAGATAAAAACGATACTGTGAGATCCTTCATCAACAAACACTTATCAATATACTTGTATTATTAATATGAGATCTCTACTTGCCACACATAAGTAACGTACAAATCCTGTGTAAGACATGTTTCAGAGTGGTTGGAAACTTTCTGGATAAACCAAATCCAAACATTTCAGTGAGTATGGTTGATTTATATTTTAGTACCAACTCAGATGAGTCCACGGCACTTGAGACTGAGCTGGCAAGAAATAAATCTGGAACTAAATCTCTGGTCAGACTTATAATTAAAAAAATATATATATATTCGGGCCAAGTGTATGTGGCACACTGTGTTTAAAATTATGGCTTCTTTTATTTAATTCATGAATTTATTCATCAAAATAAAGTTGTTTTGGTGCTGAAAAATGTTTTGAACAGTTATGAAACATTTCCAACGACGCAGTAAAGACTGATCAAAATCATCAACCGCATTCACAGGAACTGTATAATTATGTGTAATCTCTGTATTCTGTACTCATTACTGGTAATGCATTTAGGTGATTTCATGAATATCAATTATTGGAACAGGTTTGTTGAAATATTAACTTTCTCTACAATTTAAGACTTAATTTTATTATTAATGTCACACAGTCAGCCACCTTTTCTCCATACTTTCTTCTCACCTTCTGACTTCCTAACTCACTCTCACAGTTTGTCCTCCACTCCCCCCCCCCCATCTCTTCCATTTCTCCTCAGCTTTCTGTCACCCCTTCTCTCTCCCTCCTTCCCTCCCTCCCTCCTTTCTTCCCTCCCTCCTGCTGGATGTGTTCACTAATGGCATGCCGGCATCATCGTCCTTGGGAGACAAGCCTTTTTATTCCAGTAAGCCTTTTTCATTTCATTAGGCCTGAATTTATAGTGGCACGCACACACCCAGACACACACACATACACACATGCAGACTCCACCACACACACACACACACACACACAATATTTATAGAGGGAGACGGCACCGTAAAAGCATCCGTCAGTTTCCATGGGGGGAGGCTAATGTCTGTGACACCACTTTTATTTATGCGGGCAGGAGAACTGGGGAAGACTATCAATGTGACACCAACAAATCCGTAGACGTACAGATCCAACGTCAAAAACAAACTGAAACAAAGAAGAAAAAACACTTTTGTGGGGGTAAAGTGTGTGTGTGTGTGTGAGAGAGGAATTGGCCACATTAGTTTAGCGAGGTCCATTAGTGGTAATTGGATTAAGGTAAAGTACATGAAGACAGAATCTAAATGAACGAGGTCTGTCCATGCAGCTCTTCGTCTCTTTCTCTCTCTGACACAGACACAGACACACACACACACACACACACACACACACACACACACACACACACACAGGCTAGTATTGAACTAAGCAGTGTGACCAGGGTTTGAGTGTGTAAGTGGGTGAGAGCTCATCCCTGGAGAGTTGCCGGTTCAACTCCTCGGCTTCAGATTCAGTCTTGTGTTGACAACATGAATTCAGTCTAACCATTGAAACTTAAAGGGATAGTTTGAGGAAAATACAGAGACTGCTTGCTGAAAAACTGTACCTGAAGGCAATGCACATCAGCGGTTTTGCATGAATTTACCTCTAAAACAACTCTATCGTGCAAGCTATTTTTAGAGCAGCGGAGCAGAGCCGCAACTGCTCAGAGCTACGCTACGGAGGCTCATGGGATTTCTTGGTTTCCCTCATCAAACTCATCAAATACACAATCCAACAACTCCAAAACGCTCTGGTGGACAAGTTGTGACCTGCACATTCACCACGTTATGAGATAATAACAGAACGTTACGAGACAGAATTGTTTTAGATTTAAATACAGAGACTGCTTGCTGAAAAACTGTACCTAAAGGCAATGCACATCGGCGATTTTGCATGAATTTACCTTTTATCCCTTTAACTGATGTCACATTTCTTGACTGAGTCTGTTTGCCATTTTATAAACCTGAGTTATTACAAAACAAACAACCAAGAGAAATGATGTAGAATAACACCTGAAGATCAAACACTCACCTCGATGACGCGCGAGTCAAAATCGTTGTATGTTTCTGTGAAGATAAAGAGAAAGAAAGTAGTTGGTTAAAAAACAAAACAAAAAAAACCAAACACTTCTGGGCACAGGTGCACACACTCAGACAAATTAAACCAGGCAAAATACCCAGAAGCCCTTGCAGCAGTGTAAGAAGTCAACACTTTTCATTGTCAGTGACCTCTGTAGGATGTTAAGTCTCCCAACAGCAGCCTGTTCACTTCTACCCAATTAACAACAAACAAAAGAAGAGAGCTGACTCGAAGGCTCGGAGGACACAAACACACACACACACACACACACACACACACACACACACACACACACATACACACACAAACATACACAAACAAACACCTCAGCTGGGACATTAGCCCACCATCTGTAAGAAACTAAACCTGATCAGAGACAAGCAACCTAGTTACAGCTCTCCGCACATCACATTCACCAGGGCCCTGTGTGTATTTGTGTGAGTGAGAGCGACAGACTGTGTGTGTGTGTGTGTGTGTGTGTGTGTGTGTGTGTGTGTGTGTGTTTCACTGTGTGACAAGAGAGGAAAGATCAAGGGGAAATGAAAGGAAGAAAAACCACGGAGGATGTGAGGGGAGCGGAGAAGAGGAGAGGAGAGAGTGAATGAAAAGAGGAGGAGCAACAAGCGAGAAAAATGCGCTTTGCAGACACAGAGCCGAGTCCCTGGTCTGTCGGCAGCTCGAGGTAAACAGGCTGAACGCAATCCTACCAGCACAGAGCGAGGTTTTAACGTGTAACCTAATAATAAAACTGGGGGCAGGCGGCCGGAGTGGATCCGCTGGAGGAGGTGATAAGACTAGAGAGAGATGTACGGTACCTCCGAGGGCTTCAGTTTACATTCAACCTTCAACCTTCAGTCCTGATATGAACTATTAATGGAAATATTATCAACATTTCAATGTGGAGCCAAATGCAACATCCTCATTGATGGAACTGATTATCTTTTGATAATAGTAAAGTAAACATTGTGGTGCCTCAGAGAAACTCTTGTCTACACACAGATATTTCTTTACTACGTGATCCCATAAAAAAATCACTTCCTCATCAGTCGAAATATTTTTCCAGAGAAAATAAAATGCAAAAATGACTGGAGTTGCACCATGGCAACAGTGACCAGGACAACTGGCAATAACATTCAAGGTATTTGGCGACTTTCATATAGAAATAGCCTACTGGGTTTGACGCTTAACCACAAAAACACAAGGAGGAACCAGCAGAGACAGACTGTCCTGCATCATACCATTTACATTTATGAATTATTACCATTATAATAATTATGAATATTATTATATAGTTATTTATTTTACTTTGAATTTATGATTTAGGCTGACTATTGAGAGTTACATTTGAAGCAAAACTGTATAGGCATCTGTACAGTCACTACTGCTGTGATGTTTGACAAAAAAGTTAAGTTAACGTAACTGAAGTTTGTTGAACAAATGCACGGTGAAGTCTGTGTCTGACTGGAAACACAGGTGGTAGCATGTTTGTGTTTAGCAGGTTCAGTGTTTGCAGTGGGTTGGCATAGAGACATGCCAACCTCTTTTAGTTATGGCTGATGAGCTGGTGTCATTGGTTTTGTACTGGACTGAAAACATTGACCTGTTTCATAGTGACCCATCCAATAGAAACAGTGGAGATATTTAAAGACTAAAAAAAAAGAGAGGAGTGATAAAACAGGACATGGCTCTAAAATATAGCAGAGGAATGGTCTGGTCATTCAGGGTCAAGAGCACAGAGGGGAAAAGAGACGAGTTTGTGGGAGGAAAGAGATAAATAGAGAAGGTGATGAAGAAGAAGAGGGGAAGGGGGGAGGAGAGAGAAATGGGATGAAAGACCGGAGGACAGAGAGACTGAGTGTAAAACTGAACAGCAATGACAAGAAGGTAGGAGGGGAAAGAAAGACAGAGTGACAGAAGAGTTAAAGAGACTAAGACAGAGAGGAGGGGAGAAAGGGAGACAAGTGAAAGACAGATAGAGGCAGAGAGAGTGAAGGGTATGAGAAGGAGAGAGAGAGTTCTGGAGACAGACAGTGTGACATGGAAAAGCAGGGAAAAGGAGAGAAAGAGAGAGAGAAAGAGAGAAAGATGTCGATCTAAATAAGGAAACTGTCCCACATGGTCGAATTCTTATCTTCATCAGGGCCTAATGGGCCACCGTACAGGCCTGTCGCCATAGCAGCACATCCCTTATTACTCCTTTAGTGCTCCATCCATCCCCTCCCTTTCCAACAGTCATCACCGTGTCTTCCAAACCCACGCCACTCAGTATATCAGAGTGTGTGTGTGTGTGTGTGTGTGTGTGTGTGTGTTGTCGCAGTGAGACTTGCTGTGTCATGAGATAAGACTCATTATTGCTTCACCAGGCGGCACAGGAGGAGGCAGATTTACACGTCTTCACAGAGTGTTATGCAGACGTGAACTAATGTGAACCTCCGCACAAATGCATGTTTCTAACTCTGGAGGGAACTATTGATTACAAAAACAACATTCAGCAACTACAAGAAAAGTTCATTCTGTCATTTTCAATGATGTAATTGAGGCTCTTCATAACAAACTGTGCAGTGGGAATTAAAAATGTGTTTATTTTAGTTTTTTGTGTAATTGACTAGTGAGAACAAGCTTTCATTCTTGTTTTGATACAAGTTTGGGGTTTGAAGAGTGTGTCCGACAAAACTTACAAGAAGGGACAACTATTTTTTGACTTTTTAAACTAGAAAACAAACTGCAGACTAATCTATTATAATTAGATATCAGATGCATAAATCAACACTATTACATACTTAATTGCTTCTGAAACAAGGGATTGATATATTACTCTCATTAAGTTACTGATTTGTGCAGCTCATTTGTGTCTACAGACAGAGAGCTCTTGGCCTATTAGTAAATGTTCTCTGCCGTGGGACATTGTTTCTCGTCACCGTTGGGTGTTGATGATCCTCGTTTGGCGTGAACATTGTTGAATTTTCAAAACAAGAGGTTATAAAGCGACAACAGAGCAGAACCTCGTCTTCAGTGCTGACTGAAGGTCAATGGTTATTCTCAATACATGAGTCAAAATATAATTTGCAAGATGTTTGTAAATTTGTTGTACAAAAAGCTAGAAAAGAGACTAAAAGGAGATGTACATGTATATCTGTTGTTGGAGTTAAACTATGGAATGATGCTAACCTGGATTTACGAATGTGTAGTTCATTTTCGGTTTTCAAAAAAAAAAAAATGGTATGCAGGGCAATTTTTGAAGGCTACAAATGTTAATGTTTGTTTTCTTTTGTTTTTCTCATTTTCTTTTTTTCTCTGATATTTAATTGTCTTTATTACTATATATTTAAGTACTGTACCTACTGTACCAGTACCTTATTGTTTCGGTCTTTTTCTGGTTTAGTTTTGCTTTTATGTATGTTTGTTTTGTTTGTTTCCTTGTTTGGTTTTCATATTGTAAGAATGCTGGGTAGCTTAATTTGGTATGTAGGACAGGCATTAATATAAGCATTATGCTTCTGTCTGTGCCTTTTCAGTCACTACCTTGTTGATAATGTTTGTAGCTATTATGTGATGTGACTGAATAAAGAATTTCATCATCATCAAGGACACAGTGAGCCGCTACTGTAAAGTTGTTCTTACCTCCGTTGGGTCCGGGGTCGGGGCAGCCCAGGCTGATGCCGCCCCAGGAGTTCCCCGTCCATCCTCGCTCCCTCTTCACCTTCATCTTCCTCCTCCTGTCCCACTCCTCCCTCTGACGCACTGCAGGGGACGGAGACACCAAGAAAGAGAGCAGCACATTTAACACCGGCAAACCCCCCAAGAAAAGTGTACACAGGCCGCAGCTGACTTCAAAGAGATCAACGCGATAAACACGGCGAGGCGCTATCCGTCATTGTCAAATTATCCGTGCAATTACTGTCACACACACAGTGGAGACAAAGTGGCAACTTGTACCTCACACCTGTGATGCTTGTGCTTCTCCACATTAACTCCTGATTTCCCCCCCCAGGGCCCTTCCTCTCCTCCTAGTGGCTCCTCTCCTGTTAAGTAACTGCTCTTTGCTTTAAGTGTTTGACGGATGTGATCGCAGTGACTGGTCAGCAGTTCAATGCATCTGGGCCTGGAGACACGGTGGAGACAAGCTGCTGGAGTTCAAACTGAGCATCAGAGAGAGGAGGAGAGGTGATTTAAGAGACTTTGAATGTGGTGTGGTTGTTAGTCAGTCTGAATATTTCAGAAACTGCTTACCAACCATATCCAGCATCCAATATCTAAGAAGTTTCTAAGTTTCTTATATATTCAATTATTCAATATATAAGAAGTTTCTATCCACAAGCTGTCAGGCTCCTGAATCAGAACATGCCATGAGCATCTCTCTATCTCTCTAACTCTTTTGCCCTTTGGTTTGCACTTGATCTGCTTTTTAAACTTGGATGTTTTTATACTGAAATGCCTACTTGCTGCACTAATGAAATTATTTTCTAACCTTGTCTATATTTTAAATTTGTTATTTATATTTACTTAATTTTTTTAACATGTTTTTACTCGAGGGACAGCACAGTCTGGGGGGTGTAGTCAGGATTTCATTTCACTGCTTGTTGTAAGTGTACACTTTAACTATGCATGTGACAAATAAAGAATCTTGAATCTATCTGTTATTGCCAGTCTCTAGATCTCCCCTTCTCTGCTTTTGCTTTGATCTTTTATTATTATTATTATTATTATTATAACCTTTATTTATTCTCGAGAGACATTGAGGTTGCCCTCATTTTCAATGTCATCTTATTTGACTATCTACTTGTATATGTATTTTTGTTATACTGATGGTTTTTAATCTCACTTTTTGGGGTAAGGACAGTCGTGAACTACGTCATTTTGGTTTGGATGGTGGTTTGTTCTTCTTCCTGTTTTGATATCTTTGTGAAAGCAGAGAGCACAGAAAAACAACCATATCCTGGGTTTTTAAAGGAGGATGGTTTGAAAAAAAAAGATAAAATATCGGTAGTTCAGAGGTCGAAAGAACTCAACTAACTCCAATACCCATTCGTTACAACCGTGGGATGCAGAGGAGCATCTCTGCATGCTCTGGTCTAATTAGACTGTGATATTCAGAGGGTCAGAGCGTGGTGTAAACAACGAAAGCCTGGATCCATCCTGCCTTGTATCAACTGTTCTGGCTGCTGCTGCTGGTGGTGGTGGTCTAACAGTGTGGGGGCCCACAGTCAACCTGACTATAGCTGCTGACCATGTCCATCCCTTTATGGCCACAGTGAACCTGAATCTTCTGATGGCTACATCCGACGGGATAACGCACCATGTCACAAAGCTCAAATCATCTGAAACTGGGCTGAGATGAAAATGAGTTCACTGGACTCAAACGGCCTCCACAGTCTCCAGATCTCAGTCTAATAGAGTTTTCTACTTTTGGGATGTAGTGGAACAGGAGAGTTGCTTTTATAGTGTCACATAGCTGCAGCAGACCGATCTGCAGCAGCTATGTGACGCTATAAAACCAAAGATGAGTGTTTCCGGCACCTTGATGAATCTGAAGTCTGAAGGCAAAAGGGTCCAACCAACGCCAGACTAGCAAAGTGTATCTAATAAATTTCATTTCATTTAAAATGAATGCTCATTACGTAACGTGTGTTTGTGTGCGTGCGTGTCTGAAGTCGGAGCATCCAGTGTCTGTACCTAACTCCGCCTGCACCTCCAGCTGCTTGGCTTCGCTTCTCCGAGTTATGGTCTGCATAACCTGATCCTTTACCACCGGGCTGTTGAGACCAGGCCACAGGAAACCACCTCGACCTGCGAGCGAAAGACACAGACAGAGAAAAAATAAAAATGGAGAGAGAGAAATAGTGCGAAAATACATGACACCTTTTAGCTTAGTGTAAAAAAAATAAAACAATACGACAAAATGTGCCTTGTGTTTACAAAAAGAAAGAGGCTGAGGAGATATTTACAGTGTGTGTATCTGTTTAAAGTGTCCACACCTATGAAAAAATGTATTTTAAGATTTTAAACTTCCTCTCTAGAAATGAGTAGCTAAAAACTCCATTGAATAATGAATGAAAAACACCGTAGAACAGTTTGGTTTTTTTAAAAAAAGTACATATCCAAGGACAGACGTATGAGTCGTGGAGGTGTAAAGGGTGATAAATGAGAGACATTTAGTTAAAGTGAGAGCAGAGATGAGCAGAGACACTGTGACACAGAGACAGAGACTGAATGAAGACTGATGGCTCCTCTTAACAGAAAAGTGAATAAAGCAACTCAGGAACGCAGGAAACAGAGACAGAGACAGGCAGAGAGGACGAGGGGGTGATTCCTCTCCTGAGCAGCAGAGCGCTGTCATAAATTAATCAACACTAACTAATGAATATTCTAGTGTGTCGTGTCCGTCAGCTGCTTATTAGCATTAGGAAGACACAGTGGTGCTGACCCACAACTCTGCAGCAAAGCAGAGGAAATGGTGACAACACACAAACAGAAAGATGTGAACAAGCACATTTGTTTGTACATCAGCAGAGAATGAAAGACAAACAGAGAGATAGAGAGAAGAAGGGAGAGAGAGAGAGACAGGTGATGTCTCACCTTCTCCGATGGTCTGTCCCCGGTTCAGGTCCTTCTTCATTTTGCGTTTGGTTCTTTTCCCTCGGCCCTTTCTGGCTCCGGCTCCCGTCTCTGCCAACACGCCTTTCCACAGCTCATCAGCCGTCACTGTTAAAACACACACACACACACACACACACACACACACAAAAACATGAACATAATGATCTTTACTTTTTTATCTATGAAAGAGAGGAAGGAAAAAGAAGAAGGAAGAGTAAAAAAGGGAAGAAGTAGAATAAGAGTAGGAAGAAGGAGAGAAGATAGAAGAATAGAGCAAAAAGAAGAAGGAGGAGAAGAAAGAAGGGGGATGAAAACGTAGGAAGGACAAGAAACAAGAAGAAGAAAGAGAGATGAGAAGGAACGAGGAAAAGATGAAGAAGAAGGGATGGAATAAGTACAGTAAGAGGGGGAAGAAGAAAAGATAGGAAGGAGGTAGAGGAAGAGGGGAAAGAAGGATATGGAGTAAGAAAGAGGGAGGAAAATAAAGATGATGGAAAGAAGGAGAAGAAGAGAAAGAAGAGGAGGATATAGAGGAACAAGAAGAACAAGGGAAAGAAGTAGGACAGGAAGAAGATGAGGAGGAAGAATAGAAAAGGAAAGACGAAGAAAGAAAGAAGCATAACAAAGAGGAAGGAGAAAGAAGAAGGAGAAGGATAGAAGAGGAGGAGGAAGAAGAAAAAACAAAAAAATGTATATTCAGCTAAAACACACCAACACCTACAGTATTTGACTGTAAACTCCCATTGAAGTCTACTCTAGACTGTTTGTTTCCATCAGATCCTGAACTTCTCACCTCCACAGCTCTGAGCTCAGCTCCGACGCTGCTAATGACTCTGTGTCCACGACTCCACGCTCTCCGAGCCCGTGGCTAAATCTCCAATCAGCAATTTCACTTAGAAAACTAAATTAACGTGTGGCACTAAAACAAGCCGCAGTGAGGATGTATGGAGCCTGTGGGCTGTAACGGCTGCGAATAAAGATGTCCAACAAGTGACATATGGGATCGCCAAGGGACTGTAATTAAAGTACACTAAACTCTTAGTGTTTGCAAAGGCCTGACACCTCCAGTGGGGACAGCACAGACCCAGTTTAGGACCTGCAGTATATCCACAGATTAAGACCTGTCTGAAATCACCGCACATCACTGAGCTGGATACTAAAAATAAAATAACACAACTCAAACTCTACTCAGAGTAAAGATTTTAAGACTCTTTGTGGAGAAATGTTTAACCCAAAAACAGAAACAAAGACAGTGTGTTGACATCCCTCCTATCTATCTATCTATCTATCTATCTATCTATCTATCTATCTATCTATCTATCTATCTATCTATCTATCTATGCAAACAGAGGATCTAAGGAATCGATTAAAGAGTAACCCCAGATCAAAGGTGCAAAGTTGTTAAATATCAGGGATGTCCACGACTTTTGGCCATTATTTAATTGATTATCTTCCAAGGAAGCACAAACGTGCGAATAAAAGGAAAAAGAGAGGAAGAGAGAAGAGCAATAACTGTGGGGATATTGTGGTTTAAAGAGCAAATCTCCAGCCAAAACTTTTGTGTTTTTGTTGAATCCATCAAAATCAGAGCTGCAGCTCATTATTTTTTGGATGTTGTTAAAAAGTTGTGGTATTTCAGCTCAAGCACAATTTAATCCTGTGGTATCACAACTACAATAAAAAAAACAACAACATCACTGTGGTAAAAATGAACAAAGCCATTCTGTTGCATGTAACATTACGATTTGATCCAAACTCACCGGTGCTTTTCTAAAAAATCTAGTAGGATGATTCACTGTGGGCTCTACCTGGGAATCAGTTCTGTTCTCCAACGTGGAGACAAGAGATTATGGAAACAACATTTTGATAAACTGAACTTACACTTGTTGAAGAAGCTGCCCTGCCTGGTTTGCTGCCATGCTGTTGCAGGAACCGGGGGAAGCGCAGGATTTCTTTGGAGCAAGGCAGCTGAGGCTCGACTCACCTGAGCTGCTCCAACAACGGTGCGGAGAGGTGCAACACCTGAGAGAGAGAAAGAGAGATGCATCAAAATTTGCATGAAGCAGCTTTAATACAAAGGCACACCTATGAATATAGAGAAAACATGTTATTGTTTTTGTTTTGTTTTCATTAATTTGACCTTTTTAGGTTGAAGTGTTCAAGAGTTACAGCGGGTTCTAGGAAATAAGTGTTCATCTCATCAATATGCAAATGTATGAATAAAGAGGTTATCATAGTGTCAGGAGCTTCTTTTATTCAGAGGAATTGAAATCCCCACAGGAGAGACAGAGAGGAAAGTAACGCCTGATTTAAGTTTGTTAAGTGTGCCGAGTTAAAGCACACACTCAACCATTGCACAACTAATCTAAAGTCATTTTCTCAGATGCGTCTGCACCAGTAAGTAGACAAAAGTAAATTAAATTGAAAGAAATTTAAATGGAGTCTGGTCATCTCAAAGAAGCCAGTGGATCACGAATCATCAGCACTAATATTAGGCTAACACGCATAAGACAAGTATCACTATAGATTTAAGAGATACAGTAGTAAACAATAAAAGAAATACCACTTAATATCTTGATAAATAACTATTAGAGATCAGAGCACGTGAGCAACACCCAAGATATAGAGCAAACACATCGCCATAAAAATCTGAAATGCAAAGGTCTGAATATTTTCTCAACTGGATAATATACATAATTTCATACAGCACTGACATTATAGATATTTTCCAGACACATTAGATCACAGTCGGTCCTGCAGTAATGACAGCAGGCTAATGATAGTCTGGTCCGGGGTCAGTGAACGCCCCACGACCAGGACCAGAGCAGAACCGTCTCACTGCAAAAACATCGACACTGAAAACAAACTCATATATAAACACTGCACAGGTTTAACGAAGCTGTGGAGGATAAGAAAGAGAAATAATTCACCTCCGACTGTGATGCGGAGGGCACAGCACACCCGTACGGCCGCCGCCATGTTGGATTTGAAGGGTCCTTCAGAGGACAACAAGGTGACCGATGTACGCCTGTTGAAAAATACGGAAATGTACCTTACAGTCTATGAAATGTACAGGATCCTGATTTTTTTTTTTTAATTAAATTGTGTGTATTTTATATTGAGCAATGACAATACAATATTAAACTATTATTATATTACATTGTATTATAGCCTATCATCATATCATATCATGTCATATCATATCATACCGTATTACAATTGTCACTGGCTACCTTAATTTTGCATTTAAAACATGGCCAGTTTATAAAATGTGATGCATTGTTACAAGGCCCAACAACAAATAAGTGTTTGAAGCACCATATTTGCTGCTTTTCAAGCTGCTATGAGTGCACGACTTTCATTAGTAGGCCTATATGAAACAAGAAGAAATAATTTCAGCATGAATGACACTAAATGCTTGTGTCGTTTCTCTGACAAGCTCACACTACAAGGAGGCAAGACAAAATCAGAGCAAAACCAGAATTAAGGAGATTTTCTTTCAGGAGGATGTCGGTTGATTGGCTGCACATAATTACGTTTTTTTTTCTTTTTTAACCTTTTCCCCTGATATTAATCATCACATCAAGATGAGAAGAAACAAGATGATTATAATGTGGAGAGGAGGAGGGGAGAGGTAGCAGAGAAGGGAGCAGGTGTTTACAAATGTGTTCATGCAATAGGCTATGTGTAGCCTATTTGTATTCTTTTTTTTTAAAATTTCAATCAAGTATTTTGTGAACTCAGTTTTTCATCATTTTTCATAAACATATGTTTTCCTAATTTCAAGTCAATTCAGTTTTCTGTTCAAACTCAGAACTTGTATTATGACATTTTATTATAAAACAATGCAAATCACAATAAAGGCTGATACTAAATTCAGCTGCTGTAAAGTTCCATTAACTCACATCTTGATTTGCAGTTTCTATGTGCACCAAAAACAAAAATCTGTGAAAGATGACACACTTGAACACACAAATGTGTCATGTGGATGTATAGGCTATAACACAATGCACACACACAGGCATGCAGCTGCCTCTGAGCGTGAGCAGCAGGCCTCCAATCAGCACTTTTAGCTTTTGGACATGACTGAAATGCAGCAGAGTGACTGGTAATTATCCACTGTGCGTGTCTCAATTTCACTTTATTCAAGAACAATTTCCTCAACATTACAGCCATTTTCCCCTCCTAAATACAACGACGTGCTGCTAAAGCGACGGACAGCCGTCCAGCTGTGTGACGACAGGAGGTGGGAGTCGCTGTGAAAGAATCAATGCCTTTCCTCCAATTTTTCCTCCAAAATAATTGCCCCGTAATGACAGCTTCATCCAGGGTTTTATGTAAAAGAGTGAGTCACTTTTCTCGGCTTTGTACAGCAGTGAGCGGAGGAGTGAGGAGTGGGAAAATATAATATTTTTTGAGGTAAACACTGCTGCCGGAGTTCAGTGCAGCTCAAGTCGAAGTATGAGAAGTTAAAGTCTTGAAAAAATACAGAAGTGCAGCTCACTTAGAAAGTGTTGGTGATGCAGTTTCTGACTGAGTGGGCTGCTTCAACCCAGAAGGGTCAGTTATTTGTCTGTTAAAGAGGATTAGACTGAGTTATTTAGATGTTAAGTTAGATGAATTATTATGGGAGTCCTGGATCATGGATAAAAGATGACTATAAGCATTATTTTTAACATCTTCTCCATCTTTCCTTTGCATGTTCTCTGCTCATTTGCACTGGAATACAAAGCACAGCTGAAGATGGGAATAAAAGTGAGTTGGAGATCACATGTGCTTATAATATTGTGTACTAAAACATTAACTCTTTAAATGTTCCTTGCTTAAAAACAACATAAATTCCAAAAAAATCAAAGCAAAATCCAAAATAAAGATCCAGCTTTCGCAAAAAAATAAAATATAGGAACCGCCTGAGGCGCTGAGGGAGTGTGTGAGGAGTAAGGCCCAGAATAACCAATGTTAAATCTTGAGCTCATGTTGTAGTTATAGTAGCTGAACTTGAACTCTGTGTTTTCCATCAAAGACCTGAAATAAGACCTCTTTTCACCTCCAGCTGCGGATTCATAACTCTCCTACACTCCACCGCGCTCTTATCTGGAAGTTCAGCGTCACCTCTCTGCTCAGCTCTTATTGCTTTTCTCCACTGAGTCTTTCTCTCACAAGATCATTCAGGCTTCAGCAGATTAGACGATATGATCTGTTGTCTTTTAGCTCCGACCTCGACTGCCTGGATTGTTCCTACTGTTACTGTTTGTACCGAAGCTCTCCTCCGAGGCCGCTCTGTGAAACAACTCATCTCTAAAGTCTGTCTAAATCTTAATTGCTCCTTCGTTTTATGATGCAGGAAAATTATTAGGCTACATAAAATGTTTACTTCTGGTATCTGAGAAAGTGTTATTGTCTTGTACTTTCATATAAGCCTATTTATTCGACATTTCAGGAGATTGATTACAACAAACTTTATAAAAGTTGGTATGGCCTCGCTCTTGTACATCAACCAGCAATATTTTGCTCATATGCAATTACATTTTAAGCTAACATATACCCATCAGTCATACGGTAAATTTATGAAGCTGTCTTTTATGGTCTGTTGTAGTTATCCATTTCATAACATTCAATGTAAAAGTTGCTTAGATATTTTACTGAAAATCAAGGTCAGATTCATATTTTTGAGAACATGCACAAACCCATCTTGGCACAAATCAGGATAAATATGTTCAAATTTGTCACTTGTCAAATATTGGCCTTCACAATGTAGTTCAGACTCTGACACACACACACACACACACAACCCTCACATTCACACAATATGAACAACATGAAGAAGCAAGACACAGACAGAAAAGGACTCAAACAACAGAGGAACAAATGCTTTAATTCTTCCATCTTCTGCAGGTGGCTTTAGAGATTATAGGTAGACATCTATTTCACTGCCAAGGACTTCTCTCGTTCAGGACTGTGTGTGTGTGTGTGTGTGTGTGTGTGTGTGTGTGTGTGTGTGTGTGAAAGAACAGTTAACTTTATTTATGAATCCCCCTTTAAACCCAGAGAAGGAGATAAGCTATAGAGCAATACAACCGCAAATCTGCAAATACCAGCGAAATAAAACAAGAAAAAACAACATTATAAATACGACAGTGCATTCAAATAGTTTTTAAAGTGAAGTGCTGACCCAGCTGACCTGAAGAGGAGGCTGCTCCATATCGCTAAAGCTGAAACTTTGAAAACAGCTTTTGTTTTGTTTTTTCAGCCTTGACCAAAGAACACGAGGCAGCTGTTGGTCAGCAGATGTGAAAAGTGCCGATGTTGAATATAGAGGTCTACACTAAGATTCAGTTTATGGGAGTGAGTGGGAGAACAAGAGGACACAGTCATCTTATATTTCTTATGTTCCTCAATTTCAATTTTCTCAGAGCGGTGTTGTTCCTGCACCACATTTTCACCTGTCAGTCAAAAATATTGGTCAAACTCACACCTTCCTCCTCAAGGTTTCTGGGAATTTTACTAAAGGAAAGTGAAACTTTCTGTTTTTGAAGAAGTTTTAGTTTTAGTGTCTGTCACTTTATTGTCAGTCTGTTGTTTTTAGTGGTGTATTAAGTATAAAGTAAAAAGGTTGTTTCTTTCCTCAGGGGACAAAAAGTTAGGTGACAGTTAAGTTTTTTTTTTTTTTTTAATATTTTCAAATTTATTGAAGATCCAAAACCTGAAATCTGTCATTTACACAAAGTATTCAGACATTTTGCTGCAACACAGTTTAAATACGACTGAATGTCAAAACAAAAGCCAGTAAAGTTTGAACCAGGGCTCAGATACAAAACTGCAAATATTAATATCAATGTGACATTTAAGCTTTTGACATTCAATAAATTGGCAATTTGATTTTCACATTGTCCTTCTGTTTTGGACTGATGAGCAAAAATGTCAATTCAATCAATTTATAATTAAATCTACAAAATAATTTTGTGATGGATGGACAAAACTAATTTAAGAAGAACTGAATTGTTCTGTGATGCCCTGAGTTACAATTACTGTAAAAATGTGAAATACACTGTTTGTGTACATGGGAGTTAGTAAAACACAACTTTAGGCAATCACATACTGACAATCCTCATGATAATGTCAATTATTCAGAGGCTGATTTGCTCATAATCAGGATGTATTGAAGTGGGATGAGGCAGTGACACAGCAGCAGAGATTAAGAGCAGAAACCGGCAGGAAATAGAAAGAAAGGCAGATGAAGACTTCTCCCGGTGGACTTGACTTTGGGTCATTTTAACCTGACGTGGATCGATAGCGTAACTCCCTGCTGTCCCTTCTCTGACACCTCCTCCTCACACAGACAGGACAGGAGGCGACAGGAGGTGACACCACCACCACACCTAGCTTTAACTGCATGAAAAAAAAAAAAAATCTTGTCACAGAGTCCTTTCTAGCCTCGTTTTAATCTCTTTGCTCCAGGAAGAGTTTGGAGGCGTCCATCTCTCAGGGCGCCTGACAAAAGATAACTAAACCAACTTCAACTTTTTTTTTCTTTTTTTTATCTCTTCATCAGCTCAGTGCAAATGAGTAAGTAAGTAAACACCCAGAGCAGCTGAGCATAAAAACAAGAACAGTTTAAAGGAGTTCTTTCTAAGTTTTCTCTACTGAGGAATGTGGCTTGATGCAAGGGAGCATAAGAGCTTCAACCCATCATTGCATGTATAAAATAACAGATTATGAAACACCTACTGGGTAACACTGAAAAATGGGAGGCTGCAGTCAGTTGCTATTGGAGAGTGATGAAAGACAAGTGTTGGTATTGGCATTACTGTAGCTCTTATCGTGTTAAGGAATAAAGTGTGATGCCAAACTCATAAAGTTTCTCCTAGATTTGTAAGGAAACAGATTGAATTTGATACCACATGGGTCTTAAAATCAATGTAATCACTCATCTATCAGACGATGTAGCCCAAACTTTGTTCAAAATTATATTTTCGAGTAAATTGTGAAAGTGGGGTAGTTTTTTTCGCATTGGATAATGTAGGTGCGCGAATTATGCGTGACGTTGCTCACGATTCATCACCCAATGATATCAGGATCCGTCATCCGTCAATCAAACGTCTGAGAAAAACCAGGAAGCTTTGACAGCAAGTAGCCTAGTGGTTTTTGCAGGAGTACTGTAAGTGGTTTCGAGTTGTAGTGAGCAGTTTCATGGGTTTTGAGAGTTATTATCTAGTGTGCAGTTGCAAGTGAGTGAAACACTGTGTCCCGCCTGGTCCCGCCCTAAACATTGAATGTCCCGCCCGCTCTATAACACCCAATCAAATTTGTTTTCCTTATTCGTGTAAACTTGTGTGGAAACTCGTGTAAACTTGTGAAAGGAGGCGGGACAAACAGGACAAATGGCAGTTTCTGAACACCTTTACAGTAAATGCTAACGTTGGCCATGTATTAATGGGGGGAAAAAGTCCTTCACAATCAAATGGAAAACCATGGTATATATTTTTAGAGGTGTTTTGCTCTACTTGTTCTGAGGATCAATGCCATGGATCATTGAAGCTGTTCAGCTGGCTCACAGAGACATAACGCCTTGCTTATCCACTTTATGTTGATTTCATTTTCATTGATTTGTTACAGATCTGCAGGTCACAATTGCCTGGTTAAGCTGCTCACGAGTGTGTCTGAAATAAAGGTCACAGAGTCTGGTGACATTTTTTATTTTTTGCTTTGCTGTTTTGCTTAACCTTTTTAAAACCTTTCTTTATTCTGGCTGGTTTCAGTCACTCTTAAAAGCTGCCCGGTACAAACCACAGTCTGATTTGTTGTCTGATCTACTACCACTGTAGACACATAGTCAATTACTAAATCTGGTCAATAACTGAGTTTTGTCCATAAGTCATCCATAAGTTGTAACCATTGTTACATTTTATTGTTTGGCGACATCTAGTGGTCGCAGTGATGATGACAGGAGTAAAGAACGAAGGACGAAGCTTTGCGATGACGTCATTGGGTTTGGGATGGATGTGTCAACAAAACACAGGAAAAGTGTGAAAGTTAAATGTGCTGTGTTAACTGTAACCATGACAAAAGACATCATCAAGCATTTTGGAAGTGTGTATTTAAACTTAAACCATGATCATTTTTCTAGACCTTACCAAGTAGCTTTGGGCCTAAATCCTAAGGTCTGAGGACTTGTTGGCAACAGCAACAGCTAGGTGCTGGAGGCATTGAGTTTTTGGGTTGTGCCTCAAGGTTATTTTATATATCTGGCACAAACATGCATTGTGACACAAGGATGAACTGATTATATTGCTTGTGGTCAGAGGTCAAAGGTCAAAGGTCAAGGTCATGGTAACCCAACAAAACACTGTTTTGGCCTTGGGAACGCAATATTATTCCTCGGGGTAAAACTTCCACAAATTGTAGAAATATCCACTCAGTCTGAAGCATGAGTGAATGTATAAACAACAGTGTTCTGCCATAACAGACTTTAAGCAGCAATTATGACGAAAAGTAACGCAAATAGTGAATATTTCATATCAAACAGGAACCTGAGACTTGTCTGGGTGGCAGAGGCAAGCAACTACAGGTCTTTCAGCAGAGTCACTTTTCTAATAGATAATAGATAATAGATCCCTGTGTTGGGGAGATAGGCTGTCTTCCCATTTCCTGGTGTTTCCCCTCCCTCTTATGATTGTATGTGTATGTGTACGTGTGTCTGGAGCTGGGCGTGGTCTGCAATCTGCTCACTACTCACCTGGTACCTATCTGCTGCAATACGTTTGTCTGTTCAGCCCATAGTGGTAACAACTATCATTTTGAAAAGTGTTTGTGATTAACGCTCTGCCTGCCTTATAGGTTGCTCACTGATCCAGAACTCACCTTGCCCTGCTCAGCCGCCTCGTCCGGCCCTGGTCTAGAAAATCTTTCAGCAAAACACTCACCTACACATCTGGAACACTCTCCATCCCTGACCCCAGTTTTTGCCTTTGCCACATTCACCACCAGATAAAGGTTGGCACTATTTTCACACTCCTGATTCTTTGTTCTGCTGTTTCATTAACTGAAACAGCGAGGTCTCTTTGGACTCAGTTGGGTTTCAAGAAAAAAAAAAATCACTATTACGGTTTCAAATCTTCCTTTGAGAATGAGAGAACCAGGATATTCTGTTCCCTTTGTTCAGTCGCTGCAGAAGCAAGTGGCAAACCAGAGTCGACTGATTTTGTTTGATTCAACTTTAGTTGCAAAATGGGCAGTAACTTGGTGACTTATCACAGGGGTGATATTTTCAGAAAAGAAAGTGGTGCTGTGGGGCGGTGCGTGGCGCAGTGGGTAAGGCGGCCGCCCCATGTAGAGGCTACAGTCCTCAACGCAGGCGTCCCCGCTTCGAATACCGCGTCGGGCAGACCTTTCCTGCATGTCATTTTACCATCTCTCTGCCTCCCCCTTTCCTGTCTATCTCACTGTGCTGTCACATAAAGGCAAAAAAGCCCAAAAAATATTAAAAAAAATAAAAAAAGAAAGTGGTGCTGTGAGTGGAGTTACTGTGGTATAATTCAGGCTCAAGCACGTCTTCCTTGTAAACTGTGAAAAATAAGACTGTGGCTTTGCTTTTCCCTCTGCTTTGTTTGTCTATTTTCCTTTCCCTCGCTTATGTATATTTGCTTCCAGCCATTTTAGAGTTTCTCATGCAAAATTACATTATAATCATTGCTATCAAAATGAACCCACCTCCTCCCATAAAAGCACCTCCTTCTCCTTCTTTTCTTGTCTTTATAGTTTAACAGAAAAAAGGCCTGAAAGTTCTTACACAGATCATAAATTATGCAGCCACCTCAGCATCAGATGAAAGATTTACCATGTGAGACATTATGTAATATTAATTGTTGAAGAAACCGTAGAGCAAAGGGGGAACTGTAGAATTGTCTGCGGGAAGACAAGGAGCGATAAGATACTGAGATAAACATGCAAAAACAAGATCATGTTAGGAAGAAAATAGGGAACAGTGAGGAAAGAAGAAAGGAATATGAAAGACAGAAAAGAGGACAAGGAAGCAAGTGAGGGTGCACAGAGGGAGTTAGAGGCAAAACAAAAGATGATGATGATAAAAGAAAAGGAAAAGGAGGACAAAATGTAACTGGTGGAAAGAAGTGGGAAGGCAGAAGAAGGGAAAAGGGCAGGAAAGAAGGAAAAGGAAGTGTGGTGAGGTTGAGATGGAAGATGAGAAAAAATTAGAGGAAGAACAGACAGGTGGAAGACATAAATTGTCAAAGGGAGACTATTATTCATAACAGCTGGTTTAAATATTCATGCAGAATAAACCACTGAGCTGTGTCTAATGTCACTTCGACCCCCTCTGCAACCCTTCACCCTCTGACCGTCAGAGTGTGTGAACTCAAAACTACTGTTAGAAGAGAGTGAATAAAAATATATAACCCTTTAATTTGGGATTATAAAGCCTTTAATAACATAAATACATGTTGAGTGTGAGTCAGACAGGCTGGTCTGTTTGATAACAGAGTCATTACACCTCTGAAAATGAACTGAAAGAAAACACTTCTTGGTGAGTTGCTGCCTCGCAGACATCAAAGACAGACTCATACTCGTACTTCAACTTGAAAAGATTGAATTTTCTGTGCATCAGCTGCTTCACAGGATTTTTTTTTACACCTCTACTTATTATGTTGTAAGCTCTTTTTAAGGTGGGCCACTTCAAACTGAAGGCAAATTCAAGATCGATTTGAGTATAAAAGGGGCAGGACCCGAATATACCGAACACTCTCTCTTTCATCTAGAGATGAATGACCATTATTTTAAGAATGAAAAATAACCTTAAACCCCCCCCTGTTCCCCTCTAATGTGTGTTTGGCTTCACCTGGATGTTTGATCTTCACTGTGCCGAATGATGTAAGCGCATTAACATTCATTTCTGGATGTTTCAACACAGGTGAAACATTCTTTCTGAGCATTTCCTGCAGTGTCTGTGTCTCTGTTCTCACACAACCCGTCCTCCTCCCTACAAGCCACCAGGGCCATTGCATAGGGGAGAAGGGTGACGACAACTCTAGGGGTCTTGGGCGTTCTTGCCAGCGACCTCTGCAGCCCCAGAAATCTTAAATGCTTTCTCAAATGTCAGCTCCATTTCAGAAAGCAAGTGTCTTTGAATGCTGTCATCAACATAAAGATCAACATCAACATCTGTTTCACTGTGGAGCCAAAGTTACAATCCTGTGTTAATCTTCTCAGCCCTAACAGCTTCATTAGGTTGGCGGGAGCATGAGTTGAATGCATGAATCTTCTGCAAATCTTTTTGGTCCATGCTACACATTTACCATGTGTATACTCGAACCTCCAGCCTCCTTATCTAAAATCAGTGGCATTACTCACAGAGCTGTCCAGCTGGATGTGAGCCCCCAGGCCCACCTTCTCAGGTGCAAACAGCAGTCGGACAAAATGAACATACAGTATACAGTAGCATTTATCAGCTAAAGAGTCAAATGTTTCCCCCAGGGTTAGAAGTAAAAAAAAAAAAAAAAAAGACTAAATCTTAGACATTTTCTAACCAAATGGCCATATACCGTAGTCAAACCTCAACCTCCCGGTCCAAAGGCAATGGCCTTAACCACTGACCTATCCAGCTGGATGTTGTCTCCTTCAGAGATGGGAGATAGCGGTATAGGCTCCCCATCCGCCAGCTTGGCCACTGTCTCTTTAGGCAGCTCCTTAACATGCAGAGCCATGGTGCAAGAGACACAACCCAGACAAAACCCAAGGAAGCCATGGAGCTGCATTTAGTAGTGAAAGCAAGAGAAAAGGTACCGGTACTTCTACTGAATATAAAAATGTTTATAATGGCAAGGCAAGGCAAGTTTATTTGTAGCCTATAACCCTTTTTTTTTTTTTTTTTTTTTTACAGTTTGTCTGAAAGGGCTTTACGCAAAAAGCATAACAACAATCTCTGTCCTTTGACCCTCACATTGACTCAGGATAAACTCCCAAGAAAAACCTTAACTTACTGTAACTTAAAAAGTGGGAGAAAGCTCAGGGTGAGCAACAGAGGAGGGATCCCTCACCCAGGACGGGGGAGGAGAGGAGAGTCTAGGCCTATGGCAGCATAGCTACTGTATAAAACGATTCAGGGTTACCTGAGCCTAACTAAAAGCCCCATAATAGAGGAAGGTTTGAAGCTTGGACTTACGTAAAGGTGTATAGAGTGTTTGCCCCTCTCTAATGGATGCAAAACCATTGTATCTCTCTTCCATAATTTTCTGAAGTTTACTTTGTGTAAGACTGAACCCATGTTTTTGAGATCTGGGGTGACTTAATTTCCTTGTATTTTATTTAAAAACGTTGTCACCAAAGAAGCTTTGGCATTTCACAGCTAGAATAAATGTCATCAACTCCACATATTTCCAGGAGCTACAATAAAAACTTATTCTAACAGAATCTGTAGAATAATATCTAACAACAGGACCCCCATAACTCTTTATTCTGGACCAAGTTCAATTCAAAGCTAAATTGTTTCCACTCAAGATGCCAGAAGGCATTTTGAGAAATGAAGGCAATCATTACAGTAACTTATCAGGCATTTACTGAAAATGTAACATTTCAACACAAAACCACTCCAGGAAGGCAATAAATATCACTGACTGATATCTAACATTGCCAGATGAGAAGTGGTGGGAGGGAGTTTCTCTTTACGTAAAAAAAGGGGTGAATATCTTGATGACAACAGGTTTGACAGGCTATATGATAAAGTTGAGAGGGAATCAGCGCGGAGCCCCTGGGTAGAAAAACATTGCTGTTGTCAGGAGGAGCAGCAGCAGCAGCAGCAGCAGCAGGAGGAGGAGGAGAAAGAAATAAGAAACAAAACTGATGAAATTCAATTGTACATTTGGCTTGAAGGATGGAGCAGGGCAGGAATACGGAGAAAGAGAAAAGGGCGACTTGAAGAGGAAGTTAGTAAAAAGCAGTAAGAGACTAATGTTTATGTGTGTGTGCACATTTGTGTGTGAGAGAGAAAGAGGGGAGTGTCTTTATTTGACCTGAACAAAGGAGAAAGGAGGAAATGTGGAGAAAGCAGAGAATAGAATGAGTTTTAAATGGAAATGTGTTAGGCAAGGTGAACACAGGAAGATGGGAGGTAGGAGAGGAGGGTGGGGAGGAGGGAGGGTGTGTGTGTGTGTGTGGGAGGGGGGTGGGGGGGTAAGTGACAGGAAAAGAAACGCAGAGAAGCAGAAACCAAGGAAAAAAGGTGTCAGGCAGCAGAAAAGGGAACTAATGAGACATAAGGACAGAAAGAGAGAGAGAGAGAGAAAAAAAACATATGGACACCCGCAGAGAATAAAGGCAGGATGAGGGGAAAAAAGAAAGAGAATCACTCAGTCATAACATTAGCAAGATAAAAGCATGAAAGAGCAGGTGACCTACAGAGAAGCCTTACATAAACTACAGCATTGTGCATTGTATTTTAAAGAAATTCCTTTTGAGTTAAAGTTGGAGACCGGTTCTGGTTCTGGTTCTGGTTCTGGTTCTGGTTCTGGTTCTGGTTCTGGTTCTGCATAACAAAAATACATGAGTCATAATCCTTCACACCTGTTTCAGCAAATGAGTGAAAACTGTTCTTGAGATATCAAGATCACTGTGATATAGATGAGAATAAGATGAAAGTAAACAAAATGTTAACAGACAGAGTGGAATATATGAACCTAACATGTAAAGATTATATAAGGAACTGGAACAATATTCATGCATTCACATGTGCTAATATTGTATGCAGGTTATTGTAGACATATTGTATACTACGTATATAAGCCTGTCAGTTGAAGTTGATATAGTACATTATAGGACTCAAAACGGCTGAGAACACTTTAATGGAGAAATACGTAGAAATGAATCAGAAATGAATATAACACACATATAACCTCGTTACATATTGTTAAGTTATTTCTGCAACATGTAATGCCACAACAATCATCATACAATATCTTTCATAAATTAGTATACAAATTCCACTACGTATTGTGAGATGTATTCTGTACATTCTACACAATAACAAAATTTCAAAATAAGATCAAATTCCACTAGTGTTATTCTACCATGTTTACAAAATTGAATCTTAAAGCAGAAGTAAGTGGTCCGGTCGTTTTTGCTAATGCTGCGTTCCAGGCAGGCTTTTGAAATCGTAAATTACAGCTTCAAGTCACAACTTACGACTTTGTAGCGTTTCAGGCAACCCACTCGTGTTTTTCCGACCTGTTTTACCGGTGAAAGTCACTATAACGGCCACTCGTAACTTCCGACCGGTGAACTCGTACCAGATCGAACTGGTACCACTTCACGGTCGGAAAAATACGAGTTTCCTTGAACACACCATAACAGTCCTCGTCGCTACGTCGCCACATTCACGGCGTCCCTTGGCTGCACACACAGCCCTGCATGCCGTTCTCTCTCCTCATTGGATAAAAACTGTAGGATACGATAAATGTATTCTCTTCGGCTCAGAGCAGAGCAGAGTGACTGAGAGACCCGTGTTTCAGACCAAACACTCTATGTAAGTGATTGCTGTCGGAAGATATAACTATTTAAGACTTATATTAACACAAATATATCACTTACTTCTGCTTTAAGCACTCAGTCACAATCTTTGGGCAGGGAAACCCTGTACTTCTCACCTGCTTTAACAAATGTTTTATTTTGGTGACGGGTTAGTAGCAGCACAAGAGCTTTCCCATTGTCAACATGAAGATAACAACTTACACTTACACCCTTCAATCAATAAAGTGGCTCCTCTCGAACATCTTTTGTCACAGATTAAATATTCAGTGCAGGATTTAACTATTGTAGAACCAGAGAACAATAAAGGAGGACCTGAAAAGAAATGCTAAATTCCCATTTATTTAACTTTCTACAAAGTAGAGCAAATTCATGCTTTCTCTGCCTGCAGTATCCAGGATCAGCATTTTAAAGTGCCCAAGTGGCCTGACATTTTTACTTTGACATGCCCTGTGCTGCCCACCCAGTAATCTTCTGCTTCAGTTATGCCGGATTCATTTACAGTGCAACTTACAATAAAGTTTGACATTCAAGTAAATTCAATTTAAGCTCACCCAGAACCTCACACCACTACCTCCCCCCTGGATATCTGTTCATTATCTACTGACTTCTCTTAATGTCAGACAAACTGTGTCATCCTGAGCGGTGGTAAAGGGAGCGAGGCAAAAAAGCAAAAAAAAAAAAAAAAGAGGCTCGGGACAGTATCACATTTTCACCTGCAGTGATGATGAGCCAGCCATGACTGGGATAATCCACCGTTACTCAGTCTGACACTGCAGTGATACATTGCTTGGATTCATATGAAAGGTTTTACTCATTACAGTTACACAGAGGGTTTTGTGTAATTTCTTGTGTGTCTAATTTAAAAACTGCTGATACCTACTTTTAATAATATCAATCATGTTTCCCTGATGAACTCACTGGGGGATGTGGTGGAGAGACGCCCACTGAAGATGGTGGAGGCCAATCTGAACAACTCGGATCATCCACTTCATAACACCTTGATGGACCAAAAAACAGCGGTGGTGGACGGCTCCTCTCTCTTCACTGCAAGACAGAGACAGGGACATAGCTATAGGATCAGGCTTTTTTATTCTTCTTATGAGCTGCCAGTATGTAAAGCTTTAATTTCTTTTTTAACTAAATTGTTATTTTCCACGCTCAGAAAAGCAACCCTATCTTATTCCGGCCAATAACAACAACATAACAAGATGTCTACAAGTAAAAGTTGCACAACGCTGTCAGCATAACTAATTTAAGACTAAAACAAAACTAAGTGGCTAATGGAGAGTATGATGTACAGCGTTGATGCTTGGAGAAGACATTGCAACCTCAGGATCACTAAAGATCCTTCGGGGGGTGTTTTGATGAGTTTATGATGATGCAGCCGTCTGGGAAAATTTGACTTTTAAGTTGTAGTGAAACGCACCATTAATATAACACAAAGATTGCAAGTGCAAAACTTTATGCCAACCTCTGGGGAGGATGATACATTTTCCTAAACATAGCCACGGATCAGTGCACAATTATGTCACAGCTTTTCCTAGAAAAATGTTCCAAGTTAGCATGCTAATCAGTTAGCCCTGGCTTGTTGTAGCCATCCTCTCATATCTGGCTGCCCTGAAGACTTTACATTGCTCAGAGAGTGAAACACAATGTTTTGCCTGAAGCTCTCTGCAACACTGCTAAACAGCTGGTAAAGCTGCACTAGCAAAACTTACAAATAGCTTCTTCAAGGACAGACTACGGGAATTAATCACTTCTATTCTCACCAAATGTTTGACCTGTGCCAAATCACACAGAAAGTGAAACCAGAAGCTACCACATCACCTGAGCGCCCTGCAGTCGTGCAAAGCTGTTGCCAGTCAGACTGAGTGAGAAACGTGTTTTCTAAATGACTGTCATTCCATTATTCATTTACCCAGCATTCTGCACTTATTACACTTGTTGAATAATGTAAGTTGATAAATAATTTACAGTGGGATAAAAATGGCACCAGTTTTAACTGTGGGCTCACAATTAGTTCAGGGTAGAAGTGAATGAGAGACAAGGGAGTGCTAAACGGATAGAGATCTTTGTAATGAAACAAGTTTGTTAAATAAAGGTATGCAAAATCCAATGACAGAGACAAAGTAAAGATTATTATTAATTATTAACTTAATGTATTTTCAAGACCTATGGAAGGTAATACCACTAAAACACTCACAGCACACAACAACACTGCATGGAAGCTATATGTTTTAAATCTAGTCTTGGCCATGCTGGATCAATACCGAATGTAGACCTTACCAGTCATTTAGCATTGACCCAACGGTCTCTCTGAACATTCTGTTTGTGATGCACGCCTTAAATCTAACACTTAATGGCTGCCGGGTTGCAGGAGAGAAAGCTTTACAGCCATAATCATTTCCCTTTAGTCGAAACACTTTCCACCTCCGGCAGAAGCGCTTTGTCCTCAGAAGACATACTGCGTCCTTAGTAAAAAAATCTCCTCAGATAAAACATGATCCTTTCCTCAAAACAGGACAGCCCTTTGAAGCCGGCTCAAAGTAGTAAGAATGAGGGTTTAAAGCTGGGGAGGAGAAACTGGACTTTCAAAAGCAAACCAATAACACATGTAACATTGTTTTAGTTCAGGTTTGTGTTGAATCAAAGTCAAACAATCATAACTGTGGAGCTGAAATGGGATATTCCTACTTCTTCTCTTTACTCAGTGTCTTTAAAATCTGTTATAATCATCCACAATGTATCCCATTACAGCTGGTGTTTCTCCTTGTTGGAGGGAGATCGGATCTTTGTAAAAGAAAATAAAAGATAGAAATAAAAAGTTCATTGAATTAACTGTCATTTGTTCAGACACTTGTGGTCCTCAGAGGGTGAAACCTTCTCACCTTTCCCTTGCACCAGTTTGACATGTGTGATGTTTGCCATGTGCGAGACTTCTATTTGCCCAGACGATGAAACCGGATGAAATCAAAAAGGTCAAGCATAAAGCATCTCATCATGTAATGGATGATTTGGCACAAAGTTTCACGGTTCTCAGATGAGCAGTCTTAATGACTTTGATGATCTGCTGACCTTCTCCCCATTGCATTTGATTGACATTTGTTATTTTGAGTGAAAAAGTCCAAGTCTCCTTTGGATAAAGTCTATCACCACCAGCTGTATCACCAACTTTTCACGTATTTTTCAAAATGTGTCTAATATCAAATACCAAATGCTTACAAAATTACGTCCTTGTCAACCTTCCTTGTGCTGTGTTAAGCATTGATTATCAAATATATAGGCATGCTAAAACCGCCTAAGATGGCAAATCGTAAACATGGTGAAATATTAGCACGCCCATGTCATGCTATCAGCTGGCTCAAACCACTGTGGCATTAGGGTGCAGCTTCCCAGAGCTGCTAGCATGGCTGCAGGCTGTTGTTTACCTTGAAGGATGGGATTAAAATTAAAAATGAGCTCTAAATGGTTTCATGTCTTCAGGTGATATCACTGCGGCGGGCGAACACTCATCAGATCTGCCTCTCTCTCTCTACACGTCGGCTTTATTCAACCTGTCAGCATCATGAATGATAAGATAGGGTAGGAATCAAATAACATCTCATCTGACAAACCAATCATAAGGAGAAGGGTGATCCTCAATGGCCTGTAACGCCAGCAGAGATATGAAACACACACACACACACCTCGAGCGTAGCCACGGGGGCTACGTTTTACAGCAAAGCACAACTTGTGATGTTGTGTTACATAAACTCCCACACCCTCCCTCCATTTTCTCTCGTCTGCAGCTTGACTGCGTTTGACCCTTAAGCAATTCCACTGCTCTCGGCTCTGATAGTTATCCCATCCTGCTGCAAAAAGCTTCTTAGGCACTGCAATATACTGCCATTTGGAGAAAAAAAAAGAAAAAGAAAAAAAGAAGAGGCATGTATCACTCTGTTTTCACTGAAATGTGGATGGCAATATGTGCAGCCAAAGATTCTCCCTTCAAATCAAGTTCAGTATGTGAGTTTAAAATGCTGCGGCCTCTTCTACTCCATCTTCTTCTTCTTACGGCACCTTTGTGTTAAAATAATAGCTACCGTCTATAGACAGAGGTTTAAAAGACTTTTCTAGGCAGCAAAGTCAAGGTTTGCTTGAAGAAGTGTGAAGCCTTGACCTTATTGTACAGTGGTGCGCCGGGGGTCACTGGTGAGCTCTGTGAATTTAATTATCCAGAATGAAAGCCTTTCAAAGACATGTAGAGATTGTAGGATAATTCCCCAGTTAATACTCCCTCTGTGTGAAGAGAGGGCTTTAGGGAGAAGAGAAGGGACGGAGTGACATCAAGAATAGAGGGATGTAATGTAAAAAAAAAAATGAACAGGAGAGAGGAGAGGAAAACTTTTTTGGGGGCATTTGTGACACAAAAAATATGAAATCACCAAAAGATCAAATGGAATTACTATAATATAATATTATTAATATAAAGCCAACCAATAAATCATATGATAGGTAAAGAGATAGTGCTAGTATTAGAATGTCAATATCATATTGATTACCTATATTAAAACATTATTGATATTCTAACATTTGTTGTTTGATGGTCAATAGACATCTAATTGTAGGGATTGAGGTATGTTTCTCTTCTTTCTCACATGTACATTAAATTATTATTAATTAGCCATTTTCACATAAGCTATAATTAGATACATTTATTGCACTCTTTATAATTCAATTATAAATTTGTATTCAGTGAAATTTCTGCATTTTCTTCTTATTATTATTATTAACATTTAATTACCTATTCTTCATTGAAACAGGTGGGGCATTCAGAGACTTGCTTAGGGGCACCCTGTGTATTAGTATTGTCTAAATATGTTTTGCCCTCTCGTAGTAAACAGAATAATAAATAAGCCGTGGCCTGCTGTGGAAACCAGACTGAGGAGAGCTTGCAGGCCTTGACCCTGGTGGAACCACACAGAGCTGTGGGCATCACAGTGAAGTTAGTTTGAACTCCTGTAACTTTAATTCTCTTTGACATGGAGAGATGTAGCTCAGAGCCACACCATGTACACTACAATTAAGATCAGTGAATCACAACCACCATAAAATAATCCTGTTATCCCCTCTCTGTCCGTGTGTCTGTCTGTTACCCTGGCTGGGAGCACTGGTCCCCCCCCACCCCCACACACCCCCACACACCCCCACCTCCCGCTCAAGGTCAGGGACAGCGAGGGGTCATCGGACCACCAGCAACATTTCCAGACAGTGAAGACCAGTTACCAAGGGGGAGAACTGGGCAAAGTGGGCGGGAATTACACATTTGTTTATGAGGTACAAAGCGTAATGAAGAAAAACTGCAGAGTCTTGGCAGAACAGCCCGTCTGTGCTGCCAAATTTGCACAAGTGCTGAGTTTATATCACTTTTTCTCCTGCAGGGACTTGTAACGTCTGGATTTGAATCAGATTTGTGTTTTTTTTTTTTTTGGTTTTCTTTGCTGGAAGTGTCACCCTCTCTGCAAGGGATAATGTGAAACCATTATTTACAAGGAAAAGGTTGACTGAGCATGTTTATTCTTTTAAAGCAGCAGCGTGCTTTAGACAGAGAGCTTTTCATGTGGGAGCAGCCCAGTGCCAGATAAATCAGATCAGATTTTACTCCAATCTGATTTGATTCATCAAATCTAAGCAACAAATGACAGAAACCGTTCATGCAAACATTTGCTGTCCCCAAAGGGAGAAGGGCCCCCGGGTATCATACTGGCGCATTATTTTTGCAATGGCAATAGACCCCCGTAAACTTCCCGTGAGGATACTGTACACCGCACCACTGCTTCCCACAAACAGCCCCATGTGATGCATTCAGGGATAACAATGTAACTTGCAGTATTTGCCCGTGGTCTGCAGTTGTGCTACGAAATATCACATCAAATATCACAATGCAATTGCCCCACAGAGATTTTCTCATTGTATCATTAAAGGGATAGTTCACCCTAGAATGATATTTCGCTCATTATCTACTCACCCTCATGTTGACTAAGGGCTGGAAGAAGTTTCAGAGTCCACCGTCCCTTCTCTGAGTTACAGGGGGTCTTGGCATAGCAGTGCATGTCCATATAACGGTTGCAAAGGGACACCAGAGACTCTGAAACTTCTTCCAGCCCTTAGTCAACATGAGGGTGAGTAGATAATGAGCGAAATATCATTCTAGGGTGAACTATCCCTTTAAGGAGACATCAAGAACAATTTGAAAACTGAAGGTTTGGCTGCCAATTGACATCTTGATTTAACTCTGGTTTATTTTTTGTACTTTCAGCTTTCACAATTTGTTATGATCACTTTTTTTCTCCATATATGTTCCTAAACATTGTCCAACAGGTCAAAATAGCAATGAGATGAACAAAAAAACATAATCAACGTTAACTTTAGACCCAGATCATCTGAACCACTATAGCTTCCCTACTGCCTCCCTGTCTGTCAATCTCTGTCCTCTTCTCACCGTCTCCCTATGGTGTTTCTCTCCATAGAGCATTGTAATGACGACATGTGTTGTGATTACAGTCACGTTCAACAGCTTCACAGAGGAGCCCTGACAGCTGAGCAGGACTTTGATGCTCCCTCTCTGCTGCCAGTGCTTCATAGACTCCAGGGTGAGGTCATGGGTGAGGAGACGTGTCATTGAACTCCTGACAGTGGGATTTTCAATTGAGCTTGTGTGGATGTTTCTATTACAAAACTGGTCTGTGCAGGGGAAGTGGATGTAGGATAAACACAGTTTTTTCAGCAGTGTTACAGGCACATGCGCAGGTGGATCAAAAGTTTTAAAAAGAACTGTTTTACTTAGATGTATCACACTGGACAGGATATCAAATACACGGCTTAATGGTCTAAAAGCAAACTGCTACATCAGCAGAATAGGAAAATACTTCAATACTTGATTGAGTGTTTACTCTTGGAAACAGCAGCTGTCGTAAAATTACAGGACGTGTATCCAAATTTTCCTCGACTTCTGAGGCAGATCATGTTATAATGTTATAAACATCAAAAGCTCCATAACTGTCACAAAGTTTTTGAACTTTTGAACCAAAATTAGATGAAAAAACCTTTAACTGATCAGAAGAAAATGGAAACTTAATTATCTACGAGATCAAAAGTACCAAAACAGCTAACAAACTGACCGTGTGGTGAACCTGTTCAGTCAAAACAAGCTAATTGCACATGTTTAGATCTTTGTAGTGGACTTAAACCTACTCTTTCTTTCATCCATCTATCCATATGGATATACTGCTTGTCCATGCAGGCTCTCCAAGGACCAGCAGACCACCTGGAGCAAACCCCAGCTGAGATTGGGCGAGGGCAGGGTACACACCTTGGACAGGACGGCCGACACAGAGAGGAAAACAACAACACAATGCTCAGACTCACAACTATGGGCATTGTCAGAGTCACCAGTTAACCTAATGTACGTCTCCGAGGATCGAAACCAGAACTTGCCTTCTAGTTGCTACAGAAAATAAGGAGAGGAGAATCATTTCGTAGGAGAGAGACAAGTAAACACAAATGCACACACTCACTCGATGTACCTCTTAGTGCCTAAATTGTTTGCTTAGTGTTTTACTATACTAAAAGCCATAGAACAACTTCCACAGAAATATTGAGCAAGCAAAACAGAACAGTTCCCCTCCAGCAGTTGACCAACATGAGCACAGCGCCAGGTTGAATTAGTGAAGTAAAATTAAATGACAGTTCAGTCTGATTATCAGGCTCCTGACCAAGACAAACGAAGAAGCTAATCCATGTTAACTGTGTTGTGTAACGGACTAATCACTCTAAACAAATGAACAGACCTCATGAATAACAATGCCGCTGCCAATTAAAGCAATATTTATCTCCTTCAGGACTGAAATCATTAAGTCATCCCCCCCATTATCCATATACACAGTCAGATTCATTTTTAGGATGATAACCTGTCTGCCGCAAACCAAACTGTGACGTCAACTCACCACTGGACTCTCTGTTTGTCTGCATTCATTTTTTAAATTAATCCTCCTGCTTTGCATAACAGTGCAAAAAACGGTTTCATTCTCAGGAAACAATGTGAGTGGCTTTTATGCAATAAGGTTTTCTGTTCATCCAAAAGCCAAAATTCAGGGAGAGCAGCTCTAATGGTGTTCACAGACTGATGCTCCGCTTCAAAATAAAGCACGAAAAACAGTTTTTCCATCTTTTTTGTGAGGAGCAGGTTTTGCCAAAACAACTGAGTCACATTTTTCTCTCTTGCACATACACAAACACACATACACTCGTCTCTTTTGCCTCTTTCCCAAACTGTCATCACAATGATGATGTTTTTGTCCATACAACCATGGAAAGACATGTTCACAAAAGTACCCACACATCCACACAAACTCACTGCAAACACAATTTTTATTGTTGGACAGGGAAAACAGTTTCGATGTTCTTGACTCCACACAAGGCAAATGATGTCATGAAGTTGAAACTGTGCCCGGAAGCTCATTCACTTAACTAAACACACACACACACACACACACACACACACACACACACACACACACACACACACGCACACACGCATCAGTGAGGTGAGGGGACATTTACTGATAGGAAAGCAGAGACACTTTTCCCATAGTGGGTTCCCTCTGGTTTTCCTTTGCCCAGATGAGCAAACATGTGAAATGTGCAATATAGTCGATCTAGATACTTCTCATTAACAGACAACGACACACTCAGTGTTGTGCTTAGATGCCCTAAATGAGCCCTGTTCATTGGACGTGCTGAATGATAAACTGAACACATCTGTTTGCAACTAATGAGTGAACCACACTCACGCACCAGCAGGTGGTGGTAGCGAAGCAATAAGTTGTAAACTAACAAAAAAACACCAGAAAAAGAAGAACAACAACTGTGTTTTGGACAAGGGGGCAGTTGTCGGTCTGAGAAGTGAAGCTCACTTCCACGTTCAAAAAACTGCAATCCTCTCGGCTGCCACTGGGGGCTGGTGTCAGAAAGCAGCATTCTCCATTGACCCCCATGTTAAAATCGCCGATTTTACATCCTCAATCAACTCTAGCGTTTTACTATTATTAGGTTAAAAATTCTCGCCAATTAGGACGCGTAAACGTTGAGTGACTGGTCCGGAGTGGTCCGGAGACAGCTGCTTTGAGGCCAGTGGGCGGGTTCTCGGCCGATAAATCCAACATGGCGCTGTTCAGGCCGCCATATTTGAGTCACAAAAACGACGATGCTACGTCCATATTCTTTACAGTCTATGGTTTTGGATTTACAGCTGCATGTGAGGGTTTATAGACAGTTGCAAGACACACTGACCTGCTGCCACCACAGGAGGGACATTGTGACTATGTGGGACAACTGTTACCAATGAGAGATTGTTAAAAATGTTGATGTAAGTTTTAAAAAAATAAACACACCAACTGCAGGTTTCAGTAGTGGTGCTTTCATCCCTCAAATGAAAGACTGCATTACAAACTATAACATTTCAAGGTGAAGGTGGCAAGGTGAAGAGGGCCCATGCGGGCTTTGAACCCCAGAGTCCCAGGTAACAGTCAGGCGCGCTAACAACTTGGCCAAAGGGACATCCCCAGTTGCTCAAATCTTACACAAATGTATTGCTTCATTTCTCACCATTCACTCACCAGCTCAGTGGTAGAACAACAAACAGTGAGGAAGGCATCCGTTGTGCCATCTGCTGAAGCTCTGTATTTATGCCATAAAACAGCTAAAAACTAACAATAAGGTGATAAACATTATTGATAAGGTTTTAATCACACACACACACACACACACACACACACACACACACAGTCAAATGGAACTAATATGACCTTTGAGCCACTTTTCAGCTCTGCTACAGCTCAGTGCAGCATGACAATGGCAAGTCCTTTACACACACACACACACACACACACACACACACACACACACACACACACACACACACACACACACACACACACACACCATCTGATAAGAAACCACAAGCACCGTGGAAGGAGCAACAAATTCATGTTCACTACACCATAATAATGGCAAGATGGGATTTAGTGGGCTGTATCACATGCACGTATTGTGTGTGTGTTTGATCGTAAGGAACACAGTCACAGTCTATAGGTATAGCCTACTTGTAATATATGCACATGAACACACACAGACACACACTTAGATGCAGGTACGTTTATACACATTTGCATGGTTCATTGCAAATTGTAAGCCCTTATTCATTCGGTGGTGAACAGTATATGGTTTTATGGCTTACAGGGCTCTCAGTGTGCACACATGAGTGATCACACACACACACACACACACACACACACACACACACACACACACACACACACACACACACACACACACACACACAATCAACAAGGATAGTGATTTAGTAGGTCTGTCACTAGGTGGTACACACATGCACGCACATGCACACACACACACACACTAATGCAGGATAGATCAGATTGTCAATAACTAGACTGAAATTGTCTTGGGGGGAGGGGATGCTCACATTTGTAGAGACCTTGCACTTCCAACACACACGCATGCACAGACACACACACACACACACACACTGTTGGCACCGTGTCCTCGGGGACAGATGTTAGCAGGTGAGGGGAGAGTAATGAAATGTAAAAAATACGAAAGGAAAACACATATGGGCTCTGTGGAGATGCCCTGCAGGACTGGGGGTGAGAATGAGAATGAAGAAGAGAAAAGGCAGAGAGAGAGAGAGATGATGCTGCAAAATCTAAAACTTCCTCCACCAGCACAGAAGTCAATTGTCAATTATTCCATCTGATTATCACCCTGAGTAATGTTTGTCCTGTTTATCCGACTGTACAATGTCCTCTACTTTGGCCAATGTGAATCTTATTGTGGTTTCACCAGCAGCCAGACTGTGGTTTAGAAGTATTTTTCAGTCCTTGCAGAAAAATTCAGTTTTTTTTGTGATTGTTGCGGCCAAAAATCCTTGATTATGCAGCACATTTTCTTCAAAAATGAGATGGAATTGGCGGTGTAATCAAGAAATTTTATGCGATGAAATTGCGGGAATTTGGAAAAATTGCGCGAACTTGCAAAAACTGCGGTTTGATGAATAAAAAAACACTGGCCAATCATTCGCCTTCCTCATCCTCCATCCTTAACACCCATCTCCTTCGTCTCCTTTTGTGCTTATTTTTGTTGGCAAATGAAACTAATTTGCTCTTGTGTGAAGAAAATGCAACATTTTTCAACTTTCTGCAAAGATATATGTGACTTCTTTGCAACGGAAATGCGATGATTATGAATTCATGCATATTTTGCACATTTTGCACGGAAATCATTGTTTTATGCGGCGATTTATGTAGCAAAAGTGTGGCTCCCCGCATAAATGTGTGGACTTTTGCTGCGTTGAATTATGCGATCACATACAGTAACCGCGTTTTTCTGGAGGGACTGATTTTTTGACCAGCACCTATTGTTCAGCCAAACACTTCTCCTTTCTCAAGTTGTATGCTCACAGTGAAGGTGTCATGTTCAAACAGCCATACTGTCAATCCAGGAGAGGAGACACAATCTGTACAAATTGGAAAACTTTGGAAGAACAGGAAGGTGGATTTCTCCTCTCAGGTTCTGCCCCGGACCAGTTTCTGCAGACTGATATCAACCCTTAGTAATTAAAGCATTAGTGAGACAGTGAGCAAACAAGGTGGCGGGCGCCCACAGGTGTTACCACCAACATAAACAATAGTTTTTGTTCTATTCAGTGTGTGACAGTGTGAGCCAGCCTTCACATTACCAGGAGGCTGAAACAAGCAGCTTAATGAAGATAAGCCGTCGTTAATTTAATTATTTACACCTGTGTTTCCTCTGCTGCGTCATGTTGAAGGAGACCAAACCATAGCAATAACACTACAGTGTTTTAATTTGTAATTCTTTACACGGGTTGTTACTAAGAGAAAAAAAAAGCAGCAGCATGGAGGATTACATTTTTTGATCATTAAAAAACTAAATTGTTCTGACTGTCATTGGCTCAGTGCCACCCACAGAGACACTGTTGTAATTGTTGCCTGATAACCAAACCCCAACTGTTGTTTTGTTTGTTTCTTTTTGTTTTTTGGCACTGACTGAGCTTGTAAACGGGATCTGGCTGAATAATGTGGCCATTCAGTGTAATCAGAGACTGGTTTCCATCTGGGACAACAGGTGAACCCAATTAACTATGTGACAGGTCGACAAATCACAGGCAACGGATCACAAAGAAACCCTGCTCTGGTGAGTCCATGCCACGACTAACATCCGTCTTTTTTTTTTTTTTTTTAAACATATCTTTATTGTTTTTTATATTCATACAACACAGAACACTTTAAACATATGGCAGTAATAAAAATAATAATGAAAATACTAATAGAATACAGAAAAGGTAAATAAATAAAATGTCATAATAAATAAATAATTAAAAAGGGATAAATTAAATAGACAAATTAGTCAGAAAAATTACTGAGCAATAAATAATAAATAAATAAAAACATAAATAAAAATAATCATATAAAATAGTAATAATAATAAATTATTATTAATAATAATATTCTTAATATAGGTTACATCGTACACTCCAATCATAACATCCGTCTTTTACTACAGTACGTCTCCATGCCGTTGACAGACAAAGCCGGCCGTGTAGTGTTTTCAACACAGGTGAGACACATCAGGTAATCAGGATGAGGGAAAGCACAGGAAGACAAGATGGGAACTTCAAAATAAAACAGGAACTAAGGACAAACCATGGCAGTGTCGTGACATCACAAAACATAGTTTTGCTACTGTACTGTAGGTGCAGTATCTCCCCAACTACTTAGAGTTTGGTGGCCAAAGGTCAAAGGTCAAAGTCATGTGATGCCAGAAAACACAAGACAAATTTCAGACAAGTGGTTTATATCTTGATTCTGGATCAACAGGGATGCAACTTGAACCTAGAGTGGCATGGGCAGATAAACACATTGGGGAAACCTTGAAATGTCATTTTAGTGGAAACCTCTGTATCATTGAATTATTTCCTTATCTCCTTTAGACATTCCTGAAACCTTAGGGGACATTTTCATATTCATAGTCTGGTCCACCTTCTCCTGACGAAGGTAGAGAAAAGCAGTTTCATTAATTTTCACACTAACTTTGGAGCAACGCTAAAGGCATTATAGCCTGAAGCATTTCCTGGGCATTTTGGCAACTGCTTCCCAAGCTAAGTCTTTAATGAAGTATTTATCCTAATCTAATTAAATCTTAAACGGCATAATCCCCTTTTATGAGGATTATATATCTTTGTGCTAAAAAACAATAAAAACAATCAGTGAGAAGTGTGAAAAGGTCTTACTTTCAACCAAAAACGGTTTTGAGGTTTTAGCTTTGGGTTATATCAACAAGTCCACTTACATTGTCGCTAGTCATTACCCATGAATCATTCCCATCACGTTTTAGAAGGAGGAGGGCAGGAGTTATATAGTCAGAGAGAAATACATTTTAAGCCCCAAGTGTGTGGGAGCCATTAGCTATGGAGCCATGTTATTATGTGCCTGTCACCTCAATGATAAGTGGAGCTATTGTGGGCTGCACTGCACAGTATATGTGGCATTTATACAGAACTATTAAGGTAGAGGCAGAGCATCAGGTTTTTGAGCATTGTATTATAAAAGCCTGATCTTTCCATTGTAGCTCTGAATGATCTATTCACGGTCTATCAGACCAGTTAACCATCCCTCGCCACATAAACACAGCAGCCACAGGTTTCCATACGCCATGGATAGGAAAATAAAGTAAATCGGTTTGTTTTCTCAGGTCTGTTTGTGTGAGTGATATGTGCACAACCGGTGATATCGCTTCCTCCTTATCAAATAAAGTGGGTTTCTCATGGTCGTCAGTTGACAGAAGAGTGTTATCCACTTTCCCCATGTCCACATAGCTGACATTTATCTTATTCACTGCATAATGTGGTTTATTGACAAAAACTTTCCGCTTTAAGGGAACCCTAAAAACTTCAAGGAGAGATTTCACAAAGCTTGATGTTCGCCACTCTACTTTCAAGGATTAATGTATCTTACAGTAATTTGCATAAGAATACACTTCCAGGCAAGTAATCCAATAATGTGCCAACTTTTGAACACTTATTGAACTTTATGATGAAAGATTCTGCTTCCGAATGGTGGCAAAAACAGGGGGAAAAAAGTCTGTCAAAATCTCTGCTCAGTATGACTAATGTAAAATATGAACAGCAATTTCCACCGTTTCAATGTCATCATCTCATTCGGTACAGCCAGGACATTTTGAGTGGTTATTAAGCGTGACAGCTGAAAAATAAATAAAGAGCTGTAATTCTGCTAAATGAAGTGTGTCGTTGTGAGCCAGCGTGTTCTCCTGTCTGCATATATTAACCTATACGTGCACTGCACATACTGCATGTGTGAGCTTACTAGTGCTAATGAGAATATGTCGGTCAGATTCAGGGAGAAGACTTTCAGTATTATTAGACATGAAATCCAAATCAACCGTCACACTTCACCGATGTCGGCAAAGATGATCATCTAATGAGCAGTGCAGGGGAAAAGAAGGATTCATAAGCATTTAACATGACAGCAGGGAAATACAATATGAGGCTGTTAGATGTTATGTGTTAGGATGGCTGCATGATCCAAATCCGGACACACAGCACAGTAGATGCTGTTTAAGAATTGATTTAAAAAAAAAATAATAATAATTACTGGATGGTGAGAACATGCATGAAAATAGAGAAAGAACAAAAACCATAAATAGGCAAAAGATAAACAAAATTCACAGGCAGAAAAAAAGAGATGACTAAATCAAGGAACCTTCACTGGAACAAAATGGAACAAAGTAATCGAGCATACTGTAGGTGAATCACATTAGTGCAGGGCAAACAACCAAACTGGAAGGAAACAGGACAGAGACCCAGGAAATAACAATGAACAAATTAGAGTCGAAAACCTGGTCCAAACTCATCTAAAAAGCCCAAACAGACGTAGTCCTCCTGGGCAGATGATAACAGCATGTCTAGGAACATTCAAAACAATAGTGTGTGTGTAATAAATAGCTTGTTTTTAGCCATGCTAGCTGTGTCTCTCTGGATGTGAGTGTTGGTTTGTCTGTAGCTGAAACTTTGTCTCTAGCATCACCAGCAGACCGACACATTTGGCCTGTTGAGAAATGTCCTATCATAATAACTTTGATACAAATATATCCATGGCTCTTTATGTGTTTGATGACCTTGACTTTTTCTTTTCTCTATACAGTTTTGCATGAAATATCTCAACAACTACTGATGTCACACAGAGTTGCCAACACTAACAGTATTAGTTTCATGGATTTGGCAACAGCAGGCAAGAAAAAATAGACAATGCAGCAGTACTAAAACCTGCAGTTCCTGAAATGGCCACTTGAGGCTGGATCCAAAAGTGAGTCAATCCTCATAGACCCCCATTTTAAAATGCTCAACTTTACAGCAGAAATAAACGTGTTTACAGTCTGGTACAAATAATGGTGTTGGTCTCAGTCTAATTATTTCATGTAAACCGTTTGGAGGTTGAATTTCTATATAAATCACCTGTTTTGTCCTAATGCAACTGTTTTTATATGACCTTACCAATTCGTGTATATGATGCCATTGAAGTGATTAATCAGATCTATCAGTTCCCAAAAATATATATTTCTGATATTATCCTGTGATACTCTGGCTGTTGTTTCATTTACAGCAGTCATTCCTGCAAGGCCTCAGGGAGCAAAAGTTAATCTTGATATATTGCAGACAGACAAGCTGTGAAATATTCATTTCCCCAATTCAACATTATTGCCTGAAAGTTTTAATACACAGGGGGAAACGTGCAGAGAAAGGTGAGCACTGAACCCCCAGGAGTCACCTTTTCCATCGACTATTCCAAGATTTTATCGCATTTACCTTTAAGAAACTAATATACAAGATGTGCCAGGTGAAGGCATCTTAATATTTTACAGCTTTTCTGCTTTACTGGCTTCGTGTCTGCTTGTTGAAGCCAATAAACTGAGTGGACATCACGCTGCAGCTTTAATTAATCAAAAACAACCATAAATACAAACCATAAAGAAGATCACTGAATCAGCATGGGAAGGACGTTGCTGCAAAAAATTCATAATTGGATGGATATCACCTCTGGTAGAAAAACCAGGTGCAGGGAAAAATGTGTCTATCATGGATGTTTCCCCACAGTCTTGTTCTGTTGTACAGGATTAAGATCAGAATCGAGTGACGTCGTCTGTGAAGCTGCAGGTTAATAAAAATACATCTTGTTCTTAATGTTGTGAGATTAGTGTATATGGAGCATGTCCTCTCTCTCTCTCTCCCTCTGGCTCTCTCTCTCTCTCTCTCTTTCATACACACACACACACACACACACACACACACACACACACACACACACACACACACAGCCTATGTCCCACTTGGTGAATCCTGAAATCGCCATGAAAATAAGATCTGAGGATTAGGAGTGGTCTGATCTTGGCCCAGTGCATTGGACTGCAGATTTACTGGTGCAGGCACGGGTTTAATGCATTTTCTCCCAGCAGAATTACACACAGACATACTTACACACAGTCACATGACTTCGAAACATAACACGAACACACACACATGTATCCAAAGGCCCACCTCAGGAAATCTCATACATTCTGACTTGATCTAGGCTAGGGTCTAGGTTAAGCCAGTCTGCTTTAAGAGGATTAGCATAAAGTTAATTAGCATATGGGTAATTAGCATAATGTGATTTTTCTATGGTGACTGATTGACATTCCTGTGACCCATCCATTACATAACTCATAGCTGCTGGTTTCCTTTGTGCACAGCCAAACTTCTCTGGCAAGAAACTACAGAAACTTTGCCAGGACAAGATTTGCCTGAAACTATGCTTTCAAAGTGTCGACAGGAGAGGACAACAACATTGATTATTTATATACTTGAAAATATATTGCTTGCTCGCTAATTTGTCATTGCTTCAAAATGAATTTTATGTAAAGCATCTGTGTGATGTCAGTTGTGACCAAATTTCCGATCACTTTTTTCCCCTACAGTTACATATTTTCACTGCTAACCCTCCTCCCTCCCCCCTGGCCATGTGCATTTGATTTTAACAGAGCCGGTGAGAGGGCAGTCCGTGAAGTGACGTCTACTGAGGTGGGTAATGTTAACAAGAGATTATGGATTACTGGGCATGTGTCCTTTTTTATCTCCACCAATATGCCGACGATGCACAACTTTTTCATTCAATCAACACATGGATATTTTAGAGTCTCTGATTCAGCAGTGGTCACCTGGCAGTAACAGGGTTTTACAGAAGTGCTAAATGAGGCCTGCTCCAGATTTTTCCATTGTTTCTTTAGTTTTATGTTTGGAATAACACATTTTATTCTGCTTTCATGGAACATTTTAGGCATAAACATTGACACATTTTGGTTTTTTAATATTTATAAACACAGAATTGGATTAATAATAATCCACTTAATGAAATAACCACGGCTGGGGAGATGTATTTATATTTGATATAATGGAATAAATGCTTCCTCAGACTTTTGGCAGGCGCTGTGAGTAAATGATGGGTCTTAGTAATCAACTGCAATGTTACAGATGAAGGTCTGCTGAACTGTGATGAGATTTGTGGTGTCAGTGGCTGCTGCTCTTTCCACCACCACATGCCACCATGAGAGTTTAAGTGCTGACTTTCAGAGTTTAAACCTCCTGCAACCTGTCTACATGTCCCACAGAATCCAATTGAATCTGACATATGCTGTAGAAAATACACACATCCATCTACTTCCATATACTGTATGTCTGTTCGTGTGGTAAGGGTACAGAGACATCTTGTCATTATTATGCTGTAATGAACAAGGTGATAGAGCAGCAAAATCGCTCCGAGGTCTCATCATTTCCATCTGCAAACGAGTAGAAACCAGGTCAATGACATATAAATTAAAAATTGAATTAAAGAACATGCAGAGAAAGCAAAACACAAACAGCACTAAGGAAAGGATGGCTGAATGTGTCGCCATTAGAAAAGTGTTTCAAGTTAGAGGGAAATGAAATTATGTAAGTTTATGATTTATAAAATAGCTCCACATTCATATCCTTGTTCTTATTATCATGTGTGCCAACATCACAGAATTATATTTGGGTCTCATCTCCTTACTTTGAAATGCACTGAGCTCTGCAGTGCACAACCATTGTGCTAACAGTGCACACATTGAACTGAAACAACTGAAACTATGAATTGATAATGCAGTTTTAAGTTATTTCATTCAGGAACACTCTCGTCATTGATTAAAACCATTTATTGCAACAAATGGGATACAGTTAGGCTTGGCGCTGAAGCTCCCTGGATTGACAAGTGCTTGCTATGTCGTTCCAGAGAGACAATGAATACCCCTGGAGTGGAATGAGAGCACTGAGAAGATATGGAGCCATTTAAAACTCTGAGACACTGAGAAGGTGGAGGCCGGGGTGGAGGAGGCAAGCTTTTAGGAGCAAGGCAAGCTGTGTGCAGCGGTGTAGAGGGGGAGATCAGTGTGACAGCCTAGATTTATAGGCCGCCTATGGTGGGAGAATGAATGTGATTGGATAGAGACTAATGGGCTGGCTGTCAGCTGACTACAGCTGGAGCTTGAGACTTCTGTCCTGCATGAATTTGCGCAAAGCTTAATTTTCACGAACAGACTTGGGGTTAAGGGTTCACTGTTCAACATGGAACTGCTGTGCAAATACTGAGCACTTTGCATGCAAACGCACAGCTGGACGTGCTACAAATCACCTAATTTAGCTGTAGAAAAACAAATAAATCACAAGTGGTGATTTGATTACATTTGTAAAACCCATTTCCAGAAAGCAAAGCCATTAGGATTATGTTAATGATTTAATTCAATGTTTTATTTATCTGCAAATGGAAGCAGAAATTGATTTTTAGAAATTCCTGCACTGGCCACCTTTGTATTAAAAAGAAAGAAAAGAAAAGAAAAACTATTGGATGCTGCTGCTGGGGTGTGATCTCTGTAAACATGGAAATTGGATTCTCCTAAGATCAAGAGTCATGTATTGTACAGACAAAGCTAAACAGATTGTTTGCATTTTTGTGATTGTGTGTGTGTACAGTACATATGTGTTGGGCTTTGACAGTAGTAGCTGATAAACTCTACAGTACAAACATCCTGGACATTCCTAATAAGCTGGATATAAAACATTTATTTAAAACACATTAAAAAACGTATTTTGTTCCATTATTAATATCATTAGGAAGTGTAGTGTAAGTTAATAATATAGTATGTATAGTATGGACCTGAGGGCTCATCACATGTAGCTGAAAAACTGATGATGTTGACTCTGGACTGAATCCCACTCATGTCCAGTATGTTGCAAAAGCAAGAAAAATAAGTTATTTATCGTAGATTTACACGGCCCCCGTCTCCTTTGGAGAGCCGGAGACAGTGTGGCCCTTGGGCTTTATTTTCATTCTGCGGTGGAAACAGAAAAATGTGGAACTGTTGCAGAAGCAGTGTTAAGGGATGTAATTAAAACATCACTAATGGGAGTGTATTTAAATTTGTCATTTCAATATTAATTAAGCAACAGAAGAGGAGGCATTACAGTACTGTATATTGTGACTGACTTGCAGGAATCATGAATGAAAAGCATCTTTGGAAACCTTCATCGCACATTGTAGAGGGAACTCCCCTACCTACTGAATATGTCAACCTGCACAGCTTCCTTAGTGATTTAGAGCTAATGAGTTTGAACCTGTGCTCCAGTAACACCAGATCCCCTGCATTGTTTTGGTTAGAGCAAAATCAGACGTCAAAGAAAGAAAGTGTTTCATGTTTCATAAACAATTCAGGAGCAAATTAGACCTCACTGGAAAACAGACTGCAATAAAATAACAAAACAAAAAAACAGAACAAAGTTTTGCCACCTGTGATTTCCATTTCTAGTTGTGAACTTCTGAACTGCAGACTTAATCTGAAAACATGAACATGTACTCTTCATTCAAAGTGTGTCCTTTTTCAAATTTAAACTGGCCAAAGCTATCAAGGCAGACTCAGTGACTGAATGTGAAAATGTGCTGTGTGAATCACACAGGAAGCAGACCAAATCTTGGCGTCTGTGATTAGACCACGAGACTCTATACCCAACGGGCTCAATATGCCTGCACAGTGAGAGCCGTTGCATCCCTGTGGTAATAACATTGTTTATTTATGTGTTTTTCCTTGACCTTACAAGAAGAATCGTGAAGGCCATTTTAAAGAGTAAATCTACTTTTAATAACCTTTTACATTTTTTTTGGCTGGCGTTAAAGGTGGGATAAGGTTTTCTTATATAACACAGGCTAAAAATACCAATGTAGACTAGAGACCAAACACACATTTTGGATTTACTTTTAATGCTATGTTAGCTGATATTTTGCACCAGAGAAAATAAATGCAGCCGGCCTCAGGTTGAGACATGTCAGAGAAAAACTGTTCAAAAATCACCACCAAAGCAAATGTTAAATCACCCTTGTCTGTATTGATAACTTTGTTGTTCTAGCTTCAGGCTACACTAAAATACAGATTGTACGCTGACCTTCATTTACACTGTGAGCGATATGAAAGCTCACAGAGACAAACCCACAACCCACCGTTGCTCTTATTCCCAACTTGTCTTCTCAAAGTGGTTTGGGCATCTTTTCATTTTCAGCCTCCTGCAAAGCACCAAGTGGCAGATAAAGAGATAGTGACGGCAAAACTAGAACAGAGCTTAACAATAGAGGGATATTGCGTTAAATTCAACTAGGTGTACAACTCAAAACACACACACACACAAGGAGGAAGTTGAATTACAAAGCTGCACACAAGTAAAAGGTGATTTAATCTTTTTTTTAAAGTTTCTCTTGGAATAAAAAAAATTCCTCACCTCACCCCGTCTTCATCACTCTTCTTCTTCTGTCTGTCTCCCTTCACCTCAGTCACTTAAGCAAGAAAAACTTTTTCAAAAGGCTGTTTTCGTCCCCTGCCGTTTTTATCGTACAAAAACAATGTTACGCTACATTAAACGGAGACGGGTCAAGCACTAGGACCAAGCGGAAAACGGCCGCTCAAGCTGAAGTATATAGCTACTCATCACAAACAGAAACCTCCTCCAGGTAGAAGATCTCCTGCAGGACAGTGATGAACGGCTGCTCGGTCTCTTTCTCTGTCGGACATCGGAGCTCCCACAGAGGAGGGAGACGAGCTGCTCCGGTGTGATACCTGTTCAGGTGCAAGTTTTCCCCACAGTGTAGTTTTTGACCACTGGGACCTGTCAGCAGGAGATCAAAGATCAGGCCGGTGTTTCACAACCCCACATCAGCCAAACCATGTCATCATAGGCCTACAGACGGTTATAAAGCTGTGTTCACGGCACCTAATTATAATTTCCCAAACACTGATCGCTGGGTTTTCTGACGTGATTGGTGCAACCATGCGACTGATTGTAGCCTACACACATGTGCGTATTAAGCCTTCAACCACCAGTAATCATGCTTTCTCACAGTTGGAATTCATTTTCATGTTGGTGCTGTTAGTTACAGTAAAACAGCAGCAAAGGAGTTGTGTGTTTCTTCATATATAAAACTATACAAAAGATATTAGCCTAATATTTTCTTCATTGAGTGATGCAGGTCTGTTAAAGTTTGGGTTCTCTAGGCTACACAAATAGAACAGTCTCACTGAATCAGAACAGAAATGGATCTGAGCAGTTCATTGTGATATTCATGATGTATTTGTCTAAACGTAGTGTCTGTTAATATTATTTTCTTAACTCATTGATGCAGTCGTTTACTTAATGGTCGGTAAGTTTTGTTATGATAATAGTAAACACCCCCGTAGCCTACTCTTAATATTACACCACTTCACTCCTCGCCCACAATTCTTTCTTTCATTGACGTCCTTTCTTTTTTTTCTGCATCTCACTATTGTGATCGTATTCCATCCCTTTCATCTTCATTTTTGCATCTCCTTCGTCACCCGTTCTTGCTTCCTCCGTCTCATTATCTCGTCTGAGTTTCCTCTCTTTTGCTCGCTTTTTCCTCCATCCCTCCTCCCCTCCTCCTTTCTGTTTTTCTGAAGGAACAAATGGGTCCATCTATCAACCCCTGGCTGTTTATGGATGCAGGGATTTGCAGCTCAACTTTAAAAAAAAAAAAAAAATTCTCTCAGCATTTTCACAGCCATTTGTCTAAAATCTTGACAGCTCAGCCACAGACCCCTGACAGACAACTGGAAAACAGACCTGCTATTTGCCTAATGACATCAAGTTTATTATGTCACCAATTTCAGACAGGAGACAGAGTCTTTAAGCACCTGCTTGTTGAATTTGTTCAGGACTGGCAGCTGGGACACCAAAGCAGTCAAACAACAGAATAATGCTTTAGCTACAAATGAGCAATAATGGCAATTTGAATTAGTGACATCTCTTGATATTTAAGTAATGGTTGCCAGCCGGTCCTCACAATCACAATAGGAAGTATGAACAACCAGGGAGCTGAATGTTCTTGAGAATTTCACAACAACGATTTTAGTTTTTGTCAAAATTTCTTTCTTTTTCTTTCTGACAAACCTCATACAGTCATTCCATCACAGTTTGTAGACAGTAATGGTGTTGCAGCTCAGAGTCCTACGTCTCAAGATTTACACTGAACACCAAAGTGGATGATGGTGGCAGGCAATTTAGAGCCCTAAGAGATAAGTGGCAAAAATCCTGGATGGATAGATAGAGGTGTAACATGAGTTAAAATCAATGTCAATGTAAAATCAAAGATAAGCATAGTTTCTTAAGTCCTTTTGTCATCAGAAATGTTTTTGCCCTGTCTGACAATAATAATCTTCTCATTTAATTTTCTTGTAGAACTTTGTGAGGCTGCTCTTTTCTGATTGTTGACATCATTTCGTAGCCTCATCTGCAGTGGGCAAATGCTTAGCAGAGCGCTTGAAAAATTTCGAGGCAGTGGGTTTATGACATTCATTATATTCACAGGATGTGAAGTGAAGTGCTGCACTCCTCTAAGTAATGGAGCTCCGAAGTGTCCCACACCCCAGATGAAAGACTTCTGGACTGAATGTAACTCCATCCAGGTGATGAGATAACTCTGCCTCTTGGCCACTTAGGGAATGTAGCGCTGCCTTAGCAATATTAGTCATGCATACAGTATAGGAATTGGACTTACACACACATTCATCTAGACATACGGTGTAACCCCAGGTCTGACTCACCCACACAACATCTCTCTTACTCTCTCTCTTGCTCACTCATGGAGGTGATCCTGCAGCTGGCAGAGCTTGTGTTTACCACGTGACTTGTGTCAGAGGAAATGAAAAAGGTTAGCCGCTCTCTGCCTCGGCTGCTCTCCGCTTCAGTCACAGTGGGATCAACTAATTTCACAGCTAGCGGCTCTGATTGACTCTGTGCATGTTTGTGTGAGATGAGCAGGATCATCTCTGTAAACATAATGTTGATGATGATATGATCCTAAAAACCCAAATATGTTCACTGTGCGATTTGGAAATCACTCTCCCGGCGCTTTTCAGATTATTGGGACTCAAAGCAAATATGACATCTTTATCTTTGTTTATCCAACGCACTCTACTAGAATACTTTTAACTCTTTCATCCAAGAGAGAAGAGAGAGACAGTCTGATCAAACTTTGTGGAGTGTTGCAAGGAGACAGCCTCAGCAGAGTGACCTGCCTTGAATCCAGATTGATGATGTGGTGAAAGATTCAAACTGTTATAAATTGCATCTCAATTCAGGGGCCACATCCTTCAAAAGGACGCCTTTGACCACAAAGGTTGAACCAAAATGTGATGGCCACACCTGCAGAAAGTGTTTGAGCTGCCTCTTTATTAACACATTGCTCCTGACACCTAGCAACCCTTTAAACAAGAAACTAGAGGTTGTGTGGCCCTTAGTTTTAAGAGTTGTATTGTTAGCTGTTAAACTGAACTGAAACTTAAAGGGATAGTTCACCCTAGAATGATATTTCGCTCATTATCTACTCACCCTCATGTTGACTAAGGGCTGGAAGAAGTTTCAGAGTCCTCCGTCCCTTCTCTGAGTTACAGGGGGTCTTAGCGTAGCAGTGCATTTCAAGGCAACGGTTGTAAAGGGACACCAGAGCTCTTCGTAAAAAAACACACACAAAAAAACATCCAAATACCTCCATGATGCTCGTATGTAATGTCCGTCTTGTGCTGAAGCCCCAAATTGCGTAATTGTCCCGAAAAAAATTAAATAAGTCCACATTCCAAGCATGTTTGTATTAGCTCTGTGTCTGTTGTCCGGTCGTCCGCTGCCAGCGCGCATGCGCAAGGTTCGCACTGAGACCGACTCGAGTCTCAGTCTGGTTGCGCATGCGCGCTGGCAGCGGAAGACCGGACAACAGACACAGAGCTAATGCTACAAACATGCTTGGAATGTGGACTTATTTAATTTTTTTCGGGACAATTACGCAATTTGGGGCTTCAGCACAAGACGGACATTACATACGAGCATCATGGAGGTATTTGGATGTTTTTTTGTGTGTGTTTTTTTACGAAGAGCTCTGGTGTCCCTTTACAACCGTTGCCTTGAAATGCACTGCTACGCTAAGACCCCCTGTAACTCAGAGAAGGGACGGAGGACTCTGAGACTTCTTCCAGCCCTTAGTCAACATGAGGGTGAGTAGATAATGAGCGAAATATCATTCTAGGGTGAACTATCCCTTTAATATCCACAATTTTTAATATAATCCTCTGGCTCTCCAATTGCATTTTCTGGTTCCCATATTATTTTGCATTACCAGTGTGCAATGTCTTTGGATACAACAGGTTAATGGGAGGAACAATCAGTTGGAAGGGGAAAGGAAGGCTGCATTTCTCTACCACAGCTGAATGAGAATAGTTACACTACCATGGGTTTCATGACTGTTAGAGAAAACTAATAAAGGTAGCACATGGAAGCAGAGGTAAAGGATTAGAGGCCATGCAGGGGGTCAAAAACAGAAGGGCATCAGCAGAAACAGTATGGAAAGCCGGAGCTGGGCTGGCAAACAGGGTAGCAGAGTAGCTAGTGGACCAGTATGTAAAATATACTGGGGAGCTAATGAAAGAAATGGGAAGGTGGAGTAAGTGAATAATGGTAGAGTTTGTGACATGGTCTTGGCCTTGTGTTTCTGGTGTTCCCTCCCTTTCCCCTGCAAATCCTCTTTTCTCCTTTACATCTGTGTGTGTGTGTTTTGTTGTTGTTGTTGTTGTTGTTGTTGTTGACCATGTCGCTCCCCGCTCCCTCTTGGCTGCATGATTGCCAATCTGTCTACACACCTGCCATTCATCAACACATCAGCCCTGCAGTGCATCCACTCTGGTGCTTCACCCACTCTCTGCCAGATCACCGCTTCAGTCGCGGTACCACGCCGCCGCCACCACGTAGAATTGTTTTTGGTCTCCGTTAACCGTGTGTATTTTCTCCGAGTTAACCCGTATTTTCTTGCGCTCCCGCCTCACTGATCACCACACAATTCACCTCCACGAAACCAGCAGCTCCCGGTTCCCTCGACCCCCTGCCTCATCAGTCTGTCCCCATGCTCATTCCCCTGCCTCATCCAACCCTGGCCTTCATTCCCTGCCCTGCCCCGAAACCCTAATTTCCCCCCATTCACCAAAACAAGGCAATAAATCTCCACTTGATCACTACCTGCAGTGTTTGTGCTGCATTTGGGATCAGCTGTTAAATGCAGTGTTGTGATAGTGGTGGATGGGAGAGCAGCAGGGGAGAAACCCTGAGAGATGACATATGAAATGTAGCCTCACATAAACTTGCTGCTGTGATTTTTGTAGCTGAGAGACCAGAGTTTGTCAGTTTGTCTGGATAATATGTTATGTGACTCAGAAATGATCATTCAAGCGGTGGGTGAAAAGGACGTGCATGGACTGCATGTTTAGTACTTTTACGAGATGGCAGCAGTCAGTTTACAGGAGGCTGCATGAGAGATAAACCCTGAATATGTCGGCATATGTTGGTAAGAAGAGAGATGTTTTCATCTTGTGTGTGTGTGTGTGTGTGAGAGAGAGAGAGAGAGAGGACAGAGGCAGGTGGAATATACATGTTTGTGTGGCCATATGGGTAAACATATGGGAATTTTGGGTTAATATATTCAATATGCCATATGAATCTCTAAGTGTTTGAATAAGTGCCAAGTTTGTGTGTGTGTGTGTGTGTGTGTGTGTGTGTGTGTGTGTGTGTGTGTGTGTGTATGTGTGTGTGTGTGTGTGTGTGTGTGTGTGTGTGTGTGTGTGTGTGTGTGTTGGTTTGACAGGCAGGTACAAACATGTTGGCTTTAGAGGTCAGAATCAGTGACCTCAGACACAAACCAAAACAAATTAATATTGGACTGAGATCATCTCTGTTGCTCTGTTCTTTTTCACTCGCCGGGGAAAGATTTACATTTGCATTTGATCATTTAAAGTAGCTAAAAGTGGCAAACACACACACACACACACACACACACACACACACACACACACACACACACACACACACACACACACACACACACACACACACATTTCAGCTGACCTTCCAAAGTAAGTCCTTCGGGATGACGATTTGTTTATAAGTTGGATTTTATTGAAAGTGTGTTTTTAACATTTTAAGCTGTGGTCAGGCAGCTGAGTGCACTGTTTCACTTGTTCAACTATACATTATAAAACCTGTGTTTTTAGCTCAACATGAGGATGTGCAAGAGTTTTTACATCAATAATGGATCAAATGTAAAAGGGGTCATTCACAGCGATTAACCTGCATAAATGTACAAAATCATCTGACTCACTCTGTGAAGCACTTTTAAGCTCATTGTTCTGGTTTTGTCGACATAACTTTGACCATTTTGTTGATTCTCAGTCGCATCAAAACTGGGTTAGGTTCAAAAGACCTCATAAATCCACTGCACCCTGTTTATCCTATGTATTTATTTGCTGTATATTCACCTGCCAGGTGCTGCTTAATGTACAACCACAACATTACAAGCTTTAGTCTTGTCCCTCACTTGTGTGTGTCTGCCAAATGATGCTAATGTAATGTAAATGTATTGTTACAGGTTTTAATGTTGCGGCAGATAGGTGCATGTTTTTTTTTTCTTTCTTTTTAATGGACACAGTCTGGCTGATTTCATTATTGTCAGCTGATTGCCACTTATCACCAGCAGATTTTAATCAACTAACAGCGGAGGCCGTAGCAGAACACCCAGTGAGACATCAAGCAAACTAGAAATTAATCCATCACACTGTTTTCATCTCTGAGAAGAGCAAGATGGCACAGGGCAAAATGGTTTTTACCCTCCAATGTGGAGCGAAGCAGCAAAACAAATCACCTTTTTTCCAGGTTCAACGCCGTTTGTGAGGATGTTTGCCTGAAAAATTAGATATCGATTTTTCCTTGTCTTTGCTGCCCTCGTGATGTTTTGTGTTGTCGTCTGTCATTCATTAACTTTTTATTCTGTCTTTCATTCTCTCTCTATTTTCATGTACCACACAACCTTCTCTACATTTACCTGTCATCTCCTACACTGTCTGATATTTATTTAGCATGCAAAGCATTAAAGCGTCTTCCCTGTGAACAAGGTGAATATTTGTACGAATAATTCGCAGCTTAATTTACTTTCTTCACACGGCAGCCATGTTTGATTTATACCACGTTCCAGGTGGGTCGCCCTACTTTGGAGAAACCAATGTAAACAGAGGCAAACTCCACCAGTTTTTTCTCTTTGACATACTCATTATGCTTGATTTCCCCACAGGGCCAAGAGTCTGCAGATTTTCCCACAAGCAGGGAATGACTGATTTTGCTGAGTGGGTTATTCCTCTCTTGAAAAGAAAAGGAAAAAAAATCTGTATAATGTGTTGTATCTATTTGGGAGAATAACATGCAGAGTCACTCACACAATTTGCCATTCTTGTTTTTCATCTTTCTTCCTTCCTTTCAGCCCAGTCTCCACTTCCCTATAACTCCACTGAAAATCATTGAATCTCCCCATTTTTGTTTTGTATTGCTCCCCACATATTTAGTGTTTCTTCTGCATCCTTTTGATGTTTTCTAACACCTCGCCTTCAGTCATCTATACGTCGCACCTACAGGCGATAATGTTGTCTTCGGGCCAGCTGGATCCCCAAAACCTTTCTTTCATCTATAAATGCATGAGCAACCTGTCAGGTCTGTGTGTGTGTATGTGTGTGTGTGTGCGTGTGTGTGTGTGTACTTATCTGTGAGATATAGAGAGCAGTAAATCAAAGTGCTGTGTTAACCTCCTGTATGTCAACCATGCTTCCTGCAGACTCTCTCACATACACACACAGCTACATTTACAGCCATGCAAATGGACACACACACAAAATTTATGCAAGGAAATTTTCTAGTGTTAATTTTCAGATTCTGAATTTATTTCTTTGTATGTGGGTGAACAGTGGACTCTGTACACAGTGACCTGGTTTGTCTATGTAAGGGAGCACATTGGTGTTTTGGTAAGGAGTCACATTGGAGGCTGGTTGAGGTTAATCAGTAAAGCTTGGCGTTCCTCTCTCCAGCTCACGCTGCAGGTGCTCAGCCTGCTGCCTGGTGGTGTGGACATCAGCCTCATACTTCTGGGTGTTTTGGTAAGCTCTCAGTTCTTCTTGGAGAGCAATATTCTTCCGTCTCTCTGCCTCAAGCTCTGTGGTGAGCTCAGAGTTGAGCGACAGCTGAGTGTGGAGCTGAGATTTAAGCCCCTCTGATTCTTTCTTCAGAATCAGCTCCTGCTCTGATGTTTTTTGCTGAAGTAAGCTGATCTCTTGGGTCATCTTTTGTTGGATTGCGATGATCTCAGCCCTCAGGCTTTTCTCCAGGTGCATATCTTCCGTCACCCTGAAGGCAGCATGAGCCTTCGTTTCTGTCTCCGGCTCATGCTGCAGGTGCTCAGCCTGCTGTCTGGCCCTGAGGACTTCAGCTTCATACTTCTGGGTGTCTTGGTATGAAGCCTCTTGGAGAGTCATGTTCTTCTCTTTCTCCTCTTCAAGCTGCGATGTCAGTTCACAGTTTAGTAAGAGCTCAACATTGAGCTGGGTTTTCAGCTGCTGCAGCTCTCTGTTTAGAACCAGCTCCTGCTCCGATGCTTTTTGTTGAGCTAACCTGATCTGTTGGGTCATCCTGTGTTGGAGCATCTCGATCTCAGCCCTCAGGTTTTTCTCCAGGAGCTGACATTTTGACACCATTACAGTATGAGCCTCCTTTTTTTTCTCCAGCTCATGCCGGAGGTTCTCAGCTTGCTGTCTGGTAGTGTGGACTTCATCTTCAAACCTCTGGGTGTCTTGGTATGAAGCTCTCAGTTTCTCCAGTTCTTTCCTAGTCTCTTTCTCCCGGTTGATGCACATTTCTTTCATTTGTTTCAGGGATTTCTTATTGTACAATGACAATGAAAGCAATCTTGATCTTGATCTTGATTTTGATTGCTGTTTAGCCAACTGCGTTTTGGCCTGCTTCAACTCTTCATAGAGTTGGAGTGCCCAATTACGTTCTGTGTCGCAGGTGGCGCTCTTGTGAGCCAACAGGATATTCAGGGTGGTGATTTCACGATGGAGATCCCTCGACATCTTCATTTGGTCCTTGAGCTTCTCCCTCAGTTGGTGGATTGTTAGCTCTCGCTTCACTTCAGAATTAGTACTTGCCATTTTAAGGAAGTTCAAAAACGTAATGTCTAATGCTCTGAACAAACCGTCTGGTTGTGTCTCAGCAATGTGTGTGTCATGAGATATTATGTTCTCTTCTCTGTAATCTACTGCCTAATGATGTCACAATGTGTGTGTTCCATTCTTATTGATCAATCATTGTTCACTGACAATGACCATATTTGGAGAAATGTTGAGATTATAATGGGTGTGTATTGCGTAGAATGTTCAGGCTAGAGTGGGTGACATCATCAGCTAGAGTGGAAGAAGTTGTCTGAAACTGTCTGAATTTTTTCTCTTTACACACTGCTCCTGGCAACGAATTTCACTCTACACACATTTGAGTTTTTCCACGTTTCTAGACAAACTTGACAAAGTGCTCAAAAAAGCACAGAGAGTTACAGAATCTAAACTATGAGTCTCTGAGCGCAGCCAGATCCCTTCCTATCGCCTATCATCGTAGCAACTCCCTCAAATTGCCGCGGCAACCTCTGAGCCTCAGGCCAGAGCCACAGCTGAGGCCCGTCATTAATTTGGGACTCCTCTGATAACTCTGCAGTTAATCAACTTCTGACCCCATGCACTCCTCTCTCTCACTCTCTCTCTCTCACACACACACACACACACACACACACACACACACATATGCCGGCCGCCTGCCTGTCAGACAGCTAACAAATGGAAGGCAACTGTATCTCAGTAAATACATTTATAGGCCTATGTATATGTGTGTGTGTGTGTGTGTATACTTGTCTGTGAGAGATATAGAGCAGTAAATCAAAATGCTGTGTTAACTTCCTGCATGTAAACCGTGCCTCCTGCAGACTCTCTCTCTCTCACACATGCACACACACACACACACACACACACCGGCCGCCTTCCTGTCTGACAGCTATCAAATGGAAGGCAAGTGTATCTCAGTAAATACATATATGTATATATAGACTATTTTAATCTATCAGGCGAGTGTGACAGGCCTATTTCCTCCGAGCCCGAGATGCTGATGGTTTAGAGGGAATTCAAAGCAGGATCAATTTGTCACGTTCACACTGGTCTCCAGCCCGCATCACTAACCACTACTGTGTAGCGGGGCTTCATGTGTCTGAGAGTTAAACCATATCATCATGTTCTTTAACCTCAGCAATGACCATTACTCCACTGAGGCTCTTATGTCGAAGCTATTTACATTTAAAAAGCAGAATCATCAAAAAAATATGACAACCGCTGTGATTAAATGCTGCAGTGAGAAGTTTCCACGTCGAAGCAGCAGCTCGCCGCTCTTCATCCGGTCCTCAGCCTCAGTGTTTGGTCACAGCCCAACACACTACACTCTCCTCGAGGGGCTGTCACCTATACGCTTAGGTCGATGTAAGCAGCATCTGAAAACTCTCTATCCACTGCAGTGGCACTTCGTCCCTCACTTTGAAAACACGCACCTCCCCCTTATGTTTTTTTTTTTTTTTAATTCACTAGTGTTCAGTATCCTCTACTGCAGTGATGTCCTACTCCTCCCTTAATTCATTTCACTGGAAATGCTGACACATACTGAGCTGAAATATTATTTTATAATGTGCTATAGCTCATATGATTTGCCATAATGACAAAAGAGTGTCACTGTGATCATTTTACAGCAGTAAATTCCCTATTATCAAATAGTCATCTGCAGCGTTTTGGTGCCAAATTATGTTTTCTACAGTAAAGAATATATATTTATTATATATATTTCATTCCCTTTCCAGTACTTCCAACAGCGTAGCACCTTGCTTTCTTTATTCCTACAACAGAGCTGCTTCAATTTTATCTCCTGCTGTTTCTCTCACTAACTTGATATAAAGGGATTTCCCTGAGATTTGTGAACAATACAACAGTTGCACCTGCGATCTTCTTTAGCATGGTGTTAGGGTAAGAATTTGCATTTTCCACCGTGCAACTAATAACATCTTTCTCTCTCTCAAATCTCCCTAACATGGTGTTTCAATCCCCACATCCTGACTGACTCTGTAACGCATAACTTCACCTCCATCTACAGTACCTACCATTGGTGTCAGAGGAGCTATTTGCTAAGTAAGTACAGTAAAAACATGTGTTAACTCTGCCACATCTTTTTTTTTTCCAGTTTAGTATTTTAAGCAGCTTGGGCCAGTATATTTCTGATAGTGACTCACTGTAGCCTCTAATCTCTATTCAACAAAACCTCAATGCAACAATAGTTGACTCTCTTATCAAGAAACCACCTGCTCCTGGACAGAGACCACAGATAAGAATATTTTTCTTACTTTAGAAAGCTCTTCCATAGCACATGTATTTGTGCTCTCATGTAAAGTTCAACACAAGTTCAACGACAAGAAGGCAGGCAAAAATCACTCAGTCAAAACCAGGAGATCAATCATATCAGGCAAGCAGGAATCCAAAATAGCGACGAGCAGGGTCAGAACAGAGATGCTGAAGTGCTGAACACACACAAGACAATCTGGCAGGGATCAACTGAAAATGGACAAGTATAGGCCTATACTGTATAATGAGAGACTAACAAGCGAATGGGCTGCAGGTGAGGGGAATGAACAGATTGCATGGCCGGGTCTGAAATGACAGGAGAGTTAATGATGAGACAAGTGAAGGCAAACTAGTTCTCCTTCAAGCAGAGTATTACTTCCTGCAGACCCAAACAAACATGTACTGTATAATAGAAAAAATAGAGCAAATTCACTTCTTTCAAGGATAAACTGGCAGATCTCACGTGCCTTGTACAGCCTCTTTAAAACCAGATAACTACCATACAAAAAAACACAGGACCTTGCACAGCAGTTACATCTGTAGTTCTGTACTAATGTAATTCATGGGTTTTTCTAAGCACCATCACCTTAATGAGCCTTCTCCATCTGCTAAGTTTCTGTTCACCTTTTTTGGACTCAATTTAATGCTGTGCTTGGCAGCTACTGAGATGTGAGGTGAAATTTCAATCCCCTTTTTCCCCTTCATTTATATTTGCATTAATGGCATTATAAGTACTGCATAAGCTTGCAACGTTTTAATTTAGCCAGCAATGCAAAGCCAAATTTAATTATTGCTAATAGCTTAATAAAAAAACACATTTTAGTCATATAATACTGTATATATGCATCTGCCTCTGTCCATAAATGTAGCTTTAAATCATATCAATCAAACATGAAGCTGCTAGATAAACAGACAGGCTGACAGATACATGGCCTCGCTGCAGTCTCTGTGCTTTTCCACCGCTCCACAAACACAGTCATAACCTCCTGTCACAGCCCGGTGCACAACATCTCTTTGTCTTATTACTCACTTTTACAACTGGTTTCCTCTCTCTATCCCTATTTTCTGTTCGCCTCCCTCCCTCCCTCTCCCTCCATCAGGACATTATGAAGTTGAAATAGAGGCTCCACTCTGAGGCGCTGCCTCAGAGGATGCACGTTCCAGCTGCTGCTGTCTTCGAGGCCAAATATATAAAATGCAGAGGGACAGTGACAGCTAATGTCCCGTGTCCTCTGAAATTGGATTCCCTTCCAACCTCCCCTCAGTTTTGTGTCTCACTTTGCTTCATCTATCAATAGTGCCAGATTCAATTCAGCTCCCCGAAGTGCGCAACATCATAGAGAACAACTTAGTCAGTGTATTTCAGAGTGAAAATGGCTTAAATGGCCAAAGTGTAATAAATGTGCAGGACTCTTACAGTACGTGGGGGTGTTGCTGCAGACACTGGCGGCCAACTTGATAACTTCACAGGCCACAGTGACACGGTGTGAGGGAACAACAGGACCTCATATCCAGTTTTGAAGGACCACTGGCTGATTTCTACACTGTATTCTATGTATTTAAATATGTAATGTCAGTCTAGAGGAATAAAAATGTGTTTTTTTAAACACTGAAGACGATTAAGTTGTCACGTCTGCCTGACAGCACTGAGGTGTCAAGATAAAGTCGTTCTACAGAATACGTCTTATTCACAGCTTCAGGGAGGGAAGAACTGACACATTTTAGTATTTCAGTTCTTGGTGATTTAGGTGTCAGACTCACAAGAGCTGTGTCTCAATCTGGGGTCTGCATCCTTCGGAGGACACATTTGAAGTCCGACTATTTCACAGCGTTGCAACAAGGCCTGTCCCAATTCAAAGGCTCTTCCAAATCTGGCCTTCTCTCACCTGTTCTAGGAGGATAGACTGCACCTAGATCCTTCGTGAACAGGGCTCTGCTGGCTGCATAGCATGACGTGAGGAGCTGAGGAGCTGTTGGAAGTGTAAAAAAAAAAGTTAAAATGTTTAATGTTAAAAAGTTGATTGTGTTTGGACGCAATTGGGAAATGCTCTTAAGGCTAGACCGTCCAATGGTTGATTAAGCCGTCGGATGTGCCTCCTAAGGCCACGGGCCCTTCGAAGGATGCAGCCCTTGAATAGGGACACAGCGAATGTGTGTCTTAAGCAGTGAAGGTACCATCTTTAAATGGCTTCAAACTGATTAAAAAAACACGTACAGCTCATCATTCACACACATCTCATTCGTCCCTGTTGTCTTGGGTTTGATAAAAACTTTCTGTGTGGATAAATGCTCCGTATGGCATTTTCTCTAATGTCAAACTAGAAGAGCAAAACAATGAATCTGCCTAAATGGGCCATCAATAAAGACATAAGATTATCACCAGAGAGGCATCCAAACCATATTCGTATTTGTTCCTCAAATTCAAAATATGTAGATTCACAGCTGAGAGCAAACACAGACTTAACATTTTTTACGGCTTCTTACAGACAACCAGACAAATTTTGACTTCAGCAGTGGCAAAGTCTGCAAGCACCTCTCCACCAGAGCCAAAGACTGCTGCAGCTCCCTGATGTATTTCACTAGAGACACTTGAGCTTCCTCTCTTTGAGCCCTTAAGTCTTTCATTTGGATTTTGGAAAATTCACCAAGGATTGAAGTAAAACCAATAAAACTCCACAGCGTGAAACAGTGGGCTGTGGGCATCTGCCAAGCTCAATGTAGTGGAAACTATAGGGTAGCATTACAGAAAATAAAAATACAAGAGTTTTGCATTGGTGTGTAATTTTACTATGTATTGTGCAGTCTTTGCACAACTGCTGCCTCCACAAATATGTACTGTAGTTATTTGAAACTTTAATTTATACTTCAATGTTTGTTATTCCTCTTATTCAGTTTCAAAATAGTTTTAATCCCCTGCAATCTTCATTTAAATAACACACTTCAATTTCACAAAAAAAGAAAGAAAAAGAAAAGTTGAATTGGTCCTGTCCACTGCTGCAAGCCACTCACGCATGGGCTGTTTGTGAATAAAAACCTTTGTGAATGAGTTGTTCAAATCCTTTCCTCCAGCTTGTGGTGCAGGAGTTATAATTTTCTGTCCAAACCCAACAAAAGCCGGTAACCAGTCGCTGAGCCAAACCTGAACTGAGCATTTTATTTTTTATGTCCAAACAAAAAACCTGAGCCTGACAAATTAATTTGGTGCCTTGTCATGCAGCTGTTGGTGTTACCATGGTCACATTTAACCTATTCACTCATTATATGTGTAATCCAACATGACTAAACCTGCAGGCTGAGACCTGATTTCACACGTTTTGTACTTGAGCTCAGTTGTTCTGTAGGACTCATGTTCTGTTGGCTCATTGAACCAATGTTGGTGACTGTATAAGGACTCTGAGATATTTTGGGTAAGTCCACAGGTACCCACAAATACACACATACTACTGACACACACTCACACACACATTCCTGTATGGGTGTCAAGGTGAGGTCTGGTTTCACTAACCTGAGAAGTGGGGAACATGATTTCTGCTAAACTCACAGACAAATACCTGCTATAGTTTACCACTGGACAGGTCTCTGGCCCCATTTTCCATCTCAGCTACTTTAAAAATAGAGGTAAAACATCATTTATTTTACAAACAAAGTGAAGACCTTTTCATTGGGGCAGTATTAGGGGCATCTCTAGACTATTTCAGATACCTGAAAGCAGTTGCTCCTCTCAACCATTGTATGTGCTAGTAGCACAGACAAACAATATGAGGTTTGTCACGTCCCATCTTGCACCTTAGGCTACATTTTCTATTTTCTTCAAGTTTATTTTGTATATCAAAAGTTCCACTACTATGAAGCCAAACTTCATTTTAAAGAAGTTCTTTTGACATTTTTGACCCCAGACTTTCTCTTCTCTGAAGCCTTGCATGCATTTTCCTTTGAATCATAAACTCAAACTCAAAAGTCTGTGTGCTCCTCTCTCCTTAACACGAGTAGGGAAAGAACTATGGTAAGTCCGGCCATTCAGATAAATTAATCAGTATAAAGACAATATAAAGATTGAAATTTAAATGAATAACTGTTCCTCAAACAAAAAAGCAGGCAGCGGTGTGATCCGATCCACTGGTTCAGAAACTGTCCTTGTGTTTTTAACGCCTTGTCTTTGTTCTAGGCTACAGCAGCAGATTTACACTGTCAGCAGAGTGGCTGTGGCCAAGGTCAGACTGCAGCTCATGGGTGTGTGTGTTTGTGTGATTTAAGCCTCCCGAAGGTGGGCACTTAAGTGTTGATGATTGCCCCTGCGTGATTGGGTGTGTCTTTGTATATGTATGAGGCAGCCTGGTGATTTTAAGTGATGTATTAACACATTGAAATTTCACTTTGCTCTCAGACAAATGTGGCTGCTGCAATTTATGGCACAGCTGGATCTGTTGCTTCCTCTTCTGGTATGTGTGCTAAGACTATCGACAACAGGGAAGTCTGCTCTCTAGAATACAGTATTTCTGTCTGTCATTTATTCACTTAATGAAGATATTGTTTTTCTGAACCATATTTTGTAAGAAAACATGAAAAAATTGTAATGGACCACATACAGATCATACTGGAAGGAGTATGTTGACATACAAAGTGTAAATGTACATGATTGTTTTCGTACTGATGGGAAGACTGTAGTTTAACCTAATTATTTCACAGGTAGTGTCCTGCTTTTAGGGGCCGGGCAGCATAAGCTTACAATAAGTGTTTAAATTTTAAAACTTTGAAAATTCCTACCAAACCAACGGTACATGCAGTTTTGCAACTTTCACCAAAATGTCCAAAATATCTCCTCCCACAATTTTTGCTCAATTGACACCAAACTTGCTGGAGAGCATCTTCAGACTGTCCTCCACAAACAATCCACACAGATTTTTGATTTATCAAAAATTGAGCCTTCAATGCATGAAAACGTTTGTCAGTACTGTAAACATATACCATCCAATTCTTACTAAATATATTTTAAATCTTCCTGAAAAAAATGGACAATATTTTGGAGTCATGGCTGATGAAGTTTGGCAAATATCAGAATTTTATCTCAAAAACTGAATTTTGTAGAACATTTTGAATTCTGCTCTCATAGGAACAACTGGAGTCAATGTAAGAGTGGCATTTTTATGATCTATAAACCTGCAGTAAACATGATAGACGGCTTCATTGCTGTATTTTCCTTAAGATGTCTATTTATATCACTGATGGACGTAAAAAATGGATGCAAACGTAAAACTGTCCATCTGCGACGCTCCATCACAATGACAGACATGAAGTACATTGATTCTCCAGAGGCCAGAGAGCTGTTATGTAAATCCTATTTCAGTTTTTTTTCGGTTTGTTGTTTTTTTTTAGTATGCACACACCTTTGCAGAAAACCTTTCAGACAATCTGTGAAAATGTGTTGCGTAAAAGCCATTCCGCTCTGTCATTATGGGTAATTTAGTGAAGCTGATTCCATAAGGCTCTGCCGATATTCTCCTTTTTTTTTTTTTTTTACATAATTCGATGGGAAAAGTGCTGCTGGTTGCTCACATCACTGTGATGAAAGGCATCAAATGAGATAAATTGGGATGGTGACTATTAAACCCTCTTGCTCTAGCTCTTGCTCTAGCTGCATCTCCCTGCAGTGATTGAAAAACATCAGCAGCTGGTCTCCCGTGAAGCGTTTCAACTGATTGTGAGAGACGCTCATTCAAACAATATACAGCACAAAGCTGATTGGTTGAGCGTGGACCCAGCTCGTCAGACAATCTTCATCGAAATGTCAACAGTAGGCACAAACACACTCAAAAACATAATCATGACAACGTTTTTTTAAGTGTGTTTATCACTCAAGGAAATCACAATTTTGAAATAAACAGGAAATTGCTGTTCACTGAAGTCTCCATGAAGGAGATTATTCAACATTTTGAGAGTTGTTTTTTATCTGTTGCTGGGGGAGTGCTGCTAATCTGCCTTGGCCCAAATTCCCAAAACATCCCAAACAGCACCTCCTCACCTGAATATCAACATGGTGTAATACCCACATATTCAAAAACGTTGAAACAAGTCTGTGGTTTCATGGGAAGTTACGTTTTGTAGCTGTAACTTTCTTTTCATTTCAGACCCTGCCCTGCAGAACCGCTGCCAGCTTTTCCACACTCCCCAAAGTATACGAATATGACTTATAAGCCAATAAGATAATCTTTGTAATTATCCCCACCACACACAGTGTTGTGATCCCAGTCAGCAGCAGCAGCAGCAGCAGCAGCAGCAGCAACAGCAGCAGCAGCAGCAGCAGCAGCACAGCTCCTTCCTTCTGCGAAAGCCAAACACATGCAGCAGGTGTGACGATGACCATGCAGAATTAGGTTTAATTACTTTTCAGGTACTTTTGTAAATGTTGTTTGTAGTGCTGTCAAATGATTAGAATATTTAAACACAATTAATCTCAGCATTTTTCTGAGTTAATTGTGATTCATTTCTTTTTATTTTCTTGCTCCAAAAAAAAAAACAGAAACTCAGAGCATCATGGTAACCATAGTTTGGGGTCACTACAGTAGGTGACATGACTTGGAAGCCACTGAAAAAAGCTATTTTTTCCTAAAGATATTCATATAAAATAGAGGGAGCACGAAAATACCATACAAAGTGGTGGATATTATTCCACTAGTGTAGTTAGACCATTCTCCATTGGTTTGGGGTCACGAGGTCACATGACCTGGAAGTTATTGAAAAAAAAAAATCCTAAAAATATTAAAAAATAATAGAATAAGAAGTAAAATACCATACACATTGGTGCGTCTTATTCATCCCAACCAATTTTTTTTAACTTACAAATATATATGTATATATATTTATGAAGTAGAATAATAATAAAAAAGTTGTGTGATAAAATAATAATCAATATGAAGACAGTCAAAAGAATGACATGTTATTTGTTGACAGTGTGAGACATTTGGATTTAAAGACTTTACTGTCTTATGTTTTATTAGAAAATGTTGCACACTAAGGTATGATACCCCAAACCCCCCATTTACTGTGTTCAAATGAAGCCCATGCGTGTGCATTCATGCGTATCACCATTGGGGTTTGTTGAGGCAGTCTGATTGCAGGCAGAGAGTCTGTGTTGCAGATTTATTCTAGTTTAATAAGGGATGGCATGGTGGGTGTTTAAATTAGTGCTTTTTTTTCTCTCATGTGAGGCTCAAATGAGGCTTCAGTCTTGAATCTGCTCCTGGGTTTAGGTGGAGGCTTGTCAACTTCACTGTGTATTTTGTTCGGTTATAACAAGGGCAGTCGTAGGAGGCTAAAGTGCCAGTTTAGTATTTCATGTTCCTCCTGTGTTTGATATAAAGCAGGCATTTGCTCTGTAAAAGGGAGCAAATAATTCAAGTTTTATAGATGAGACATTCAAATAATTCTAATGTGAAGGATTTCACAGATTTAAATAGATATAAATAGTCCTAATAATTTAATTGCATATACAATCATCTGGACTAACATTAGCACACATTAGCATCCATGACCTCTGCAGTTTGATGATCTCCTGGTGGACTTACAGGTCTCAGATTCGATCTATAATGGTAAAAAAAAAAAAAAAAAAAAACAGTGGACAAAATCTTCAAACAGCTTTGGCTTAATTGAAATGTTTATTTTGATAGTATGAGTATCTTTAGATGCAACCAGAGAGTCAGGTAGTTTCAAGTTGAAGTGAAAGGAATGCACTTGGCTGAGCACACACAGCTGTCAATCTTTTTTTGATATTTACAGTAAGCAGACTACTTGTCATGCATACTGAGGGATTTCTCGTGATCAATGATGATGTTTTTTGTGAATATCTGTGCTGAATAATGTTTCCATGTTTGTTTATTATGAAAACAAAATCTAATATTGCTCCAGAATATGCAAATTAATTATATGGATATTTGTTTTTGTTCATTCTTTGCTAAAACACTTGAGTTAAATATTCTTACAGTACATAGTTATAATCGTGAGTCATACTGACCAATGTGGGTCATTTTATATTGTAGGGATTTATTTTTATGATTCCACAGTGTCTTTTATGAATGGGAAGTGTTCAGTCCGATTTCTGTGCCGCTTCTTGATAAGATGCTGAGCTGTAATGCAGCAAAATGCGATTTAGAAAACAGAGACTTCACAAATTATCACAATCACTGTCATGTTTTCTTTAACAACCACATGAATTAATCAATTTCAAATCCACTTGACTCAGCAACATTACATTAGTTCTGTATCCGTCAACGATCTGTCAGTGCTGTTTGTTTATTTCATCATTTTGAGTAATTTGTAAAATTAAACTGAATGTGATTGAGCTCAGGAGACGCTTTAAAGACCAGAAAGATCTCGTTCTGAGGGGAAAAAATTAAAGGCTTGACATTTTATTTAAATAGAGACACAGTGGGGAGACCTGCTCCTGCTGTGTGTGTTGATGTGTGTGTGTGTGAGTGTCGATGTCTTTGAGTGCACCCGACTGTGAGTACAGTCAGTACAGTCCTGTCTGCATGCTTATTTTAATTTATCTCTGGGGTGTGTGTGTGTGTATGTGTTGTTTGTCTGTGTGTGTGTTTGTGTGTGTGCGTGTGCATGGTTCTGAACCATGGGTGTCTCAGTGGGGGGGTTTCCATTGTTGGATAGCTGCAAAACACACACACATACACACGCAAATATGCACACGCACACGCCGTGCACACACACAGACAAACACAAACACGCACACATCTGGTTAATTATCAGCAGGAAACCTCCCATCTGTTTGCTGTCAAAACAACAGGCATCACAGGTCTTCACACACCATACACACATACTGTACTCATCTCCATGGGTACTGACTCCACACACACAAAGATGCACGCACACACACACACACGCCCTCGCACACACGCACACACATACTCAGCGACTGTCAGTAATCGTGACACAGACATGGAGATAAAGGTATTCATGAATCCATGACGCAATAACAATTTCACCTTCTATCACCACAAACTGACAGCCTTTGTTCTTCGAGACGCACACACACACACACACACACACACACACACACACACACACACACACACACACACACACACACAACACACGTACACACACACAGGTGACATGAATTTGGGTTTGACAGCTTCTCAGACTTCGTTACAGCCCTAAAATATGAAGACCGATAAAGCTGATACAGTAGATCAACGGGCCTTAACATTTTCACTAATTAGCAGCACCATCAAGCAGAGTGCGTGCAGCATCTCTGTGAAACTTCAGAAACTTCTCTTTAACCTTCACCCTCCTCTCTTTCATCTGTATCCGCCCCGCGCGACCAAAAGCAGATCTAACAGCTGAAATCAACGAGGGATCCGCAGCCTCCACCCGCTCTCACCTGCTCAGTCTGTTGCAGGCTGAGAACAGCTGCTGCGCGCCATCAGTCAGTCATGAGAAATGCAGTCGTTACCTAACAGAGAGTTCAGCTCGGGAGGAAAATAATGGACCCCAGTCAAGTTTCTGAGGTCGTGTGCAGAATGAGCTTGTCAACAAAGAGGGAGGGTGGCCACATCTGGACGTGTCATGCTGTTGCGAGCTCCAGCTGTGTGTTTTCCTGTAATCTACACTGATGTAATGTAACAGCACTAAACCCCAAGAAACCTGTCAACAATGGATCTTTGTCGGCAGTGTGAAGGGAAACAATCGGTTTTCGCTCCCAGGTTAAATGGCTCTGCAGTAATCTCAGGTATTGTATTGACAGTGAATCAAGACGGATAGAGCCTCTGTAGCATCACCCAAAGGTGTCTGAAAAGTCGTTTTGGAAACTCAGATTGGGTTGTTACAGTATGATGTCACCATCTTGCAGTTTCATTGTATTTTAAATGCAGTGGCAATAAAGGTATATCTTCTTATCTCTTTTCTTGTCCATTCCATAATTAAAAAATGGGCAATGAGGATGGGAGTGCATACCAGCATAAGAACTTCAAGCCCTAGTGAAATTTAAAGCAAGTGATCCGGTCGTTTTGGCTAACTTCTTGTCAGCCGATGGAGTTAGCAGGCCCCGCCCTCGTCTCTACGTCACCACATTCACGCGCATCCCTTGGCTGCACACACAGAGAGGACCGCCCCTTTATGCCATTCTCTCTCCTCATTGGATAAAGGTTGTAGGATACAAGAAAAGTTTTCTCCTCGGCTTACAGCAGAGCAGAGTGACTGTGACAGACCCGTGTTTCAGACCAAACACGCTATATACTGTAAGTGATTGCTGTCGGAACATATAACTATTTAAGACTTATATTAACACAAACATTCCGCTTACTTCTGCTTTAAATGAGTGATTTATATAAAAATCCAAACATTCATACAGTCATCATGCAAAAGCAAATCACTCATACAGCCCAAAACAGGTTGTAAACATGTTTATATCTGCTAGAGTTGGGCAGTTTAACATTAGAGTCAATGGGGATTAACTAACTTTTTTGAAGCCAGCCTCCAGCAGCCATTCAAAGAAGTTCAATTTTTTTTTTGGTATTTCCATGTCGAATTAATTTTTATACCTCGGAGGGTGCCGCTTGGTATTTATCTGCTCCAGCTACAATCAGCTGTGATGTAAACACAACACCCAAGTGAACATGCAAATTTCATCCCTTCTCCGAGGTTTCGCAGCACAAACACTGTAAACAGACCTGTCGTCTTCACAGCACGGTGCTGCTTAAACCCGAAACACCAAAGCTGCACCACATGCTGAGATGGAAGAGTGACCTGCAGCTCTGGAATAAGTTTCAAAAACACAATCGGGGCATGAGATGCAACCAGCCGCGTCGCCAGACAGATTTCACTGGGGCACGTGCCCCAGTATTGATCTGCAGTGCCCCAGTAAAAATTTCACCAGTAAAAAATTAACTTCAGAGTTTTAAGTCTACATAGCATAGGCTACGGAATGCGCACACAACTACTTCATATGGTAGCCTAATTTATTCATGTGTAGCGACTTCAGCTGATTTGAAGCCGCTGTCAGACAGAGAGAGAGAGAGAGAGAGAGAGAGAGAGAGAGAGAGAGAGAGAGAGAGGCGCTGTGAAGCAGCTGCGTGAGGCACGTAACGTTAGTCGACAACCATAGTGCGAATTACAGGGGGGTTTGGGGGGTTTGACCCCCCCAATTACGACTTCGACCCCCCTAAAATAGGTACAAATAACAGATAGGGGGGTTGAAACATTTATCTTTCTTATTAGTAATCATAAATACTACAATAAACAGTATTTTCCATAGTTATGCCAGGAAGATGCTTGCAGTAAAATTTCAGACACCCCTAGTGGACTAAACCATTTCATAGGAGTGACTGGCTCACTTCCAAGTCGGCGCGTGCATTAAAAAAAAAAAAAGACTTCACGCCATCTCATGGAGCGCTGTAAATTAATGTAAGAAGCTATTTAATACACATACTGACTAACTTTAAGAGTTTCAGAATTATATTGTGTCAGGTGTCTACAGTTCATCTTGTACATGCCTCCTACCTTTTTTTCTTTCTTTTTTGCTAGGAACACCTCTGGGGCCTCATTTATCAAAGAGCGTGTAAAAGTCCTCTTAAATTTTCAGTACGACGGAAAGGCAAAATGTGCGTACGACCAAAAAATATACACTCTTTTCAGATCTATCAAACTCCGCATACACACGGCTGCACGGTATTTCCCTTGATAGATCACACCGGACCTGAGAAAAGCGTGGATGAGAACACGCCTCATACCCAGCCCCCTAAACGGCCCCACGCAACCATATGTGGTCAATGCAAATCAGTTACGTGCATATTAAGTAGCCATGTGCGCTCTGGAAACGTGTGGAATGACGTCAGTGGAAGACGGTGAAGACAACAGACGGACGGAGAGCGGAGAAAGAAGCGGAATTTCTCTGAAAGCGAGATACACGGTAACACGGCAATATCAGTCAGAAACATCATCTTGCATTGAAAGGCTACAATAAAAACAAAAAACTCCCAAATCTAAATGAAACAGAACAGAAAGAAGAAGAATCATATTTATTCTGCCCCTTATTTTAGATTATGTCATAATAATTTAAAGCAGGGTTTCCACTGCCAGTCAGTACTTTGCACCCCTTTCCACTAACCCCCCACTGCCGTTCACTGGAAGACTTTGATTTTCATTTGTGCATAGCTATATATTAAAAAAAAAAAAAAAAAACATTGAAGTCCACCAGTCTGTGACTTTTCCTAAAATGATGTTGGGCAGCACCCATTTTTGTTAAATACAATAAATATTATTCACACAAAAAATATCGATCATGTTTTCTCATTTGCTTTGATTTGCGCCGACATTATTGTGCTTGCTGCTTGCTTGTGTGTGTCCAGTCTGGCTACTTAACACAGGCACGTCGCAGAAATTATTTTCCAGACTGGACAGACTGGTTGTGGAAGAGGTGTAGCCTACATGCAGGGTGAAAATATCAATATGATATCAAAAGAAAACGAAATTCGTTTTATAAAGCCAGTATTTAGGAGCAAACTAGTGTAAATGCACAGGGGAAAAATCTGAGTCGCTGTGCTTTTCATGTAAAGTGCCGACGTCAACACGTGTGCGGTGGTGGTGGTGGTGGTGGTGGTGGTGGTGGTGGTCATCATCACCACCACTTGCTACTTCAAACAGTGTCCCGCTCCTCTCTCCCTCGCATACTGCAGTTCTCTGACTCTGCAGCGGTGTCGCCAATTCCTCCTGTTCTTCAAAAAGCGTGTAAATGCCGGTACGCCATGGTCGGACTGGTCGTAAATTTTTGCACTTACTCCCGACAAGTTTTGGTTTGATAGATCCCAAATTAGGCGGAGAAAAGTGCGTACGCACAAAATGGGGGAAAGAGCGTGTAAAAAAGCGTGTATCCACAATGATAAATGAGGCCCCTGGCCTTTACCTGCTCGTCCTTCTTTGGCGTCTTTATGTTGATTTGCATATTGCTGCTTCCTCTGACTCTTTGTCACTATTCCTTACCACGCCGCCTGTTAGTCCGTTTGATTTTTCTTATTAGAAATCGATCCATTTTGTGCCCTGTGCAGTCACTCTGGTTAGCGGAGCTATCGTAACCTGCAAGCTGCACTGCGCTGAGGTTGTAAACAAAGCCGCATGCTGCGTTGCCAGGTTTGACATTTCCCCCCTTTTGGAAACAACATAATTTAAGTTAATGAGTTTAATGTAGATGTTTGCGTGTTTGTAGTGCAGTGTTGGGCTATTTGTGTAGCCTATATGTAGCACATAAAAAAAAGTTTTATCATTTCATTTTAATAGTCTTTGAGTGGTGGTTTAGTTGGGCTTTTATCTTTTTAATAGGCCTAAAAAAAAAAAGAAGAAAAAAAGAATTGGTGACCTCAAAATCAAACTTTGTGAGCTGTTTTCTTAAAATACTCTAATATGTTCCTCACTTCTGAATCAATGGTAAAGATGAGATTCACCATAGCTCTGGCTTTTGGGCCTATAGATAGAGTCCTATCTTATCCTTAGTTCCAATATTGGGACCAGTACAGGATGTGAATCTGTCTGGATTAGAGCATGTATGGTAACACATCTGCCATCATCTTTGCTATGTAGATAGTGTGTTTGGTTCTAGTTCAGCATTTTGTGGCTCTGTGTTTGAACAGAAATGAGGGTGTGTGGGGGTCTCACTTGCTGGCAGTTTAGATCTAGAATATTTTGTTGGTGACTGCAAAAGTTGTTTCTGTGGTACATTATGTGCCACATGAACTGTAAAATTGTGTAAAATTTGGTTTATCATCATCTACAGACTGTAGACATGTATAGTTTAAAGCACTATTTATGTTTTTTTATGATAAATAAGTGCTAAAAATGTTTTTGCTCGTGCACTTTGCGCGCTCACATGAATTCTTTGTGCCCCAGGTGTGCCCCAGTACAGTATTAGGTCTAGTGACGCCCCTGGATGCAACAGGTCCATTTCAGTATTAGCATTAAGAAAACCCCTCAGCCTTTCTCCCCTGCAGCTGTGTGTTCTTCCCATGCAAATTTAGTTTTGTTTAGTGGTTTTGCCAATGTTTAAAAAAACATACATACCTGTTTGTCTTGGTGTAAAAAGAGTATAACAACAACAAAAACAACAACAGATCTTATAAATAGAATGTCACAGAACTTTATTTTACAGTATTGTCATATCATACTTTGCAAATGGTGAAACGTCCTCACTGTCACTATTCCCCATCATTTCTGTTTGGACTTTCTGACACCTGGGATGTCAGCATCTTGATTTGAAACATTGTGGTAATATAATTTTATGTTGATGTATTTCTATCCTTTCATTCCTGTTTCATTCCCAGGCTAGCTTTCAAAGGCAGGACCACAGTCAGCATCTATACCTCATTACTCCCTTTTTGTCATTTTTATTCTCATTCCTCAACATTTACTGTATTTGCCCTTCACTTGAAACCTCTTTCAATTCTTTTATTCATTTGTGTCATTCTTGTACATGTTCTGTCTTCCAATACATTATATTTTAATGGTGGCTGTCGAATTTCATAGAAACACGTCTTCGTTTCTTCCAAACAGTTTTGTGTCAGGGAGAAAAATGAGAGGTCAATAATCATTAGGCTTATGAATAGTGCATGATGCAGTGTGTGTGTGTGTGTGTGTGTGTGTGTGTGTGTGTGTGTGTGTGTGTGTGTGTGTGTGTGTGTGTGTGTGTGTGTGTGTGTGTGTGTGTGTGTTTGACAGGCATCTGGGGAGAGCATGATGAAAAAGCAGCTCAGTCAGTTGAATAATGTATGGTGTCAGTGACCATTCATTTACATCAGTGATTACTGAGCAGCATGTCAGCCCTGCTCAAGTTCCTTGACTAAAAGTCGTGTATTTCCCTTTAACACTGTGAGATTAATCAATGTCGTTGACCTAAAAGAAAAAAAAACACATATGCACACCTTCTGCTTAAATTTATAAAATGTCACACATTTTTGTTAAGTCAACACAACCCGCTTTTGACAGTAAAAATGGAAATGCCCAATGAACGTTTTTGATGATCCATGATCCCCATATTTAGTCCTTAGTATCAGAGTTGTCCAGTTAATTGCTGCATGTGTGCCCATGGTAACAGTAAAAACAGGCTTTTTATTCAAAATCTCCAAATTCGCTAAAATGTCAAGGAAAATAACATTCAAAATGGGAAACATGACTTTGACCAAAACAGAAATAAAACACTGATAAATAAAGAGAAGAAAAACAACTCTGACTTTAAAAACTCTCTGTTAACAATTTATCACATTTCATGAAGAAGAAATTCACAGTCACGCACTCTGAGACAATTAATCCTCGTCCACCTGTGGATGCGCTGCTTTTAAATCCATGAGGATTTTATGATCAAGTGCTGTAATTTTGTTTCATTCTTGATAAGTGCTGTAATCTTCTCTCTCTTTTATTTTTTTCCCTCATGGCTCGACCACTTTCTCATTTGTTCAGGCCTGTGGGGGCCATCTCCACTGTCTCTGACCTCAGCTGAACAGTTGTATGATTGTTATTTTTCTGCAGACTTGCCTGTACCAAAGGTAGCAAGTAATGTAATGTACTGTCTGTAGCTAGATGTATTCAAGTACTGAACTTGAATTACAACTTTGACAAGAAATAGGATAATTTTACAAAATAAAAGCTGTCTTGATAACTAAACTACAACATATAAGCAGTGGAAATGATTTAATCTTCACCAGCTTCAACAATAACATATCACCACTTGAATGGGCTCATCCATTGCCTTGTTGGAGTGAATGGTGGTACTGTGTCCATTGTTGTGTTTGTTATACAAGAAGGTTGGAGCATCCAGAGCAAAACGGACGCTCACTATGGGAAAGTGACAAGATGTTCCAGTCGGACCTCGGTCGGCCAGTAGAAAAAAGTGGGACGGTAGAAATAGGAGAAAAACAAGAATGGACAGTACCATGTCACCATTTTGACTTTTGCTGGCCACTAGATGCCGCTATTGAGTATTTTCAATCATGTGTTCAGCAGCTGTCCTATCATCTCTCAGTATTTAAACCCTGTTTCCTGGTTTTGTTCTTGATGAATCTTTGTTTAAAACCCTGCCAGTGGACCTTTGATTTTGCTATTGGAACTAATTGTCAATGGTTTTTCGACTGCATCTGACTTGTGCATTTCCCTAAGGAGTCTTCTCTGGTTGTATTTTTCTAACTCTAGTTTGGCGATCCTTTGTTCTGATTTTGGTTGTTACCTTCTGATGGACAATTGTGTTTTTTGTTACCTTAAAAACTAAGAAAGACGTTTGAAGTTTTGCCATTTCCCCCCATGCGCTTTTATTTGAATTGAACCATTTTTTGAAACCACATTTTTTTCTGCTTTGCGCTGAGCTACACTCAGTTACTGGTAGCTCAAGGGTTTGATACTTGGCTTTGTACTGGGAGTCCTGGGTCGAGGTCCAAGGCCTGACATAACATCGCACTCCAGCATTTGAGGCAGCTCTTGGTGAGTCAGCTCTTCTTATAGACTTGTAAGTAAACAACTGTTAATGCTCCTTAAACTGTGTAACTTCACTTCAGTATGACTGTGAGTGTAAGATCTTAACTTGGAACTGAGAACTTTGACTGTTAGACTGCTGTTTGGTCCCTTCACTGAGGCTATGAAGACTTTTTCTACCATTGATCTGCACTAAACCAAAACTGAAATCAATCTAAACTTCCTTAGTAAACACACTTAAGGTTTTATATGGGCTTTTATTTAGTGTCCCAGAAGGACAGTTTTCCTTTTTACTTTGCAGTGCAAAAGCCTAATAGCACTTATTTCACACAATGCCTTTTATTTTGGGTCTGCACCACCCCTGGGCCTCTGTGCATATGCTCCATAGCCCTGTTCAATAATCCTTCCAAGATTTTATGACCTTTGAAAATGTGTCTAAACCTGATGCACTCAGTTTGAAATTGTTACGTGATCACTGGCTATGGGCAGTGTTTCTTTCAACTGAGAAAAATCCTGGAAAGTCCAACCATAAGTCACATCTATTTCTGCTACTGTGTGCGTAGACACTGTTCTTTGTTCCTTCCATACAGTACAATACATTTCACCCTGTGCTGCTCAATTAAAGTTATTCAAAGACATTTTTTATAGACTCTGTGTGCAAACACTTCACCATTTCTGCATTGTGTTCCTTCCAGACAATCAATTTTAAAACAGTTTTTGACAGCATCAGAGGGTCTGTGGGGAAATATTCACACCATACTTTTGTATAACAGAAAGAGAAAAAAAAATGAACATAATAATAATAATTTTAAACAAGCGCCCACACAGAGTGGTGATCTTTTGTGTTGCTCACAGAAAGCCTGAAAGCTTTCACTGCTCAGTTGCACATTGTAGGTTTGGACTGAAAATCCTCATGGGATTGTCAGACAGTGGTGTTCTTAAATCTTCCTTCATCACTCTTATATCAGCTTTTAAAAAATTAATTTTCACCTTCATTCATTTACCTCTCCTTTTATCTTTACAAATAATTGTATTCAATCCATCCCTCATTTCATCTCATCTCATCTCATTGTTATTCTCTGCACCACCAATTGAGTGACAGGTTCTGATGGACAAAATGGCTGCCCTGCTGTGTGCAAAGGCCTGTGTGTGTGTCTATATGCACGTGAAATGTTTCTAAAATGTGTATGTGTGCGTTTGTGTGTGTTGTTGTGGCACTTGAACAGCTGCAACAAGGCAATTCCTTTCCTGTCGCTGGAGTCCATTAAGTTGCCACCATCTACACTCTCAAATCTGTGTGTGTGTGTGTTGTGTGTTTTATTTTTTGTTTGTGAGTGTTCTGACAAATGCACTTTACCGGTGCACAGGTAGGCAGGCACTTGGACTGAAGGGTGCATTTGTTTGCTTGCCGATGCATGTGTGCAAATGTACCCAGACAGGTGGTGTGTGTGTGTGTTTGTGTGTTTGTGGTCTTTCTGTGCACTGAGGTGTGTTTTTATACACTGACAGGTATTTTTGGGCAGACTTTGGAACCCTCTGTTCCTTTCAGAAAAACTCTCTGTAAAAACAACATGAAATCATGAAATCCCATAAGGTTTCTTGCCTTTTTTTTTTTAACAGATAATTTTTCAGGTCATTCAGACAGAGCCTCAGACAATAACACGTGCAAAGATCCATGTCAGGCCTCATGTGCGTTGAAAAATTCTTCACAGTTAACTACTAAAATGTGCAGCAGAATTAGTGTAAAGAAGTCGATCTGGTTAGGTTTAGTGATGATGACTTTAAACTTTAAACGTGCATTGCTAATGCAGAATCCTTGATATTTTAATGTGCTTTGTAGGGGACACAGAGTACGAAGGTTTGGTCATTCATAGACTGAGAAGGCCAGATGTAAATGAGACGGTCTGGCCTTGGCAGGATTTACGGTGCACCCTACACCAGCTGCACACGCTGTTTCCATTGGGTTGCAAGCTTGACAAGACAAAACTTAAGGTTTTAAGGCTCTAGGGTCTCACCGTTGCTGTTGTTGGCTGAGCTTAAATGCAATGCTGTTTGTGTTGTGGCTCTCTGTTCGTGTTGTCTGCTTTCATAGTGTGTAAAGAGTATAGGATGGGTGCGTCCACACATCTGTGGCAACCTTCCTTGCCCAGGAAAAGGCGGCTGCATTTGGGGCTGGAGGTTGTAGGTTTGGACTGAAATGCATCATGGGATTGTCAGATGCTGGTGCTTCGCTGATTTCAATGAGAAGAGTTGACAAATAAACCTTTATTGCTGTGTGAGAAAGACGCAAGGAAAAGTGAAAGATGTGTGAGTCTTTTGTTGATAAAGGTTGAGGCTTGGTGACATATATAGAAAATGGTGACGGTCTTCATGGTGGGAAGACAAAAATACAAGGATTGTGAATCAAAACACAGTTGGTATCCATGGCGAGGCTCCTGTCAAATCCATGTGTTGATCTAAAGTCTGAAAGTCTGAGTGAAAGTGTGACTAGTTTCATCTGGATGTGAGACATTTGAAATGATAAAGTGTGACTGATGTCAGATGTGACCCCATTTAGTTGAAATGATAACAAATATTCATGCACGTTGTACCTCGTCACACCTGTTTCATCTTCTCACATAGCACTGTGTTTCACGTGCTACTTAACGCTGAACTGTTTGATTTTCCACTGACCCCGTCATTCAGACATGCAGCTCAGCTTGTATTGCCTGTGTATAATAAATATCAAAATTATTTATATATGCTAATATGTGCTAATTTTCAAGTAGCGGAGACATCTTCAAAGCACTTGTACCGTGCATAACAATATTCTCACACAGTGTTTTGCATCATTATCAAATCAACTGAGGCTGATTTTCTATACAAGCCAATGGGAATATCCCTGGAAATTCAACAGTTGTTGTGGTTATTGTTATCATTGGCTAAAGGGAATACGACTCCGGTCCAATTAGCAGAAATTAATTTGTCGTAAGTAAAACTCTTGTGTCTGACAGGAAGTCGACGTCGTGTCAGGTCATGTCTGCCTGTTTTAATTCTAACCCAACGCACCTTCAGTCGGAGTGTGACACTAATCTGTGTTGCTGTACTGATAAACCATGGTCTTTAATATTAAAGCTGGCCCTCCCTTGTTAGGAAACTTGTATCAGCAATTTTACTCACCAGCCCTGGGTTTACATTTGCGTTTCTCTTGTAGCTCTAAATGAGCCTATTAGTGTCTTATTTACAGTTCTGTTTTCTTCTAGTCTATAAGCAAAGCAGACTAGTCTCATCAACACTGGTATTCATATATTTTACCGACCATAATGGCTGTCTCACTTTGCCTCATTATGTGTCATATCATAATATATAACAATGAGTGTGTGACCAGGGGGCTCTCTGTGCTGTACGAACTCTGCTTCATCAGCAACTCCACAGCTTTAGCGCCTCTCCTCTGGTAGCACATTTAAATAGATTTGTGGCACCAGTGAGGCTTCCTCTGCCTGCACAGTTACACATGTGCTGCTTCTCTGCAGATATGCAGAAGAGCTTCTTGAATAAAAACATACATATTGGAGTACGGGGAGTCGATGTAAGCAGGTTTGATGTTGTTAACAGATCCTGGCTTTACTGATGAGCGCCTGTCAGTTTAAATCATTGATAACATCTGCAGTGAATGAAAGGGAAATGTCTCCTCGGGTGATCTGAGGTTATGTGAATGTAAACAGAATCCAATCGTTGACTTTGAAAGATTGTTGTCATGAGGTCCTCAAACAACACAAATCAATAACAGTAATAATAAGCCCTAGTAGTAAGTAGTAAGCCCTTGACAAAGTCACCGACCCTAAAGCTGCATAAAGCTTGATTCATTTGAATGCAATGTAGCATGATGGGGAATAAAACAACAACCCACGGTGGTATGACAATGCAGACACCACTAAAATAAAAATACCTGCTGCTCCTGTGTCACAACATTTATACTGAATGATCAGTCTGCAGCAAAATGTAATAATCAGACAAGGGTCAGAGAGGTGTCAATCAAACTGTCTGACCCCGACCACACAGTCCTGGTCTAATCAGACACGAGAGATAACACCTGTGTGGTTCCGTGTGTGTGTGCGCCGGTCTTCAGCAGGTTTACTAATCAACTGCTGCAGTGACGTCTGTGCCTTATGGTGCGTTCCAGGCAACCCGTAACTCGTGTTTTTCCGACCTGTTCCTATGGTTACCCGTTAGAACGTACAGTCAAACTCGTAACTTCCCACCTGTGAACTCGTGCTAGATCGATCTACTCCCAGTTCCCAGTTCGTAACTCGTAACTTGCCTGGAACGCTACAAACTCGTAACTGGTGACTTGAAGTCGTGACTTACGGGTTAAAAAGCCTGCCTGGAACGCACCATTAAACCTGCACAACTCAGTGACTGACTTGGATCCTGTTGACTATAAGACACTGATTGAGTGAAAATGAGCATCTCTTGATGTCTGAACTCTGTCGTCCTTTGGTGTAAATGCATATACAACATGTAAGGAAAAATCCTCCATAGGGACAGAGGAGAGCAGCCTTTGCCTTGGACACACACAGCGTCTGTCTAGATATTCTGCAGTGAAATATGAGGACATGATGACTCCGTCTGGATGTGAGGATAAAGTCGTGGGCACACACACACACGCACACTTCCATCTGTCAGAATGCATTTATACACATGCACAAACACACAGTCCAGGTGCACGTTTACCTGAGCAAAAGTAAAGTCAGAAAAAATGAGTCACATGTACACACACACACACACACACACACACACACCAGTGACGGCTCTTGAATCTTGGAGGAGTTGTGTCTGCTTTGTGTCTGTTCTCGTTTAGCTGCTCTGACAAACAGTTTGGTGACAGTTAAATGGCCGTGGACATAATCAAAAGGAAAACAGTGTGTGTGTTCTTTGTGTGTATTTATGTTTTGTTTGAGAGAGTGTGTATGTGTGTGTGTGAGAGAGAATCTGTTTATGCTTGCAGCAACTCACTCCTCCTTGTGCATGCATATGTTTGTCCATGTGTGACTGAGCAATAACAAAAGACCGTGTTCGAATGTACTTGTGGCAGATTTTATAAATGAAGATGATGAGATTCATGTTGAGTTTGTAAATTTCTTTTTCATTTATTCTGCAACTTTCTACCAATCAAATGGAAAGGAGCTGTTTGCTTCACATACCAATATAATGCTGCTCTCTTTAATCTGTGACAGTAATTATGTGTGTCATGTTTTAAGTTACATAGATGCGATTTCATACATGTCACTTGTTCTTTAAAGCCTCAGATCCTTAATCCTCAGGCACAGAGTTTCAGACCTGGAGGCAGCTGACAGTAAAAACCCAGTCATATGGTCTTGAGCTGAGACTATAGGAAGGATCTGAAAAGATCTGAAACTGCTCTAGGCTGTAGCTTTTCAGCAATATAAGCAGGAGCCAAGTCATGAACTGTTTTAAAGGTGATCAGCATAATGTTAAAATGAACTCTAACACTTACTAGTAACAAATGAAGAGGTGCTACAGGAGTTATGTGATCGTGTCTCTTTGAATTAGTTAACGGACTGACAGATTTCTGGCTCATTCCTAAATGAAATGATGGTGCCTGTGCTTATCCAGCCTTGCAAAGTATACAGACATGCTTCCTTTCTTCAACATTTTGCTGTTTTCTCTTCTGTAAATTCCTCTTAAAACTTTTTTATTTTTTATAATTAAAATACATTTTAAACTTGGAAATTTACTCACCCCCTCTTCCAGTTTGTATTTTTGAACCTACTGGCCTTAATATGCTGTTATAGATGCCTGAGGGTGAGGGGTGTCCATCGTTTTACACTTTTACTGTATATTTGACCCTATTGTGTGCACCATCTTCTTGACGTAGCTGTCAATGTGAACACGCTCTAAAAATAGCGAGAGCGAGCCTGGGAGTCTGTGCAATGAGACACAGCAGTTGTCTTTTAGACAGAATTTGGGCTGATATACTAAGTGTGCATGATTTCTGACAACTCTCGAGTGTTATGTAAAGTTTCCAGAGATGCTGACAGCTCAACTATGAAGTGAGCATATTCTGTCAGTAAACAGCCACAGAGTGAACAGCATCACTGGGGCAGAGAAGAAACATACAGAAGATCTGGATGTAAAACAAGAAAGGAGTGAAGAAGAGGATGTCGAGAAGAAGGGGGATTGAAACGGGATTGTGTATAGTTGTATGTTCCGGCTTGCCATACTGAGAGTAGGTGGAGAAACATAGTTGAAGCTCATGATCAGATGATCTGTTCTCCTACTATCACTATTTTAGACGCTTTTAAAGCTGCAGACATGATGCAGAGTGAGATTTAAACCACAAGCTGTGGCAGCTTCAGTGGCTTCCTCCACTTGATGTGTTGGAGAACTGAAGCTGAGGAAATGAGTGAAGAGCAGGAGTGATGAGGTCAGTGGACCATCTGAAACTGTGTGCGTGATCTTAACTCAAAGTCCTATCGAGCTCTTTCCATGGCAATCTGTATGCATTCTTGTTTTGACTGTGTGTGTGTGTTTAGTTAGGATTGTTGGCCAGCGAATGGGAAGATGGATTATTGATCCTCAACCCCCACAGAGCGGAGAAAAAGCAACAAACAGCTCCATCCTCATTCTGCCTCAACACACACACACACAAACACAGTTAAACAGAAAAGGTGCAAATTTAGTAAACACTATAGACTTGTAGCTCCTGTGTCAGTCTGCTGTCAGCAAACTGTGATGAATGGTGATATGATGTATGAAGGTGAGGAGGATGGTAAACAGATGTCAACAGAAACGTTTCCAGTGGCAGGAATGACATGAAGAAATAGAAAAAAACCTGTGCTTTAGTGTCGTATTCATCTTCATCAGCCTCCATAAGAATCATTTACGGCCCTTGATGGGGCTGTTCCACCAGGAATCCTTTATGGAAATGATTAAATACAGAATTTCCCTGCCCTCCATACCTCTTCATCCGTCTTTCACCACCTGTCTCATTACTTCTCTCCCTCTCGCCTCGGCTTGTACCTTTCTCATATGCCTCCACTTCCAGAAAACAGCAACTCTGCAATTTCATTTTGCTTGTGGCCACCCTCCCTCGTCCATCCTCTTTCCACCTCTGCAGCCCGGCGTGAATTCATTTCTGAGTTTCAATCTCTCGCTTTCCATTTATTTGTTTATTTATTTTTTCTCCGTCTTACATTATCTCCTCCTCTGCCTTTTTTTTTTTTACTCTTTCCTTTCCTGGTCTAAATTTGCACATTTTTCCTTCACCATGAGTCAGTCTTTCTTTCCTGCTGCAGCGATTCCTTTGGGCTTTCCGTCCTTTCTTTTATCCTTTTAAAATGATCTCTTCTTTATCCCCCAATCATTTCCTCCACCCATTTACACTGTCCCATTTCCTCTATTTTCCTTGATATCCGCTTTCTCTTCCATTTCTACTCATCCCTTTCGTTTCCATATCACACTCTTCCTGCTTTTCCTTCCCTCCATGACAGTTTACATTTACCATTAGTAAATAAAACCGGAGCTTTTTACGTAAACTGCATAAGCATTTATGTTCATAGACAAATCATTTGAAAGCACAAATCTGGATGCAATCGCACTGAACTGATGAAATAACTCTAATACAATAATGTATGAGATGCATGCAAAAGCACTCGCTTGATTTGCATTACAATGCATACGACTGTAGATGAGCTTGTCTTCTAATACTTGTTTTTCTGTTTGGTTTTAAGTGGATATTTAAATGCTTAGAAATGAGATATTGATGCACATTGATTAGGTTTGTTGACTCCAGTCTGTACTTTTGATACAGCTGATGTCCCTGTCAAATAGTGTGTCCAGATGGATGTGATTTTTAGATACAATAGAAATGTATAAAAACTTAACAAATTATGCATGAAAAGCAAATATTTTACAACTTTGATAAAACATTCTCCTGTAATCATCATCATATCTTTCATAAAATCATCTAAAACACATTGTAAAGACACAGCGGTGCAGCACAAGGCAGAAACTTCTCTCTCTCTCTCTCTCCGTTGGTTAAAGTTGAGGATGATAGATCGTCCCTCCGTCGACCTTGGTTTCGCTAACAGAGCTGGCAAACCAAGCGATGACTGGCCTCACTGTGTAAACACTCATCCATTTCCTCCTGCATTCAAGCACCATACTGGAGCTGCAAGTAATGGATTGCTTATAGGAGGATTACACTAATCTGATTCCAAAAAAAGGGGGGGGTAAGCTATTGAATTTCCTAAAAGTAATTACATTTTCCAGATGCAAGAAAGCATTGTTTACGTGAGGATATGTGTAAGACGACTACTCAGAAAGATTAGGTTTAATTGGAAAAGATCGTCATGCAAGGTATAACACATACACATGGTGTGTTTATATAAAGTAAATCATCCCTTTAAATAATGTCTTACATCATCTAAAAGTTTAGTTTCACTGTTGTCTCTCCGGCTGATGTTTCTGTCGAATTCCTTTAGCAATTTTATGCTCCTGTGATGCAAGAAGAAGCAGGTGAAGCTGTAGAAAACAGGTGACAAACTAAAAGAACAACCTGAAAAATGAGGATGACGCTGCCCTCATCAATAGAGGCCGAGGGGTCAATGAATAATCAAACACCTCTGGGAGATTTTACAGTTGCTGCTGTAGTTGCATGTGGAGGTTCAACACTTCACTTCGACACTTTATGCCACCTGTCTGTGTGATGTATTATATTGAATTGCATGTGATAAAAATAACTTCTAAGAATACTTCTTTACTGTCATTGCATGTTAACCCAATGACACTCAGTTTGACAGCAATCTGTTGTGCTTATACAAATAGTAAAAATAGTGAAGGAGAATGAAATAATAAATATACTAAATAGCATTACGGAACACCAGTTAGAGACTCCTATCCTATCCTATCCTGATGCTGATGAGACATTATAAAATGAATTATACAACTTGTCAATGTCAACCTGCTGCAGCCATGCTGATAAATAACAGGAGACAGTCCAGCAATTTATTCTGCAGATGATTAATCAGGAATTGCAAAGATTGAAATAGTCTTTGATGACCTTGGTTCTTCTCCACAAAGTGTATAAACTGAACCTGTGTGACTGGAGCTGTATGTGTATGTGACAACAGTAATAAAACAACAATACACGTCTGATTTCAGCAGCAGTAACGCAGCGTGACAGCACGTTTCATCTGGGTTAAAGTGACCTGGTCTTTAAATTACATTTATGTGACTTCTCATGTGCAGCGGGCTTATGGAGTATGACAGAGAGATAACAAGATCTCTGATCTGTTCCTTAGACATCAGTGGAAATAATCAATACCAAAATGTAATGTAATGCCATTGCTATTTTAAATATAGCCATTTATTTATATACTGTAAAGCTTCTGAAGCTGGATGTGCACTGAATATCAAGCAAATTCCCCATGGAAATCATTGTTTTAACTGTTCTTGTAATGTGAACACATTGTGCAGGACTGTTGCATTAGACTTTAGTTTAAGGTGTTACTAATTAATTGAGATACTGAGAAATGTACATGTACATGATCAAAAGAAGCCGTTAAGAAAGAAGGAGTTTGCCCAGTTGGACAGAAACAAGATGGCCGCCCATCGGTGGCAATAACAAGATCTAACTGGTTGAAGTGAAACGTTTGAAGTCAGCTGAATGAGGAAAGGAAAAGAAAATATAGTCTTTATAAGCTTTATATAACAGTAGTTTGGTTTTATTTTGGGGAATTTGATGTAGATGTAGATTTGTTAGCGACTGCTTTGCTTTATTTGTCAGGAGGGTTGAGGGTTTCATACGTCTTCATCGCGGTAGAATCTGATCTAATGTTTCCGCATGAATCTGGAGATGTTGTGCTTTAATGACAGTCTCTGTTCAGAAACCAGAAGGAGAAATAAAAATAAAAGGAGAGGGAGAATAATTTGTCTCAAATTTGTTAGAGTGACATCTCAGTGCGTCTCGGCGTTGGCAGCACTTTCTCCTCATTATTTTGATATTCTGCTGGAATTGCTGTGATGTTTATCCACAACGCTGCAGAAGCCTGTTGTGAGCAGAAATACAGCAATTGATTAGACTGATTTAGTTAGATTAAGTATGTTTCTCCCTATCTCTCTCTCTCTCTCTCTCTCTCACACACACACACACACACACACACACACACACACACACACACACACACACACACACACACACACATAAAGCCGTAGTTCCCAAGGTCATCCACCAAACAGACACACATGTAGACTACAAAGTGTTGGCCAATGACGGCTCCACAGGGAGAGCATGTGATTCTTTGTCTTCCTTACTCTCTTTCCCTCTCTCGTTTCACCTCCCTCATTTCCATATTGTCCGATACTTCTCTCTCTCTCTCCCTCTCTCTCTCACTTTCATTTGGCGAGGCTGTCTTCAAGGCTGTGTGCGTCAGGCTCTACTAAGCGGACTGCCACTGAGCAGTGCTCCCCTGTCACTGGAACTTACCATGATGAATGAGAGAGATGCAGAGGGGAGAGCGAGAGGGAGGAAGGAGGACAAGGTGGAGGGTGGAGGGGTTGAGGATTGGGAGGGGGGGAGGCGGGGTCGATGGTAGTGGAGGTGGAGGGGTTGTGCTGGTCCAGCTGAAAAGGATGAGGGAGGCAGACATGAGAGGACAGAGAATCAGAGGGAGACAGAGATGTTAGTGGAACAGGATGAATGGGAGGATGAACGACACTCACACATTCACAAATGGGTTTAGTCGACTCCTCAGTCTCCACCAGGGGGAGCTGTTCATTATCAGGAGGTTTTTTTTTCTTGCATAAGTAAATCGCGAGGGCTTCACAAACAAGACATGCATATGAATATAAACAGATACAGACAACATCACATTTCTGTAGTAATATTGGAAAGTTGAAAAAAAAAATTGTCAATAGCTTTCTCACATGCAGTCATATTGCTGTTGTATTCTGATTGGTTGGTTGCTTTATAGCCATACAGTGATTGCTCGATTTGTATCCCTATTGTGATTAATCTGTTTTGATTTGTAGACTTATTTTGGGATTAGTTTTGTCCATGTCTGGTTCTTAAAGCAGAAGTAAGCAGAATGTTTGTGTTACTGTAGTTCTATCTTCCGACAGCAATCACTTACATAGAGTGTTTGGTCCGAAACACAGGTCTGTCTGTCAGTCACTCTGCTCTGCTGTAAGCTGAGGAGAAAACTTTCCTTGTATCCTACAACCTTGATCCAATGAGGAGAGAGAACGGCATAAAGGGGCGGTCCTCTCTGTGTGTGCAGCCAAGGGATGCGCGTGAATGTGGTGACGTAGGGACGAGGACCAATAGATCCATGACGAGGGCGGGGGCTGCTAACTCCATCGGCTGACAAGAAGTTAGCCAAAACGACCGGATCGCTTACTTCTGCTTTAAGATTCTGTTTTCCTCGTTTCACATTCTCATTACTTCCTGTTTTATTTTGTTTTTTCTCACACCCATCCTTACTTCCTGCCTTTGTGTTTCCTGCTGCTGTGATGATCTGCTTCACCCTCATTGGTTTAACCTGTGTCTCACTGTGTTCCCCTTCATAGTCTATTTAGTGCCTGTGCTCCTCTCCTGTCACTCGGTGCCAGATTGTCTTGTCCTTTGATTTGTGTCCCGGCCTTTATTCTCTATAGTGTTTGATTTTGATATTGTGGACTTTTGCCAATATCGCTCTGTTGAGTAAACTGCTGTCTGTTGGAAAACTGCCTGTGCCTGAGTCGTGCTGTTGAGTCCCATCGTCTATGTTCACCACGGCGTAACAGGTTTAATCATAGCCATATTTTGATTGGTTGATTTGTAGTCATATTCTAATCGATTGGTTGGTCAAAGGTCAGTCTCAATATAAATTGTTGAATTACGAATTAAAGTTATGGTAAATAAAAAAAAAATAAAAAAATAGATAGATAGATGGTTCATATTTACAGGGATGAGGTGTTAACTTGTTTGCAATATGTTTATCACAAGCTCTCACCACATCAGTTAACGCTCATTAGCAGAATCAGAATCAGTGCTAAGCTGATTAAAAAAATGTATATTTGACCATTTTACAGCATGTGAAAGCCTGTGTAAATAGCTTATTATGACCAGGGAATCCAGAGATCATTCTTGAAAATACTCAACCCTGACTGGTTTAATTTGAGTGTCTCTTTCACAAAAAGGTGTAAATGCATCTCCATTTTTTGCTTCAAAGCTATATAGTGGGGAGATTTTTTTTACTGAGATGTTGGTGCATTGAGATGGATGCATTTTATATCCTGTATTCAACAATATAATTTCCAAGAATCATCTCTTTCATATTTTTGTTCTGCTTCCTGTAATGTATTTTCACACGACACTGATTCTATTTTTGTGCTAGAAAACCAGTTCTGGTCGGTAAAATGTGAGAAAGTATGTCATAAAATGTCAAGTCTCCTGAATAAAGGGGAAATCAGAATGATGATTATACACATGCGACAAACTATACAGACAAGAGTTTCATTACCAACTTCTACAAATCAGAGTGTTTCCGGTGAAACCTGGCCAGCCTTGAGATATATTCTGCCACATCCATCATGTAGTTGTCAGGCCTGTTTCTTGGATGAGAAGCAGTATCAGCTCACAGGAATGCGTAAGAAAAGGCTTTGATGCCATGTTGTGCACATCAAAAAGCATTTCAAGCTGTCTATTTTGAGAGCGGGTTCTTTCTTCTGCACCAAAAATTTATTAAAACTGACACATTTTCGCTTCACCCGACACAGAAATGCACACATGGGACCTCTGTTAACTGTACTTTAAGTGGATCATTACTGGATCATTGCTCGGCACTTGAAGCCGAACTGTTTGGAAAATTCAAATAATGTTTTTTTGAGTTTAGATGCCAGATGGCAGTTTTATGTTTTAACATCCATATTGTAGTATTAAAGTGTCAGAGAAAATGGTAATTTCGACAGAAACATGTAGAATATATAAAAAGGAAACAAACAAAACCAATAAATGTAGACGAGAGACAGGGAATATATTCATCCATTTTTATTGTACAAGGTCAAATAGATAAACACACAGGGCTTTAAATGCACTAGCACACTCTAGCAGCGTCAACTCATCTGTGTAAGGCATCATGATTCACCACCATCCTTTTTCTCTCCTGGCCACTGTCCCATGTCTATCTCTGCACCCCGACTTCTTTCTATATGGTGCACCTGGTTTGTAAAAGGCTGCACTGATGCAACGGTATGCAATGTGTTTGTGTTGCCCTGTGGAGTTGAATCAGTTTCATCCCTCGTGTGTGTGTGTGTGTGTGAGGGGCCACCGTTCTTCTGATTACAACCAATGAAGCCTTTTGCATGGTGACTGAAATGTCTCCAACTCTGCAGCTACAGTACAGTTCAGTGGACGCTTTTAGTTTGAAGTGTAACTAGAAAAAGAATCAATATGTTATAGCTATATAGGATTATTATAGATGTTCAGATGAAAGACAGTTCTCAGATGTGCTGCAATTCAAACAAACACAGTCACATGTATACACACAGCTAAAATTAGCATCACTGCTGTCCGGGCCATGCAGGCAAAAAAAAATCGTGGAGAAACGGCTCTTGATGAAAACAGCAACATTCACATACTGTACAACGAGCGGCGAGGAGTTATCAGCAAAACTGAGAAATGATAATTAAAAGCTGAAATTAAAATTAGCAGACAATGGAGAATGGAAAGTTAATGAGCTCTTCCACCCGCGAAAGTAATCCCATCTCTACTTACACATGCACACAAGTGCAACACAAGAACAAACACTGACACACACACAAGGACATGAACTTGAAACACAAACACACCATCTCCTACTTGCATTGAGGTAAAGTTAAGGTCATTTATTCAATGAGGATTAGACAGAATAACAACTTGAAAGTCTTGTTCATCAATATTTCATATTTGAAGTGGTCGGGCTTTCTTAATGAATTATTTGCACTTGTCGATAAATAAAGAAAAGTCAACTGTCAGGTATGTTAATGACCAGAATGTATAAGTTATGGTAATGATGAGCTGTACATGGAGAATATTCAATAAAGCAACTTCATCCCTTTTCCCACCAGCTGATACAATGTCTCGAAGTGAAATAGGTTTAGGCAACTTGGTTAAGGGTTAATGTTAAATTCAAATAAACATGTTGTGTTTTTTTTCTGTATCAAACCAGTTCATGAACTTTCCCCAGCAACTGTGACAGAGCCTAGATACAGTATTTAGGTATAAAATAGATTTGTTGTCTAGAAACATTGTATTTGATACATTCAGTTTTAACTTATTTGGGACTTCACTCTTCCTGCATCTGCTGCATCTGTTTCCTCACCGCGCTGGAACAGATTCATTAAAATCACCCTGCGCACAGCATCAAAAATAATTGGCCTCCCAGCTTCCCACCAACCTGACCTCATCACCACGAAGCCGTCAATCTGAAGGCACCTTACAGCCCGTGACCTAAATCACTCACTGTGTGTCCTCCTCTCCCAGAAAAGCCCAAACTCAAACCAAGTCCACAAAACAATGAAAAGTACACTCTGAATTTCACATGGTACTGTGGGATCAGCAGCTTGTCGGAGAACATGGAGGCTGAACATGGCTCGAATGCAGAGCGGGAAAACATCCTGCACTGACCTGACCAGCTCCAGCTCCTAATGAACTCTATAAAAACTACTTTAAAATACATCAGTGCAGCCACATTATGGCAGTTGCCTTCAGTGGATGTTATAAAATGGAGTTGCAGACCAGGGTCAGTAAAGTGCATTTCATTTCAGTTTTCACCAACTACATTTACTGTAAGTTCATGTCACCAGAGTGCATATTACGGTGGCCCTGAGGTGCAAATCAGAAAACACAACGGCAAAAGAGAAAACACAACGACAAATTACTAAACACAACAGTAATTTGTCGTTGTGTTTTCTCTTTTGCCGTTGTGTTTTCTCTTTTTGTGTTGTGTTTTCTCTTCTTGTGTTGTGTTTTCTCTTTTGCTGTTGTGTTTTCTGATTTGCCGTTGTGTTTTTTCTTTTTGTGTTGTGTTTTCTCTTTTGCTGTTGTGTTTTCTCTTTTGCTGTTTTGTTTTCAGATTTGCTGTTGTGATTTGCACCTCAGGGCCACCGTAGCGTATACAGTATAGAGGAAGGATTGATGGAAAACACCTGATGACATCACTGACTGGGGGCGTGGCCACAGTGCAGCATGAGAAGAGCAGTGGTGAAGTCTCTGTGATTCACTGTGATTGAATTTATCATTTAAGAGGAGCGTTCATCTTCAACAATCATCACTCGTCCTGATCTAAACTAACAGTGACATAATTCCTCTGTGTGTTTTCTGCCGATCGCGTTCATCTACAGTATACTGTTGATTTACTGCTGTTTGTTGTGAATGAGATCTCCCCCCGTCAGTGTTTGTTTTCATGTGCAGTAGCTGTAAAAGATAATTTCCTCTACCCCCCACACGAGCGTGCATACACACACACACACACACACACACACACACACACCATTATTAGAGTATAAACCCACTTTGTGGAGGTACAGAGCTAATTATAGCAGCTTTTAATTGCTTTCCGGCTTTAAAAGTGACTTCACTGGCAATCTCTCTTTGTTTCTGGCAGTTACTTCACAGCTGCAACACTAAGCCAAAAGTTGTGCGTTTATGTGTGTGTGTGTTTAAATGGGAGTGTGTGTGCGGAAGAAGAGGGTGAGTTATCGATAGGGATGAGGAGCTTCAGTGATGTGATGTCTCTGCGTGTGTGAGTGAGAGGATGTGTGTTCGCCATAATGAGCAGATCCATGCTGATTCAGAGTTTTATTTCAGTGTAAAAGTCTTTCACTTACAGCCAGAAGTTTATGTCGAGTACTTCCTTTTCCCCTCTTTTCTTTTTCGTTTTTTGCTTCCTTTTATCCTTTGCTGTCCTTTCTTTTTTGTCTACTCCATCGCCTCTCTTTCCAACTATTCCTTCGACCTCCAGTTACAACCTTTATTTGATTCCAATATTTTCCTTCCTTTCCCTTTCATTTACCTTTTGATCATCTTTCTTTTCCTCACTATTCCCTCTTGATGCGTCCCTGATTACATTTTTCTCCTTCCTGTCCTCCTCTTCCTGTCTCCATCCCCGTTCTTATCTATTCCTATCTGTCTCTTTCTCTGGGGAGAGCATGGAGGAAGCAGCAACATATGGGCTGCTGGTAAATAGATGCAAGTTTTTAAATCAAAGAATCAAAAAAATCTGAGCGATAATGGATGTGAGCACTCCATCTTACTTCCGTATCCATCTTCTTCCACAGACACTGACTGATAAAGTGCTTCACATTGTTTGGTTTTCGAATGTGCTGGACTTGTGGTAGTTACCATATGTTAGTTTTGATAACTTGCATAAACTCTCATTGTGAAATAATGGGCTGACAGATGTCAACACTCCACATGAACAGAGAAGTTTGGAAACCAAGCATGTTTTCACATTATCAGAGTTGAATTTCTTCGTCAAACACCAGGAGGCATCTGCATTTGTTTACTTACTCCACACATCTTTGGGCTTACATCTTTTTTTTCCCTGCCATTCGAAAAATGGTATCAGAGAGTAAATGGCTGGAACAGGTTATTGAAGAACATCAGGCCACCACAGTTTCCATGGTTTCCAGGTCAAGTTCCTTTCAGTTTTGACAAAAAATAAAATGGACTACAGGGCACTTTTCTAACCGAGCAGGTCCTGAACGTACTCTATATAATATTGATTACAGAGACACGACCATTTTCACCGAGAGTAAGAGCTTGGTGACTCCTCAGGTGCTTCAGATCCATACTGCCCACTACAGCTACTGTACAACTACCAAGTTTGTCTTTGTTGCTCCAAGAATATAGAAGTAAAACTTTTTTGTCAGGAGGCATAGGCATAGGCATAGGGCATTCAAATGCTTGGAAATTCAAATTTTCAACCCTGGACCATTATTAGAGGGTATTAGAACAGTTTTTAACTTTTTAATTATGCCAATCAAGGCCAATGAAGTTTCTTTGTATAGTTCTTCACCCTTTAAAGCTGATTATTTTCCAAAACATGTGTATGCACAGTTTCCAATAAAATAGGATTTTTTTTTTTTTTTACTTTTTCTCATGAAATGTTTGTGACAATGCAATTTATTGTTGTTAAATAAGGTGTATATCTATCTCAAAACTGATCAGTCTTTTTCAAACATATCACTATATAAAAAATGAGCCACAATTAACCTTCATAATAGGAATAAAAAGACGAATGTGTCTGAAAACAAAATTATTCCAACTTTATGGCCAATCTTATATATAAGAATATTTAAAAACGGATAGATAAAGTTAAATGAATTATCAAAAACATAGAAATTAGTAATAAAAATAAAGAACAAAGCAAAGCAAAAATACTTATTGTAAACGTATTTAGCTTATTTGATTGGTCAAAATAAGTACTGAATGTGGTAACTTGCCCGATAAAGGGTTAAATCATTTTTGTTGCAACATCCTCATCAGATGTGTGTACACACCAATATATTGTGTTGATGCAGCTTGAAACAACCAACCATATCATAATGTCACCGTCTCAATGTGATTCATCATGCTTGGAAAATGCAGACGACATCGGCTGAGCTTGAACACAAAACTCTTCCCCAAAGTGGAGTATAAATGAAAACAATTATGACATTCCCAGAATCTTTTCCCCCACATCACAACTCATGCCTTGTTGTCATGGAGCCGGAGCTGTTCAGTCTTCAGTGATGTGTTTCCTCCACAGAGCATGAACAAACATGCCCTCCTGCTCACCCTCGACACTGTACTGTTTACATCAAAACTGCAATAAAACTGTCTCACTTCAATGTTTATTCTGAACAGATCTGATCAAAGGTCAGATTTTCTACCAAAGAGGGTTGGTTCACTCATGGATTCAATTACTGTTGCTGTATTGATTGGCCAAGGAATCACACAATGGAAACCAATTTGATTTCCCCCTCCAAAATGCAGACCCTACCAATACATCTGCCAGGCTATAGTGAAGCAGAGTAACAGTAAATGATTTTAATTAGAAAGCTTTTAGACCCCAAGGGCAGGCTTGGGACCAAATTAAAATGAGTTTGTTTCTTTTTTAAAAATCACCAGCTGTCGAGAAAATGGTTCCTGTTTTATTTATTTCTCTGCATTGGCTTTTTTTCCTTCTTTTTTGAGCCCGGAGTCATTACATAGAGGCTAACCGTCAGTTCACCCCAGTGATGTTGTAATATTAAACAGCCAAGTGGTCCGAAAAAAAAGCAGCTGTCATTGTTCTTCATTGTTTGGCAGGGAGATTTCCTCCCAGACAGAAACTTATTCAGGGATTTAAACCCAAATATGCTTTTGGTTTTGCCACCATTTCCAACTGGAAACACTATTGCAGCATAGGTGATAACATAGTCAACTGAATATTTATGGGGGGGTTTTCTTAAAGGTCTCATAAGGGTGGAATTCTGTGTCTGTTATTGATTATAAAGCAAGTCTATCTTCTATTAATACTGTGAGAGTATCAGTCCGCAAAGAAATCCACACAGCCTGAATTCATTGTCCTTAAAATAAGCCGTCACAACTAAGCAACCATTGGGTGTTTACCTGCTGTATTTTTACTCAGTCACTCAGAAAAATAGCAGTTCAGAGCTCAGAGCTGTTGTTGCAGCAGCTTCAGAGCCTGAGAGAGGAGTTGTAAAAATATTTAGGCTTATATCTTCTGTAGATCGACACTTAAAGCACTTATACACAACAGTTTAAAATGATGATGATGTGAGTTTATCTGATGTCAAGATAAAGAACATTTCTCCTTTGTGAATTTTATGAATGATATTTTGAAAGGTATTGCAGATTATACTTCAATTACTCCAAATTAGTCAATATTACGTGCTTACTGTAGAACTGCATGTCTGGTCACTGCCTCCCTCCAAACTGTTGTGTTTTACGTTGCCCTTTTCTTTGTGCTGTAAACTGATACAGCAGATTTGCAATGATGACCTCCCAACGACCTATAAGATCGGTATCTCTGTGGAAAAACCCTAATGATTAAAACTTTATGTGTATTTTTTAGTACATTCCTCAAAGGCTAAAAAGACTAAAACACTTGAGTGTATGCATCCTCCAAGACACACAGGATGCACTAGCACTTTATTCTCTGCCTAGGAATAAAGGATGCTCTAAAAACACTTCTGAAATGTGTATGTGGCACTGGCAGCTCCTAAGTGTGATGAGAGAGAATGAGAGCGAAAGAACGGGAATGAGTTGCAGAGAAATGGGGGAAACACACAGAGGGATGGACTGTGACTGAGAAGAAGACACCAAAACACAAACACAGAGAGAGGAACACAAACACACAGATTCAGGTTATCGCTCAAATAAACAGAGACAGAGGTAAAAACCGACTTTGACAATAATTACACAGCTGATATGACAAACTGAGACACATTTAAAATGTCACTGTAGATGTCGGCCTGATTGGCAGCCCCCCTGACGTGGCATTTCGCTTTACTACATTATTCAGCATGAAAGTGACAAGCACAGACGCTTCTTCTTGTAACTCCAGAACAGAGAGAATTCATTATTGAGCAGCAACGTCTGACTGTGCATTTTCACTTTGCAAGTGGCAGCTCTAGCAATGCAACCTTGAATAAGTCATTGCCTTTGTAGATGGTATGATTTTTTTTTTTGCACCCAAGAGCTTTGCAGGTGCATCATTCTAAATGAACCAAGGCTGCTAATAATGCCTTCATAATTAAAGCTTTATCTTTGTCACTGCCACACCTGTGGAAGAAATTGCACATTGAGGGACAGGGTCTTAAAAACAGGTAAACTGTGGTTTGCTCTCCATCATCAGTCACGTGGGTATTGCGGAGAATGATATGTAAATACTGGTACCAGCTGTTTTAGTGGAAATAAGTGCTGTATCCCTCCACGAGAACATGCATACAGTCAACATCAGCCTGATTCTGACAACCTGTCAGCCTCCTGGTCGTGAAACAAAATAAAGCTTCTGGCACAACACCACCTGCTCCCGAGGTGCACGGAGAAAGGAAGAAAAGTCAAAACTCCTCCAGTTTACTTGATGTAAACACAAATACTGGATGACCCTGGTGGAGGCTGCAAACTGAAATATGTCACTCAGATAAAGCTTTTCTGTTTACTAAAAAAAAAAAAATGCTGCTGCCGGTGTGTTGACCCCATGAGGACCCCAAAAAATGACCGGACATTTAGAGCACTTGTCTTGTTGTCTGACCTAAATACACTTACAGTTCTTATGATGGGGAAACTCCTGGAAACCTGGAATCATTTACCCCATGCAGGTTTTTGTGTGGCCCTTGTGCTGATTAGATTTTTAATTATGTGAATCTTTTCTATGTTGAGCTGTTCACAATGCTCCAAAATATAGTCTACTAGTATTCTTTATAAAGTGTGCCGCTATTCCCTCCATGGGACTCTCTAATTATCTTCATGTGTAGCTGAGCACCTGCGGTGAGGACGCGCACCTGCTCTACATCTTGCTCCAAAATATACCTTTATTAATGTAATCTATTTGTGTCCTTTTCTTTGTTTTGTATTTTTAGCAGCATATGGCCCCACATTAGCTGGTAATGGACCCCCAGATTCTTAAAGCAGCCACTTTCGAGATGCCAGCTCCTTTAACCCCGGAGAGAGAAGCTATTATACATACTGAATTCATTAATGGTTGGAAGGTATGTGCACTTTACATTAAATACCTAGTGTGTGCGCACGTGTGTGTGTGTGGAGACTCATATAGTTAGTAATCTGTATTCTTCTCCTTCTTCCTCTTTATGCTTCAGATGAGAAAGTAGTGTCCAGCTCACAGCACTTAGTGGAATTGGATGTTTTAGATCTCTCTCTCCCTCCCTCTCTCTCTCTCACACACACACGCGCGCACACACACACACACACTCCACCTCTGCTACTACCCACTTTATCCCTTCTATTCATCTATGCAACACTTCTTCTCTAGCTGCTGACTCACCCAGCCGTCATGGGAATGTGTGTTATGTCTGCACACCTGGCATCTCAGTTTTGTTTTCAGTGTATGTGTGGCCTATGTACGTCGTTATGGGGTAGGCGTACGTGTGTGTGTGTGTGTGTGTGTGTGTGTGTGTGTGTGTGTGTGTGTGTGTGTGTGTGTGTGTGTGTGTGTGTGTGTGTGTGTGTGTGTGTGTGTGTGTGATCTCACTTTATGCCGGTGGGAATTCACATGCGTAGCTCTGGAATTTAACAATTTCTGGAAAATTCATGACAGACAAGATGAGAAGTTGACGGTGACTCACTGCTAAATGCTAAAGCTGAAGTTGCACTTCTTTACCGGTAGGTGGAGTCAGTGAGAAAAGCGTTTTTAGATAACTTAAGATAAGTTCCAGTGATGAATTATGAGGCCTCCTACCCCTTCAATATGTCACCTGGGTGAATATGCTTATTTTGCATTGTGCTGTCAACCAAGAACACAGCAGCTTCGTCTTCAGCTGAGAGGAAGCTGCAGCTCCGAAATAAGTTTCAAAAACACACACACACACACACACACACACACAGGCTTGTCAACCTCCACTTCACCCACCTGCACGGCAGCTAGACAGCTCACACTTTCATCTTGGTTGCCAATTTCAAAGGTCATGCAAAAACAATGCAATACACACTTAGATATAACTTTTGATTCTTCACAATTCAGCTGTTGAGTTCATTCTGCACCTGCTGTGTTTGGTGCCTTTAGCACCAGTTTAGGTGCCTTAATTGAAACTAGGACAGCCAAATTCATTTGTGTCTGTGTAAAACAGGGGCACTGAAAGCTCGGTGGTGCAGTGATACTTGTGCTTATCGTTGGTGCTAAGTAGTTTTATCTGGGGCAAATAGGAAATAAGGAGAAAAGCTCAATTGGCATTGCTTCTTATCTGGTAGAGCACAGTTATATAAAGTTGGATGGTATGATACAGTTAATATGATAGCTTCCTCTTCAGCTCAGCTCACTGTCAACAGTGTGAGCTCAGTGAGAGCAGTGGCCTGTTGTGGGGTTGTCAGTATCTCAGCACTCAAATAGTGGCTTTTATCCTGCACCCTGGTCTGTTAAATGGAGCGCTGTCCTCATAAGGAGACCAGACCCAGCGTGGTTTGCACCCAGTTACAATATATCAACTCAGCTTCACATCCCACACCGGCCTCCTGGGTCTGGCTCCAGGACCTCGTCTCCCTACAGGGTGAGGTCTTGTTGTCATGCTGTCCCGAAGGAATAAATGAATCATCCTCTCTCTTGCCCCTGTGCCTGGGAAAATTTGCCATGGGAGCCCCTGCTAAGAGCTGATGCTCTGGATAATACAGCTGCAAGCATCTCTGGCACACAGGCCGCTTTGCTGGGATAACAGAGATTCCAGGAGGGCTGTCCTCTGTCTCCTGTCTTCAATCAGATCCACTAACTTGGCACATCATCTCCCAGGAGGTCACAGCAGGCTGATGGGAGACTGTGTTAGAGAGAATGTGAGAGACACGAGGAGGGAATCATTTAGACTGCAGCCAAACTTTAAAGAAACACGGATACCAGTATGACATATACCACTCATAAAACGTTAGGGATAGCCAGCTTTTGAACGAAATTTCAGAATGTCTGATCCATGAATCGACCACCAAACGTTCTAGTTGAATGACAGCTTGTATTGAAACAGTCCTCTTCAACATGCTGATTACATTTTGACGTCATGAGACCAAGACCATACTTAAAGGGGTAGTTCAACATTTTGGCAAATTGGCCCATTACAGCAGTTTGAAAAAGAGCATTGTTTTGCTCGAAACGTCACGCTATTAAATTTTTCTGAAGGGAGCTCATGGTGTGCGGATTTTTTCTCTTTTTGCATTCACTCCTCGTTGATCCAGCACCCATCCCAATTGGGCCTACGATGTGCGTGTCTTTCTCTCTTCAAATTGGCCCATTGTCATAATCCCTTAGGAGTTAGTTCATTACCTTTAATTGACCGTGCAAGCAGAACAGCAGAGCAGAGCCGCGAGCTGCTCAGAGTTACGCTATGGAGGCTCATGGGATTTCTTGGTTTCCCTCATCAAACTCATCAAATACACAATCCAACAACTCCAAAACGCTCTTGTTGACAAGTTGTGACATGAGCTAATAACGGAACGTTATGAGATGGGGTTGTTTTTGAGGTAAATTCGTGCAAAACCGCTGATGCACGGTCCGGTAGGGGGCAGTTTTCCGGCAAGCAGTCTCTGTATTTGCCTTGATTTCCTCAGGATTATGGTAATGGGCCAATTTGCCAAAATGTTGAACTATCCCTTTAACAGCCCACCAACAGTAGCCTACCTGGGACGTGTCCACTGAGCTTAGAGTGTCACAGAGTGTCATCGGCAGGTTGAACAGAGACAGAAAGACTAATAGAGTCACAGAAAGACTTACTGGCAGACTGATATTTTTTGTTGTGGTATACCTACCACTGCTGTTAGCTTTGGTTTCAATAGAGTGTTTGAGATGCAGAAATTACCATTCCATACTTAAATGCCCTTCATGATATAATATCACTGTAGCATGAGCTTTTTACATTTTCCATAAATTTCACCCGAAAGTTGAATATCCCTAACTTTTTGTGAGTAGCGTACAAACATGGTCGAACATCAGAAAAGAGACAGAAACCATTGGATTGAGACAGCTGGTAACACTAATCGAGATAAAGAGAGGACGGATGAGAGGAAATGGAAAGGACAGAGATGGTGTCATGTGTCTGAAATGTCTCTGAAATGGAAAATAAATAGGGTAGTTTGAAAGACCTCCAATGTTCTCTGTTCTGTTGAAAGTTGACACATGAGTAAAGCAGACCACAGCCTATTGTCTGCTGATGTATATGGGGCGAGACTGGATAATGGCTTTGAAGCCACAGTGTTTTTTTTTCTTTCTGTATTAAACCTTACACCGTGATATTTCCCTGATTTTAGCCAACACCACTTTAACCACAGACAGGAGTCTGAAAATGAACCATGGTCTCTGATGTGACAGCCTTATGCTTTGTTCACCCTAAATAAATGTGCTGTTTCATTTATTCAAAAAATACTTTTCCTATACACACGAAAATGATTCTGAAGGTGTTAAAAAGGTCCTGACAACGAGCTGAAAGTCCAAGTTATCATGATCCACCTCTATATTATATGTCGTTCATCCATTAGTATGCACACTCTCCATATGATATTTAGTGATGGTTAATTTGTCCTCGGCTTTGACGAGATGCTGTTATATGTGGTGATTCATGCTCTTACAGTTTGAGGCAGTGATTGATGCTGGCATTTGACAGATCCATGCTGCACTGCAGGCAGCAGGTCTGCAGCATCATCAGCACAGCCCCCCTGCAGAAAAAACTATTAAGGGTAAAATGTTTTTCAAGTACAGGCTGACTCTGAGACAGTTTGAAGAGTTTGAGCTAAAGTTTTTCATATAATGAGGAGCAAATGCCACTACTGTATTTGTCATTCATTGATTATCCTCTTCATTTATACAGTATACACTGTGACACTGTCAGTGCAGCTGTAGTTTCAGACTCACCCCCATCAAGTATTCACACACACCCTCCCTATGGCAGTAAACTTCAATACTGAATTTCCCCTTTCTATAGCTGAAGTAAGTTTCTTCTACACTTGGTGCTTATATATCAACATAAGCCTGCATACATACGGTATACACACTCCAAAGTGCTGACGGTGCAAGTACATTATCAGAGTGGGGTTTGTTTCATTTCCCTGTCTTCTCTCACAGGTGTGTGGTGTTTAGCTGATTAAACTTTTCCCCAGGAGAGTCTGCTGCGCTGTAGTGCAGATCAGTTTTGCTTCTGTGTCACTGTGTTGACTCACAGCAAGAGGAAACCTGCTCCCAATGTCCCCACTTTCCAACACCCATCATCAGATATTGTTGCTTTTAAAACCCATATTAACAATTTTTTTTTGGCTGATTTCTGAAATATTGCGTTTTGTGTCTCTTTCCTGTCCATTTACCGAGACGTTCGTTCATGTCTGATTGATTGGGGTTGATATACAGTATCTGTGACTTTTATCTTTTCTAAACTAATACTGAAGTGATTTATCGTCAAGAGCGTTGAGTCATTTCAAACTTTCAGTGGCACTCGTTTAATAACAGGCGGCATATTTCTTCTAAAGGTTAAACACGCCTTTCCCCTCAGCACAATGGAGCCAATCAAACGTGTCCTTAGCAACGATGATTATGATACATAACACAATTGTTAACTGAACTGATTTATAAGGGAAGTACATAATCTTTGTAAGCAAATTTTATGTTACTGTAAAAGGATTTTTACCAATCTACCTTCTCTTATTATTAGACGTTGGACAGAGGGAAAGAAAGGACACAGCAGAAGGGAAAAATCGCGGGGAAAAAAAAAGTGGTTTATTGAATGATGGTCATGAATCAATACACTTCTAAAATCAGGCTGTAGAACTCAGTCAATAGTTGACACATTAGCTGCATGTTGCTGGCTCAGTACTATCTTCATGTAATCCATTAATCATCATGATCATTGTCAGGCAGGAATCAATACACTTGTGGCAAAAGTTGTAATGGTAACAAAAAAAAAAGGATAAATGATGGAAGCCAGTGTTTGATTTCATGGCACTGCAGCATCTATTTCCAGAAAACTCCACATGCAGAGATCCTGTAAGTTGCTCTTTCATGTCCTTGACTCATTTAGGGAGCGCTGACTCAGCAACATCCCACAGCACACAGTTTTAACAGCGTCCCACGATCCTTTTTAACTCAATATGAGGTTTACATTTTTGGTTTATGGCTATGTAGCTGTAATCCATTGACTTTCAGTGTCAATTGTCCAAACATGGAGAATGATCCAGAACAAGGAGCGACACAGACCATCACAGATTCGCCCCTGTTGATGACCAAATACCTGCAACGTAGTCAAAGCAGAGCTACTGTATGTCTCTGCACAGACAGCATGACTACAGACTCCTGTGAGTTAACTGGACATGTCTAAATGAAAACACTGCAAATAAAATCTCAGGAATCGTCCTTAAACTGCTGATTTCATTCACAGCTCACATCAAAATGTTTTTATACACAGCCCAAGAGACAGTCAGGATGTAGACCTGTTTTGGGGGGTTTTGATTTAATTGGCTTAAGGTCAGAGAGGATGTGTGTCAGCCAACAGGGAGAAAAGCTTGTCAATAGCTTAAGAGCAGACTGTAGATAACTGGCCTGGTTCAGTGCTAAATCTTGTATCTGTTTTATGACATACTGTAACTATTTCTACCCTAAGAGTTTTTCATCTGTGGTTTCAAATTTTTTTGATTGGGCAACTGTAACAGCTGAAATTAAAACACCTTAGACACCCAAAATGTTGCCAAGTTTTGTGTATAAATTCAGTTTAGTAAAGGAGAAGCATTTTTTCTTAATAAATGGCCTGCTTTTGTTTGGATCTACAACATTATAGTACAGATATTTAAATCCTGACTTGAGGCTAAGTCTTAGATCTACTTTAAAGCATTTTCACAAAGACATTATATAGAGGACTTTTGACTAATGACTTTTTTTATGTTACAAAATGTGAACTTTATTGTTTTCCCAATATCTCTCAAACTCCCTAACAGTATTTCCCATTATCTAATAGTGTTGCCGACCATTAATGCAACAGAAAACCTTTAGCAGTGAGAGGAACATTTGCACACATTAAACCACACATTGCACACATTCAGCCACAAGAGTCAGTTGAATATTGAATAATTCATCGAACACTCAGTTAAGGTCATTAAGAGTAATGAAGCGCAGTCGTTCAAGTTACGACTGCATAGTTTATGACAATTAATGTTATTATCAACACAGCAAAATGGCATGTTGCTCACGCTGAAGAAAAAGAGAGTGAAAACACTGAGCTATTTTAAAAATCCCTTCATTAAAAATGGTGCAACTGAAATTAGATTCTCATTTAGTTTTTTTATTTTAGAATATAAAAGGCAGAATCTCAGTGGAAGAGTTTAGTGAACAGACACATCAGTTGTTTTGTGTTTAAAGCATGAGAAGCATAACTTTGCATAACTTTAGTCCAAATCTAAACGAAGCTTCAGGTCTTTGGCTCGCAGGGCTGCTTGTTTAGAAAATTGGAATCAGCTGTGCCAAGTCTTAAAAGCCTCGCTGTCCCTTCTTCATTTGGTTGTGAGGGTGCAGGGAGCAACACTTCATCTCCCTCTGTTGACGGAGTGGCTTGAAGGAAGCTGTTTGCTTGTCTGTTGCTTTCTTTGTTTGGTCTCCATTTAACTTTTGCTTCTGCACTTGCTTTTTTGGCGAGTTTCATCCACAGCTGCAGTGCGTTAAAGAAAGTGATGTGAAACGGCTTCTCCTTGTCCTTTTGTTCCTCCAAAACATCTTTGATTTAGTCAAGAGCTGAAATTTCTTAGTTTAGTAGTCGTGTTTGTGACGGACTGAAATGGCAAAGAAAAAATGTCCTCTGTATGGATACACAGTCATATTCCCATTAATGGAAACAGATTTTCTGGTTTTTAATTTGAATAACTTGCAAGAGGAGTATTTTAAAATGTATTCGCTTTAATATCATTCAATTGAAACAGTGCATTTACAGTTGTATTTTGGTGAAATGATCTAAGAAACATTGGGCCTCATTCACGAACCGTTCTTAAGAACAAATTTGTTCTTAAGTCCTACTTACAAAGTTTTTACGAAGATTGTGGCATTCATGAATGTTTTCTTATCCAGAATTTGTTCTTAACTAAGAACAAAATCTACGAACAGTCAGGAGTATACTTACGCACTTTTAGGTGCTGAGACTTCTGCAAAAATAACCGATTATAGCGTTTTCTTTTGTTCTGCAGTTGTATGACATTATATGATTTGAATAAGAATTATTTTCTTATCTTTTATGATGTTTTTAATAATCATATATATTAATAATAATAATTGACAAATCATTGCAGTCTCTTAAAAAACATTATAGACACTTAATTCATATCATATCTTTTTTTTTGGGGGGGGGGCATACAGCTGCCGATATGATTTTTTTTTTCCTAATTGCGGGCTGCAACAGTGCACTTACTGTAAGTGTTCACACTACACACAACTGTTTTTTTTTCATATGTGATAATATGATGATATTTATGATGGCACACGTGAGAGTGTGGTCTCTCTGATAACAACCCGAAGAGCTGCATCCACTGCTGACGCTACTAAATATAGCCTAAATATAAAAATATAAAATAAATATAAGCTTTTTGTTTGTTTCTTTGTTTCATTCCTGCCGCAGTAGCGACACGTCACTACTTAAGTTCTTTTTACGTTTGGAGTCTGGTGCTCCCTCCCAGATTTTCATTTGAGCATTTCAACTTTCTGTGGGTTCTGTTTGCACACGGCTCTGCAGTCTCATGCCCTTTTACGGGCATTGGTGGGGCTGTTACCTATGCTAATCCTATGTTAATTAGACTCACCTGGCACACGCCCTCAACTTACGAGGAGATGGCATAAGAACACAGCTGCGAACAATTCTGAGGCTTACGAACGCGTTGATGAATCTGACGTAGGGTTTTCTTAAGGAACCTCTTAAGAACAACTTAAGAAAGAATCTAAGAAGGTTCTTAAGAAGATATTGGTGAATGAGGCCCATTGTCCAGTAAGAGACTCCTCACACCCTCTCTGCAGTTTCTTTCAGATGTTGCCCTCACAGACACGCCATTGCAGCATCAGGTCCAAGAGCACAAGGCTGCTGAACAGCTTTGTCTTTGCTGTCACTTGCTGTCAGACCTTTAAACAAAAACTGAACTTTTCTCTTTTTGTTCGGATAGAACAAAATGCCCGTAAAGTTTGATTTGATTTGAAAAAAGGCACTCATATTGCACAAAACTGCTATGGGGACCTGCTTTATGATGACAATGGTCACAGTTGGCTGGTAATACTGCAACTGCACATCAGTAAGGTTTGAAAGTTAAAGCTGGACACAGGGATGAAAAGCAACAGAAAAAACATATACAACATACATTCATCAGTCTTCTTAGACTTTAACTGAAGACAGACATAGTTCAGGTGTTATGGGACATCCACCCCAGTGTACCAGCTGTCAAACATATGAATTGAACTACCCATCATCACTGATAGGGAAAAATAAACACTTTGTCTAAGCACCTTCTTCAGAGAATTCATTTATTATCTATGGACACAGTGCTGCCCTCTTCCCCCCACTGCAGCAGAGGAACAAACTGGAAACAGAGTTTGTCCTTTTGAACTTTTTAAAAATGGAGAACTGTGATACTTCCACAGAGCTCTCAGCACCGGGACGCAGCCATGTGCCTGAGTTAACCTCATTACCCCAGAGCCCATAGAGGAGGCAGGGGGAGTAGGTGAGCAGACAGAATTAAAGAGGGGGAAAATGGACAGATGGAGGGAGCAGATCAGATAGGCAGAGGCATATAATTACAGGGAGAAAATGAAATGGGTTTAAATGAGGGTGAGAGGAATGGGCAGTGAGCGGAGGGAGAGGAATGAGGAGAATACAAGGTTATAAGCTTCGGTTTAGAGGCTTCGCTGTGGAGTAACTTGACCAAACTTTCTGATTAAAATAAAGAATTAAGTAGCTTTTACATGGAGCTTAAAAAGTCCATTACAGTGCTCAGTGATGACCATGATAATTTATGTATTCCTTAGCCTATGTAAAGAGCTGATCATCTGGAACGATAGTAAAACACTAATGGAGCATGTGAGTATGCATGAATGCGTCAAACAGCAACCCACAGAACGTCAAACCCCATAACAATGAAAAGTGGATAATGCCATTATGTTGTGTACATGTTCTCTCAGAAATGAAATTGAATTTGCTCACGCGGACGATACAACGGCACAATTTGATGATGCAGCAACTTCAGGGAAATAAATCAGTAGAAACGTTGACACAATGCATAAATAAGAAAGATTATCCACCTAATACTAGTGGTGCTGAGTGGCTGTGGATGGTTCTCTTGGCTGGCTCACTGAGGGTCTATACGTAATACAAATATTTTCCTCCGTGTCATGTCGCTCCCGGCCACTTCGGATCGTACAGCCTATTAATCACAGAACAATGCCAACTGCATTCCTACACACCCACTCACAGTGCTGCAACAAATGCATCAGCAATCACCAATCTAATGTGGTTCTGCACATAGCAGCCCCATCAGGTTAAATGTGTTTTATGTGCTGCAGCAACAATCATTATAATAGCATCCAAACAAAGTGACTCAGGGCATTAAGACAAACTAAAGAAGAAGAAGCAGCTTCAACAAGATGGAAACATTTTGGCTTGTAGCAAAAAGCTACAAAACCCATAGTTAGCTGGGCAGATAGGACAATGGTTGCTACCCAGAAATGGTTGCTACCCAGAAAGATAAAAAGACTGACTTATTATACTGTATCAGAAGTACAGAGCAAGAGTTCACTGGACCCCTTGTTTTGCTTTCTGTTGATCTTCTGGCTCAGGAAGCTTTTACAGTTTTAACTTGAGCTGTGTAAAAGAATCAGTGGACTGAGTTCAAGTTGAGGCCGTGTACATACTATGTAGCCAGGGATCTGGAAAAATTGATATGTTTAAATGCGTTTTCACCGTTCATCCACAAAAAACTCACAAAAATGATTATTTCTTAAAAGTGTAGAAATGTGGTTTCATGTTTGCATGTAAGAGGGGTAAATGGAGTTATAGGTTCCTGAAAGTCACCATAGGACAAAACATGCATTTACATCAGGTGTGCAACCTTTGTTTACTGTGAGATCTTCCAGATAGCGCTCTACTGTGTATATGGGTTCTTATAGATGAAGCCGACAATGTTATTTTTGAAAACAGACAGGGAAAGATATCTGTTTTATTTTATTTATGCTACATGGTGTGAAACAGAACACCGCACTGTCTGACTTTCCTGCACCCACACCTCAACACTTCCTAGAAAACAGATCAAATACATCTGGAAACAGAACATTTACTCTTCAGATGTTCGTTTGCATGTTGGTTAAGAACCAACCTCCTTTATTGTATGGGAAATGGACCCATGCTGAGTTTACCGAGGTTTACAAATATATACAGCACTTATTTATTCTTTTTGTCTTTTTATAAAAGTTTGACTGCAAGATGGAAAAAAATTTTATTATTCTGCATAGTTGCAAACCAGACATTATTCATTTTAAAGCAGAGAGCAGTTATCTGGTGTTTGGAGTCTGAGGGAGTTTCATTCACCTACTTCCACTGAGATGCTATCGCTGCAGAATCTTATTACTAATCCCACAACACCGTGGGAAAATCATTACTTTGTGATTTTTTGTGTGTTGTGCATGGCTGTTTGTGTTCCTGTCCTCCATAAATGTATCTCGTGTTTAAGTGTGTGTGTGTGTTTATACTCAAAACAGTTCACCGTTATGCTTACTACATCTGCAGATCTTACTCCAGCTCCTCTGGCTGACCTCTATTCTTTTTGCATCCCGGGAAATAAGGCCTTAACAGTTCACGGCCTGCCGGTGCATAGACCTGGGCAGGTAAACATTGTAAAAGTACTGGTGCCGAGCAAAGCTCCAGAGGCTCCAGGGAGGCTGGTCGGCCGTGCGGCCCAGCACAGGGCGCTGGTGTGTGGGTGAGAGGAGCAGGGAGACTGGGCTTGAGCTCAGTCTCTGGAACTCACTATGGTGCTCCTACCTGTGCAAGGAAGTTACATGGTGCAGTTTCAGCCACTTCAGTGAGTTTAGACTTATTATTGTAAGGTCAAAAAACTACATAGTGTTGCTTTAACAAAACAATAAGTCATACTGTAAACTGTCACAGATCTAATTTCCTACAGTAATAAGAAGTAACCAACGTTGCAGTTCTCTTAAATGTTGGAATTGGTCTCCAGCTTTGAAAATACAGCTGTTGTTGATTACACAGAGGACATGGAAGCTAACATGATATACTGTAACGGAATAATAATAGGAAATAGTTGTTTTGATAAAGTCATCAGAAAAAGTCTTCACTGTTGCACCCAAAAGAAAAAAACGCTGTAACTTTTTTTTGGAAAAACCCAGATCAAATAAGGTCAAATGTCCTCCAATAGAAAAAAATGTCCTCACTCTGCAGGTCTTAAAACAATGAATTTAGAAGAAGAACACACACACACTCTGTCTAATCCCATTAAAGGTCATGTAATATAGAAAGGACAGTGTGGGTGTTACTTCAGTGTGGCTACTCTGTGTATTATGGCTACAGGGCAGCAATTACCTGTAATCTTTCTCTTGGCAGCTCCTATTGTGAGTTGAAGCCGTGTCCACTCAGTGACATCTCCTCTCTTCACCCAGTACTGATCCCCAAAAAAGTTTTAATCTCTCCACCTTAACATTGACTCTCCTTGAAAGTTTTTTTTATATATAAAGTTTTTATATAACTTATTTAAAAACTGTTGTATCAGCAGAAATTCACTACAATAAAGTAACATCTGCCATAATAATTAATTTACAGTTGTTGGGTGGTGAAACAGGACTCTTTTTTTTCTTAATCTGTTATTTTTGTATCTGGCTTGTGTCCAGCACAGGTCACTTTGCTGTGGGGGTTAGAAAAGAACATCCATTTGAACACTGTCACCCAAACTAAATAAAACCATAATGTTTTTAGGCAGCAGCAGAGAGCTGTGATAGTTCACCGTCCAAGAGGGACTGCAGGAACTGTACAGTATGTTTTTGCCACAGGGGCAATAAGCAGTGACTGAATGTGAACATTTTTTCCCTGCTATTTTGTCTGTGGACAGCTGAGGTGAGGGAGATGTGCCTATTATTCCCTGCCCATGTAAATTGTTTTTCTCCGTCGCTTTGTTGATGAGGACTCCCATCTCATAGGCGATCCTTCAATGTCTTCTGTGTAGGAGGTTTGTGCTGCTCGGCTTTAGTTGTATCAGGGTCAAGGATTCATTCTTCTTTAGATGAGGCCATCACCTGTCACCTGCTGCATTATCTTTCCTGTTTCCACCACAGTGACGTGTGAGAAAAGTGAAAAAGAAGAAAGAGAAAAGTGAAATACGTCAAGACATATAGAGTACAGTATAGGTGGAAGCATACAGAGTAATTTCCTACAGTAATTATGGCTCCATTGCTTTTTTAAAGTGTTGGCTCTCCAGAGGTTGCACAAAGTGCATGGCTGTGATGTCTGGATGTGTGGGCTGTTGCCTGGAAACGGAAAAGCTTTTTTTCTGCAAGCATTTGGTCAGAGTCTGTAACAGTTGAGTCAAATCAAGTAAAAGGACTTTTTTTTTTCTATATAGCCCAATGTCACAAAGCGCACATTTTACCTGAGGACAGTCTGTACAGTGTTACGACACCCTCCATCCTCAGACCCTGGAGGAAGAAGACTTTTCATTCTGAACACTGGACTTTATTTCCCTGTGGTTTTCACATCGGTAAAAAAGCGAATGTTCAGCTGCAGCACAGAGTAACATAGGGTGAACGTATCTGCACCTCCGTTTCTCATGGTGTAGCTCATTTGCATATTGCTGAAGTATGCAAACATACACAGGGACACAAGATGAGGTATGGTTGTATGTTCTTGTGAGAGAAGGAAAAGTACACATTTCATTTGCAAATGAAAAGCAAGTTTGATATATTGAAGCTCAAGACTTCTGGATTTATCACTGCCATTGACTATTACACGTGAATGTGTGTTAGTTTGTGCATTTTTACATGCATGTGTACAATATAGACTCATATGTGTTTGTGACTTTGCAGTAATAGTCAAGGTTGCCAGTGAATATTTTCTGTTTTTTTTTTTCCTCTATGCCTGGGCATTCATCACTCCTGCCATATCGCCTATCCCACACCTTCCCACACACAAACCATCCCACATGCTGTGTGGCCTTGGCCTTGAACGCAACATGCCACCCATTGTGTATGTTTCGGTGGAGCAAAAATGTACCTTTAAAAAAAAAATGAGCGTTAATAAATTAGCCTCAACATCACCTGTGTTTTTCCATCTGTGTAGTGAATAAGTAGCAAAGCAGTTTCTGCTGCTTGTGGTGATAGCACCGATTTCAAGGTTAAAATGGCAATATCAGAGGAGAAGATCAGAGATGAGAAACGATGAGAGCAGAGGACACAAAGGACAAGAAAAGAAACATGAGGTCGACCTGAAACCTCAGTATCTTCCTGTGTTATAGATGTGCACGTAAGTTCATGCTAAATATTATAAGGAACTGTGAGATTACCGGTATGCTCAAATCTTGTGTGTGTTGTCTTCCGTCCACATGAGAATCAATTTGCCAGGTCCTCACAACTTCATAGCATCATGTCAAAGCAAGTTTTCAACATAATGGTAACAGACTCAGGTTTGATTTGTCATCATGTAACAACTCATGATCCTGTCATCTGGTGGGTCAAAGATGTGTAAGAGGCGGTGCTGATCCTGAAGTGTTTTTCAGTCAAGAGATGCTAGGTGGAAGGCAAAGAGCCTCCATTCTCCCTCATAACAAGTTACATATCATTTATTAAACCATCACAATTACTCAACTGTTTAATTAAGGTAAAAATGTAACTAAGTAGGTTCCTTTTTAAATGTGTCTTTCAACACTGAGCTGCGTGACAACTGTGTCGGACAGAAACCAGCAGAATTCGTTGCTGCTTTGGGTCTAAGATGGAGCCTGTGGTCTTTTGTCCTCTTGTCTTCTTTACACATCTTGACACACAGACTATTTCTGTGTGCTTTGTAGTGTCCATGATGTTGATTACACATTTTTTTTCTTCCTATAGTCTCTTCTCCTCATCATGTAGAGAGAGCTTACATCTCTCTCTCAATCTTTCCATCTCTGTGTGTGTGTTACTACTTCATTGTCAAAGCCTTCATGTCCTGATGCTGCCACACTCACCATCGTCCTCAACAACCTTCTGTGTCTGACAGCTTAAACATAAGCTTTGTCCTTTCTACACTTTTTTTTTCTTTTTAATTCTCAATCTTCTTTCTACATCACAATAGAAAAATATCTGTAAACTACAGCACATGATTATTACAGACACAGCCACCTATTGGCTGTATATTTTTCTTTTTGTGTGTTTTCTTTTCTAATCTTTCTCATCTAACAGGGCTCAAAATCTAATTTGTGGTTGCCATATGTGCAAAGCCAGAGTAACAATGACTCTGATCATAGTGTTCAGGATGTGTCTCTTTAAAGCCGTGCCCTGCCTGCAGACTCATTCTTGTCGGAGAAGTGAACCCTGCTAGAAGATCAAAAGACTCGAATGGATGAGCCTGAAATACTGTAAGACAAAGGCAAATGGACATATTGTTGGTGAGTGTCCCCTAAAAATACGAGTCCACTGGTCACAAAACATAGTTAACATTTTGTCATGAGGTGACTACATAGGGTGGGGCACATCCTGGACAGGTCATATCCATCATAACTTAAAGGGATAGTCCAGATTTTTTGAAGTGGGGTTGTATGGGGTACAAATGGCCACTAAGTATAATATCTGCAGCAGAAAGGTCTTTGCTCCCCCCCACTGAGAAATACCAGCACTTTGTGCTATACCGAGACACAGGCAGTACACTGTTGTGAATGAGGGACAATTAATCAGCGTATTTTCGCAGCCTACAAGAAGTCCCGTCTCAAAATAATACACCAGTTCAAGAGTACGATATAAAGTAAAAATTGACAATGCATCAGCTGGTCGGGAAAAAAAAGTTAGTTTATCTGGAACTAATCAACTCACTCAGTATTCCTCCACACAGACAGGCTCCGCGACGTGCTGTATCACTCCACCTCTTCCACACAGTGATACAGTCAGTAATTGTGTAAATCCTACAGTAAATTGGACAACCAAGAAACGTTATTGTACAGTAGTTAAGATGCTTTTAATTTGACATCTGTAGCTGGTTACCTACAGTTTATAGGAGAGGGTACAATAGGAATTAAGGATGTTGACCCCTTTTTAAAAAGGTTCAATATCAATCAAGTCTCAGTGTGAAATTACATCTTCATATTAATCCATGCTGCTGTACTGTAAAAAGCATACGCTGCTTTTTTTTTTTTTTTTTTAAATAGTTCCTCTTTCAGATGTGTTCTCGCTCATCTCTTCATATAGACAGAAAAGTTAGAAAAGGCTCAGGCTGAGATTATGTGACCTTTTCCCAACTCTGTCTGACTGCCCCGAAGACTACTTTGCTAATCTTACTTCTATCCCAGGATTTAGGGAGTACGAGATGATGAAGGCAGAAGAAAACAGTTTGATGGCCCCCAACTGGCTCTAAGTCTAAATCTCCACCAGCCCTGCTCTCAGACAGTATTAAATGTGGCTAATGTCACATGAGCATGGCTGAATTAAGATGAGGTAAATGTGGCAGACAGAATGAGCATTTTTTTTAATAGGAATCTCATAATCTCAACAAAAACTTCTCCATAATGTTCATCTGTGGTTTATCTGATTATTTAATGTTTTCTAAGCATGCCCTACTTAGCCTTTCTTCTGAGTCAGCATGAAGCATGCACTGGACAACACACTTATGACTTGAGCCTCGACTTATACTTGTGTTGTGTAGTTATATGGCAAATGTCTCCGAGCAGACGTAATGAAAGGACACACAAGCATTCAGTGCAAATCAAATTATACAGCAGTACGCAACGTCAATAAATGTTTCACTCCATGGCGCACATGCACACGCTGCATACGTACAGCACAGATCACACCAGACAGTTTTGCTGTTTGCATAATGTAAAATGCTTCACCCATTATGCAACGTATGCGCCACATCTGCGCAGGGAAACGCATAGATCACAGCAGCCGGGGTTGTGTTGCTCACTTTAAAGCGTGGCAGAAAAGACAGAGCGCAGACGTACATTCATTTTCACAGCTGACAGAATCGGTCTCCCTCTCATACATCACACGGAAACGCTCGCACAGCCTGTCTGCGTCCTCGATAAACACACGCAAATGCACACATCAAAACACACACACGAGCCATTTTACTGAAGATGTCATCGTGACACACTGTACACACACCCACACACAGCACATATCTGCATTTGACAGCTATTGTGTGCTCTGTTAGCTCTATGGATTAACATGCTATTACTGTAGCATTACTCTTGGCGTAGTCTCCAGTTTTCATTGTGTTTACACGTTTAATGTATTTAATGGCCAAATTAATCCACATACTGCACAAATCTGTACCACAAATTCTACCACGAACCTACTTAGCTACTATTGTATGGATCAGTTCAATAATGTTGTTGCAGCTGTGTGGCTCCTCTCTTCTACTGCTTATTACAAAAAATAAGAAATGCATGAAACGCATCACTTCCTCCATTACTGGCCAACACATTACCACATCTAAGGCGCTTTATTCTGAAAATCTCCAGGCCTTGGGTGAACTGACTTCATAGCCAGTCAGAGTAAAGTGGAGGAACTCTGACTTTAGCCTGAGGCTGGATCACTCTGCTCAAGAGCGGCATTAGCTCCCCACATCGCGGGGTTAATATTACTGTTGTAACAGTTAACTCTGATCTAACTGATCCACTGTGAGTAAGACTGGGATAACACACAAGTATATATACACACTCACACACACACGAGGAACGATAGAAGGGGAAAAAAGATGAAATTGAACTAATTCACACATTTGTTACAGACACACATAGTAATCTCTATTCATTTTCTGCATGCATTATATTCATATTTACCCTCTAAGTGATATCCTCTATTCTCCCAACTGTTTGCAGCCAGTATAAACAAATGCAAATGTGCACATACTGCCAGCCCATTATGGTTGACAGATGACAACAAAGGCAACAACATACTCTCTCTGTTTAACATATGGGTTAAGCAGAAGACTGAGAGGAATAAGATGCAAAGAGTGTTTGATTAAATGGCTACAGGCTCCTCTGGGCAGCAGGCAGAGATTGCACTCCTCATACTGCTTATGATGCTTATAATGATTGAAAACTATTTCAGTTGTGTTGTTATACTGGGAAGCCACGATATTATTCCAAATTGAGAACATTTTTATTTTCAATCAGAAATCTCAAAGAGCTTCTGTCCACAGATAATAATGACGGCTCTTTTGAAGACAAATATTTCATTTGCTTCATATTTTCTTCCCTCAGAAAAAGATGACACTGGAAAAAAAATAATAATACCCGGCATTTTCTTTTTAATCAGCAACATGAAGACACCCTGAGGCTGTATTTGTTTATCTGGAAAAGGAGAGTTTAAGTTCGGAGCTGTTACCACTGTGAAATCAGTGTTTTTCAATTAAAAAAGTTCTGTGAAGATCAGAAGAGGTAGGAAGTATAGCAGGAGACTCAGACAGTATTTTTCTGTCTGTAAGTGTATTTCTACAACTAAAAGCCTTATAGGTTAAAGTGACGAAAGGGCTGATTGCTCGTCCTGCTGAGTGGGAGGTAATATGGTGGTGCACCACACTGACCTCATCAGTGTGAACCCCCTGTGCTACTGAATAAGTCAGATTTTGATTTTCTGAGGTCAGTCTGCTCGTATAGTCTGGGAAATCTTTGTCTGTGGCCTTTGCTCCTGCAAATATTTGTTTCTTGATATTAAATTTCCTCCTGCATAACAGTTTCATCAACTGGCCGTCGCTTTCATTGTTCAGAAGAAGTGGTCACAGGGGACTTATTCTCCTCGGCGTCCACAGCCTGCCTGTATTAAAAGTGAATCTAAGATTTGTTGTGGCAACTCCTTAAGTGGTTTCTCAAATCTGGACATTATCATTCTCTAGACCTCCCTTAGTAGAGTTTACCTTTTTGGTTTTGATCTAAACAGACACGTACCTTGTTTTTATACTGAAGGTCTTGTTTGAACCAGGAAGCAGGCGTCTTCAGGCTGAGAAAATTATGTTTGCCTCTTGGAACCAAACTGGGTTTTCACATATCAACTAAATTTTCCATCTGAATAGCTACTTGATGGATCGGCACAGTATTTGGTAGACTACAGACATGTTCCCCAGAGACACTCTCCTGACTTGTCCTTGTTCATGCTTCGTTCCACAGTGGCATTTATTTAGCATGCTAATTTGCTAAATATGGCACCCCGAAGTTAATATTACCTGTTAGACATCAGCACTGATGTCATTAGTGCCGTGCAGAGCAAGACTGGGAATCAGTGGCACTGAGCTTCCTCCCACCACATCACAGTACACGCTGTGAGAAACCACTACGATATTACATCTGCATTAAATCCTCTGAAGCATATAAGCTGTCGTGTCACTATCATGACCTCTGCAATCAAGGAGCGTGTTTCTATGTGTGGGAGTAGGTATGAATGTTTCAGAGAGAGAGCGAGAGAGAGAGAGAGCAACCTCAGCAGAGTGTGTGTGTGTGTGTGTGGCTCTCTGTTCAAACCAAATCATCATCATTGTGTCTTGTCATTTTGATTTTCACTCTATGGTTTGAGAAAACATGAAAAGCTTCTTCACACATGTAGTGTGGCACAATGTGAACATGAATGTCATGCAATCTGTAGCTTGTGTGTGTGTAAGTGTGTGTTTAGTCAAAATGACGGCCCTTTTCCCATTGATAATACAATATGTGTGAGCTGATATATGCTGTCACCATGGATACACATGCACACACACACATACATACATGCCCCTACTCTCCAACAGTGCAGCTGAAGCTTGGTAAATATGGGCTGTGGCCTTGGGCTGACATTATGTCATTGTTAGTCTGGCCTGCCGGAAGTGCGTTGCTGCGATTAGCCTCTGATTGGTCGGAACGAGCCACCCGGCGGAAGTCCCGCCTCCGTGCTGCAGCTTTCCCAGTCCGCCCGGTAAAGGGAAACATCAACAAACAACAACAGGAACCGAACCATGGATATATTAAACATCCGTGTCTTGAACTGAACAGAAGAATACATATCTGTCAGCGGTTGCCAACCGCCATTAAACCGAACAAAAGAATAAATATCCGTCAACGATTGCCGACCGTCGTTACACCGCGGACCGAAATCCAGTTTCCAACCGGCAATATTTTGCAAGCGCACCGTTGCTACGGCGTTGCTACGGCGCCGACCACAACGATTGTGACTGGTTGAAAAAATTCCAAACGGCCGGAGCGTTTTTTTCTCTGATCGCAGAATCATAGGCGGAGCAGCCAGACTCTCCTTCTTTTCTGGAGGAGGGTCTGGCAGGCGAGACTATGTCATTGTAGACTCTGCGTGCGTGTGTGTGTGTGTGTGTGTGTGTGTGTGTGTGTGTGTGTGTGTGTGTGTGTGTGTGTGTGGTGAGATCAGTGCATCGTTTCCAACTAAATCATTTTCCTTGTCTGTCTGACACATGTAAATCTCAATCTCCTTCATTCATCCTGCTCTCTCCTACCTGCTTGTCCTTCATCACACTTTGATTCAGTATCAGCTCATTTTTAATAGACGCTGTTGTTTCCAATTAAAATATCACTGACAATATGTACTGTACATAAGAGACAATAGTGGCAATCAAATTCAATTGGCTTTCCCAATCACTGGTTTCCATTTCTCAACCTTCCCCTTCAAACATATTCCCTTGTTGCGAGCCACCCTCCCTCTGCTTCACCTTTATCACTTTCTACTCTCCCCATCATCACTTCCACTATATGAGGCCACCAGGTCAAATGTGCTCCACAGAGGTGAGACACCCACACACCCTCACGTCTTAGAGGAGGATCAGGGTGGATCCTGAAGGAAATATGGCGGAGACACCACACAGGGGGGAAAAACAGGAGAGATAATGAGAGTGGGGGGGGGACTGAGGCGGGGAGGTCAAGTTAGATAAAGAGACACAGACAGGAGGTCAGAGGTCAGGCTGTGAGAAAAAATACCTGGTACAGTACTTTCACAGAATAAGAGATGTCAGCAGAAGCGAAGGTAGCCTATAAACAGATATCTGTCACATCCAGATAAACATATTTAATCTTCAACTTTTACACTTTTACTCTTGCATTCACTTATATTTGCTTGATTTGTGGCAGAGTTGAAGTCGGAGTCATGCTTCCTCCAAGCTTTATACAATAAATAGATGAGAGGATCACACAAAAGATTAAATACTGACTGAATATGTTTCTATTTCAAGTGAAGAATGTGTGAGATACTGTTTGTTTGTTTTATTAAGAAACATGGTCTCCAAGCCAAAAAAAAAAGGCATATAGATGCAGTACAGTATATTCCATTAATCTGGATCGTTGCATACTAAACTGAGAAAACCGTGTAAAGAAGTGGAGTAAAACATTATAAACATAAGTTATGTGACTGTCAGGTGTAAAGTGGATGTAGCAGAGTCCTGATAAGGTGATAACAAGGTGGCATTTCATCACAAATCACCATAAATACAGATCTTGTCAGAGGATTAGGAGATGGAAGAAATGTTAACTGATGTGATACCAGCCATGAATCAGCCGGTCTTGTCTTTTTACAGTCAGAACATAACTTTTACCACCAAGTTTTTTTTTAATCCAAATATAATGTCAGACCATCAACTTCTCAGAAAGTGGCAGGTACTGACATTTTTCTAACCGTCTCCTCCTCAAGTTGAGTCGAGGTGGTAATGAGACAATAACGAGGAGCCATTTTACCACGTCTCATTAATCTGCGGTTGACTGGAACACAAACAGATGGCTTTTATGAGGCTGGTTATTTCCCAGAGGTCTTGGTCATATTGACTGGAACCGGATATCATATTCCTTTTTATCACAGTCTGAATGTGGAGACGTGTATGTGACATCTCCAGTGAAGAATAACACCAATATTTCCAGCCCCCACTTACAGAGCAGCCGCTCATTAATAGATACAACAGATGAGCAGATGCCCTAACATGCCAGAGCACACAACACTCAATCCTGTGTATTAAATAACACTGCTGGTCCATCGGTTTGTTTGTCTAGCAGTGCAGGGCAGTTTCTTATACAAGTAAAACCTGAGAGGTTTTTTATTACTGTGATAACAGACAAAGCTGTAATTCAACAGGTATGACTGTATGTGAATGTCTATAACTGCACCGGGGGCACCTTCAAGGGCATCTGTGGCTACCAGCCTGAGTGACAACTAAGTGCTTTTCTCCCACGAGGAAATGTCCTCGAGCTTGATTTGTTTCTCAGCAGGCAGTGAAGTGCAGCTGTGGCCTGTTTTGTTTGAACATATACTTGATCATCTGGACCGTCTTTAGGCCGCTGGTGTTCATGTGCCTCCAGCCCTCCACCAGGATGCTCAGCGAACTGGGGTTTTGCCCATTTCCTTCTCTCTGGTGCTGTCTTGTGTCGACAGCTCTGGCTGTTCTCAAAGCGTCCTCGTCTCTCCTCTGCTTTCCCTCCCCGCATGCGAGCTCTGATGTCACTCCAGCGGAGGATCTTCCAGAGAGGCCAGATTGTCCCAGAGGCTGCTCCAGGCACAGTGACGACAACCGGGCAGCTCTGCCAGCCAACAGGCCCTCCTCTAGGGAACCAAGATGCATGCATACACACACACACAGATAAGACTCACACATACACACACAGAGACATCACATAGACACTCTTGGAGAGAGAAAAATGACTCTGCTGGCCTCGATAACATGCATCTCACACAAAGAGCCGAGGCTGACATCCCCCCCACGGCAGTGTGACATGTTGAAGCCTCTCTCCCTGTGTTCAGTACAAGCCATGAAGCACAGCAAGATAATTAAATCACACTCATTTACTGGTACAGTGGACCACTAAAGAAGGAGACTCATTGAAAAAACACTGAAGCACAGAAAAAGCCATAAAGTCTCCAGTTTCAAGACGTATAACATCTTATATTAATGATTTTTATTTTTGTATGATGATGAGCTTTCATCAGTTTAATCGAGACTGAGCTTTCTTGCCTCAAACCAGATGAGTTTGACTCGTCTTCCTCCAAAACACTCATGGCTCTTAGCTCATTCTTCATGTGCAGACTGTGAGAGAGAGCTAAAACCAGACTTCAGGTCAGCTGATTCATTCTCTCCTTCATGCTGCACGTGTGAGACCCGGACGTGAGATGTGAGGCTGAGGCCAAGTCGAGCTGCGACACAATAGCAACTCGCTGGAGGCCTCAGACGTTTCTGCTCTCCAGTTACAGCAACGTCAGGTCGCTGAGACGGATCAATGTCGAGACGCTGGAGAGCTCCGAGCCAAGAGTAAAAAGTCCTGCCAGTTTTATTTATGACGGCTGTTTGTTGTGGTCGCTGTTCCAGAGGAGCTGTTAGTACTGAAGCATTAGCTGCTAATGCTAACTGAGCATTTCCTCCACATATAAAACAGCAGACTGCTGCTGTTGTGAAGCACAGAAAAAGCAACGAGGTTTGTCATTAGTGCTGCTTTTGTTTGGGAGGAGAAAATAGTCCTACACAGCGAGACGTGGATATTTTGGGCACTTTATTTTGCAGATGCATCTGTTTTAATGATGTCAGGGAGGAATGAGGGGAAACAGACGCAGTGGAGCTGTTTTTGCAGTCAGCACAGGTGTCCCGGTCATATGAAAATCCAGTTCAATCCCATCCTTCACTAAGATACATGCATTCAAATGTCTTTCAGGAAACTGAGATTTAGATTTTATCCCACATCAGTAAAACTCAGTGTTTGATCTCACTTCAGACCACAGCGAGCAAACACAGACGGAGTTGGCAAGCAACCATATAAGCGTGCTGGTAAAAATGTGTCCCCGATGCAACTACAGCTGGTTTCATGTAAGAAAAAAAATGAGTGACCCAAAATGTGGTACTATTTGTGGTTTGTACATTATTCTCTCATATAAACTGGTTATAAGCAATGTAGGTTTTAGCTTACGTCCTCACCAGTGACATCCAGAGCCAGAGGCATGAACACAGTCACTCCCCGAGGGAACTTCCTCAAATTTAGCAAAAACACTAGTTTGAATGAACTGATTGGATCTTGGTCGTAAAAACTCAAGCTCACAGTGACCTTTGGCTTTTTAAATTTGATACCTCAAGGTCACATTGAGTGAATTTATTTGTATTTTACACAAATATTCACTTGATCTACTCTAAGTGATAAACTGAGCAGAGGTCAGAGATCAAGGTCACTGTGACAATTTTGGCCATAACACGTTCATGCAGTAAAACTTTCAACAATCACCTCATGCAAAGTCAACTGGAGTGAGTTCTCCTTGATGTCAGCAGATATCATGGGAGATTATAAATACCACCCCAAAGTTGTAGGATTCACAATTTAAACCATATTTCTCCAAAACAAAATGTTTTAACTGTGGATTAATAGTAAAATCCACAGTTGGCTGAAGAAGGAAGAAGCAGCTCTTTGGGGAAATGTGTTTTACAGAAAGAGACCATGAGACTCACAGAAGCTGATGCTGCTTTAAAAAATGAATCTGTTCACCTTGAGAAAGACACCGGTGACTTTCTCTCTCTGTCTCTCTGACAGGTCGGCTTTCATGTTTGTCACACGGCAAACTTGTCGATGCCTCGGCTCCCCTGTATTTCACGCACACCCATGGTTCCCGTGTGGTGAGAAAAAGGTGCGGATAACATGTCCCGAGAAGTGTGGTTTTGTGTGTGCTCTTAAGTGTTCGAGCTCACGAACCTGCACCGTGGATGACGGTGGATCTCTGTCACCATGCTCGGCGTGAGTGTGAGCTTGTGATTCACTGCCGACCTCGTCATGAGTGCACTTGTATGTGTGTGTGTGAACTGTCAACACTCTGAGATTAGATCTTACTTACTAAAGCATCTCTCTGGTGGCTTGTTAAGGATCTATGAATGGCATGATGACCCCTCACACTTGTTGACTTGAAAGCAACTGTGTGCAACAGAGGTCATCGCTCTGTTTGAAAAGTCGAACATACTTTCCCCAAGTATGTTCGCTATGACAACAATTTCTCTTCCTCACCTCCGCCACTTTAAGTCTCACCTCAGGTGCGGCTGTTGGCTCTGTTATCAGCTGGAGGCGAACTGAATCACAACCGTTCTGTTGGTGAGGTTGAGGAAGTTGAAACAGAAGTGACATCCAAACATTTCAGATCTGGCAAAACATGAAAACATCATCTTGGCACGTCTACACATAACAGTGATTATTTACTCGGCACAAACTGTTCCCTGCAGCTCCGGTTTGACAAAAGCTTGAATCATTTTGTTGAAAGCGGCAGGTGCTTCTTTTAATGGCATATTGTCCAAGTTCAGCCAAAACATCGGATGCGTAACTTTTTATTTTGTTCCATAAACGACTCTCAGAGTGGGAATGTTTCACCGACTTGAGGTGACATTGACACAGCACTAAAAATGTCACCATACCTTATATCAACCTGGTGTGATTCGCTGTAATAAAAATATCCATTCCACCTTAACCTCAGCACTTGTTTCTCATCTTCTCTTAGCACTTGTCTTGTACGTGATCTTTAGACGGTCCAATGGATGTTGTCAGGAGGACGCTGCAGCTTTGACCTTTGACCTCTTTCTAGTACTTTTGATGCTTTGTTTAAGCAGTGGGAGGAACTGAAGTTTGCTCTATACTTTTCCACTCATAAATCTATTTAGGGTCGCTCAAAGGCCAAAACATTGTGTAAAATGTTCTTAACCTAAAGTATTTAAGGAAAATACTAAGTGAAAGCTAAGTATTGTAAGTGACAGAGATGTAAATCAGTCACCAGCAACATAATATCCACAAATCACATGAAGTTTGGGCAGAAAGAGAGGAAAAGAAAGGAAACAAAAGACAGGAAAAGGCCAAGAAGACAATAAAAACATATTTGAGACTTTAAGTGAAAGAATTATTCACATTGGAAACAACTGGTCAGAGCTGTTTTTCAGATTTAGTAGAGAAAACATCAAAAAACTCTAAATGTTTGGAAACTCTGGCTGGAGTCCTTTTGTCCTTGCATCAGTCAAACATATCACAAAACTCTCCTGTTTGTTCGAGGGGCAGATTTTAACCAGCAGCAACAGATAAAATAACAGCTCTGCAACTCTGGAAAAAAAAAACAAGGGAGAGGGATGGAAAGAAAGGGAGAGAGCAATAAGGGGGTGAGGGAGCTATCTAATCTAGTGTCTCTGCTGCTGAGTCATCAAACAGATAAAGGGACACTGACTGAGACAAGGGTGAAGAAATGGAAACACACACACACACACAAACACACTCACAGGCTACAGATTGCATGACATTTGTGTTAATGTTGTGTCAAACGTCAAATGTGTGGTGTGAGGAAGTTTTTCTCATAGCACGTCACTGTATAGAGTGAAAACCACCCTGACAAGATACACTGATGATGATTTGGTTAGACACACACATGTGCATGGACACACACGCACAGTGCAATAACCTTTACATTTACCAAGGACAGGAACTGCCTGATCACAGTGTAATTGTGAGAATTGCACTGTGTTGCTTCATTTGAACCTGGTTTGCACTTTCATAAAAGCACCCAGAATAGCAGTAAAAAACACATAATACATGATTATATATTAAAAAGCCTCTTTTGCAGAATTTAATTACAGGTTTTAATAAAATCACATGTTTCTGACCTCTCATTCAGGGCTCAGGTCAAATTACAGTTTCAGATAACGGTTATTTCCCAAAATTGCTCCACTGTCTTTTCAACAAAAACACAAAACATGGCCTGTTGGCTGTTCAGTCAGTGCAGTTTCCCACATTGACGTTTCAATGGTTTATGTAAGTGTACTTGCAGTAAACAAGTGTGAAAGAGACCCCAGCAGAATTTAACGCCCGTGTAGATGCACACTGCTGTTTCCTGAAGGCGTCACAGATAAACAAACAAACAAACAAGTCACACTTAAGGAGAACATTTACCAGAGATTTTAATTCCACTGGACAGTTGTGTTTAGGGTCACTGAAGGTTCATGATCCACATTTTAAATCCACAGTAGCTGTCCACTGAATGTTTTATCAGATTATGTTTTGGCTTAATTTGGGGTATTTTTGTAATGTTCTTTATGTTTGTTTATTTGCATGGTTTACTTTTTTTTAAACTATAATATTTGCAGACTCTCAGCAATTACTGTAGCCTTCCACTCCGTCTTTGAGCAGTTGCTTCAAAGGTTTACTCCATTTCTGTCCTTTGTTATTTCTTCTCATTAATGTGTCTGGTCTGTGAATATTTTTGTTCTGTTCTTTTAATAAGGTGGTTTGAAACTTGTATTGTTGTATAATTCACATGATGAAATACCTGTCTGAAACTCTTAAGGTTGAATGACACAAACAATGAGGATAAAGTGAGATGAACCTCAATGGAAATTTATTTTTTCAGACCTTAAACAGCAGTTTTAGAAAATAAATAAATACATGAGCTGAATCTCAGTCTGTCTTATTTTGAAAAGAGAAGTTACATTGATCAAATTTAAGTTAAATTAAGTCACAGCTTTTGGTGTTTTGTTGTTCTCAGCCAGGTAATGTTGGTGCTGGACTTGGCCACCACAGCCTGGACAAGTTTTGTCATTTAATCAGTGAAAAGCCGTCACAGTGGACAGCTTCTGAGGATAAAATGTGAGAAATTGTGCGACCAGTATTTCAGGCACGTTGGAGCTGAAAAGAGCAGAGTGCTCAGTCTAATCTGCCTGGAGTATTCAGAAAGGTTAAGGAAACACTGTAATACAGACATTTGGAACAGCGACAATGGTTCAGGGAAGAGGTGGAGAACGTGGGCCTCCATCACAATGGGCATAGCTGAAGTAACTTGACATTATTTCTCTTGTCTCATCTCAGGGCCTAGCTGGGACAATATCCTTTCAGGTGTGGACAGAGACTCACAGAGAGTAGAGGTGAAAAGAAACAGATAGGAGAGATGGACACAGTGCATCTGTGATGATAAAACACATAAAGATAGACATAAAGAGTGAGATAAAAAGAAAGGAGATTGATCCTTTTTTCATTAAAGCAGAACGGCCTCAGGCAACAGACTCTTTTATTTGTTATGTAGCGCTCTCTATTATCTTCATCGCCTCTTTACTTTACTCCCATACCCACAAAACATCACCTCCTCCCTCACCTTATAGCTACATGTGACCTGGTATAGCTGCAGTGCTCATATACTCCCACACTGTTTATGCCGTAGTGGTAGTCATTAAAAAAACATTTTTTTTTAAACTCCTGCAACTGTCTTCCCAACTCTGCACCAGCCTCTGCAGCCTCCTCTGACTGAAACGTTGACGAATTTTTTAAAAACTTCCCTTCAATTATCATCATCAAACAGACACACACAGGTAAATCTATGTGATAACAGCAGTTAGGATATTTAAGATGTAATCCTTAGTTTGAGAGGTAGTACATTTCAAATAAATGAGGTCAAATCACCATGGCAACCTCTGAGGGCACAGGTGTTTTAAATGAGATTATTACACGGCTCTGTTCAATGCTGCATGGATCTATCCATCCTGTCGGGGTTTGTTTATAACAACCTGCTCACTCTACGTTAGCCCTTACTTATTAGTAATATCCAAGATGTTTGTGGTGTAATTTACTGTCAGTTCTCTCTCCACATTTTCACATTTAACTGGGCTCATGGCCCAGCCAAAGGCCACACTGGCTCGCCGAGGGAGACGGGCCGTGTACAGCCACAATAAATAATATCTTCTTCTTCTTTAGCCAACTCTGGCAAAAAAGATTATTTTGTAAATTCAATGTGTATCTGTAATGTGGCAAAGAAAATATGACCTTGTCACTCTCTGTGCACTCAGCTGAAGAACAGGAATGAGGGCTGGAAATATACAATAAGGTAAATACAATAAATAGGAGCTGAGCAGTGTGAATATGACTGTCAGCGTCACTGGGCATTTTGATTGTGGCAGTGTTTTCTTTGTCAGTCTCTTCTTTGTTTTGTGTGTTAACAGAGCAAGTATGAGCCATGTAAAGTCAGTTTCCCTGCTGCATAGCCGATGTAGAGTATTATTAGCTAGTTTTCCACCAGTCTATGAGAGGCATTGCAATTTCAGCATCAAAGTTTACCAAGAGACACATCTCTATCATGACTTTTTTCTTCTGCCGAGGCTGGCATGCTAACCATCTAGCTCCTCTTGTCACTTCTGGATAACGACTCACTGTGGCCTCTGATCTGCCCTGGAGTTGCAGCGTTGCTCATTACAACGTCTTGTCGTATAAACGCAACAATGGCAGTTGGTTCTTCTGAAGCGACAGTCACCGCCACCCAAGGAACCACAAACTGCGGCAGATAAAAACTATGATATAACCCCCATAATAAAGTTCTCACATTAAGTTTTCTCTGAATGCCACAGAGAGCTCAGTACGACCACAGAGTGATCTGATCGCTTACAGCACTGTGGAGACGCCGAGTGCTGAGCTGAGCAGATCTGACTCCAGCCCACAGATCAATGGCTCTCTGTGCTGCACACTCCTCTCTGTTTTAATCTATTACCAACACCATGACTGGCATCAAACACTTTAAACTAATGTCTATTGATAACATAGAGAAGCAGAGAGAGGGAGAGGGAAAATAAAGGGGGGAAGGGGGGTAAAAGTGTAAGAAAGAGAGAGCCAGTTAGAGGACCTCGAGGGACGGTAGAGAAATACTGTTGGAGTTGTACGGGAGGGAAATGCAGAACAAAGTATGTGAGCCCTAAGATACAGAAAAAGGAATTCAGCTACAAAAGAGAAGAAAGTGAACATGAAGACAAATCAATGGAAACAGAAGAAACGCCACAACACTGATGTATTGATGTGTGAGCAGAGGGGGGAATGGAGGCAGAGAAGCAAAAAAACGCAGTTAAAAAAAGATTCATTAAAGAAAAATGAAGAACAGGAGGAACCACAGAGAAAACACGTGCCATTAATAATGCCACCTTTGACTTTTGTGTCAGCTGCCGTCTCCTGCCGACCCAGTCCATCTATCTATCTGTCAGCAGTGTCTAATCTGATCGTTACAGCCTGATGTTTCTAGACGTCTCTTGGTGTCTGCTCTTGGCCTGAAAATGTCAGATGTTCTCCCAGAGCTGGATTCATCTAAATCTGTGCTCATATTACCATCAACCTCCCCTCTCCTTCCCCCCACTGTTTCTGTCCTGTGTTGCAGTGGATCCGCATTGTGACTAACACAAGAAGAAGGAAAAAGATTATCACTATGAAAAAGAGCTCAATTATAATTTGGAGGGGGGTGATTTTTGGATAATTGCTGATCCTTATTTTTATGCTTTCTTTTGAAGTATGCTGCATATTAATTTCAGGAAATACAGTATATTTCCTGAAAATGTTCCACTTAAAACTAAAGGTTTATATAAGAACAAATGCATTCAGATGAAGTTCTGGCTCTGGGCAAGTTTCCCGCATGGAGATAAGAAAAAGACACTTTCAAAAATCCAAAGTACTGGTGAATTGTATATTTTTTAGGTAAAAAATAATTTGCTGTTACATCGCAAAAACATGCAGGAAAGGAAAACATAGCCCTTTAAGAATGTCTCCATAATCTGAACAGCCTGCATACTCGGTGCAGTGAAAGGTCTCTGTGAATTTTGATGCTATCCCTGAGCGCGCTGCCTAATATACAGATGCATATGAAACATAAAATATGACCCCGGGCAATAACGAGGAGCTGCAGAGCTGCTGATAGCGCCGCAGCCACATCAGATCTTGCTGAATATATGCCATATTTCAGACATTCCCCCATGAAGTGCCCCGATGAGGTCACTCCAGATGGAAACCTTTATACCTCAGTGATTTCTCTTATTTAATCTGCACTGAGCTCAAACCGTGAGGAGGAAAGAGGCCGTTGACGAAGACATGCAGGGGTTTGTGCCAACATCACTAAGATGAACTGAAGGTTCCCAAAACTCAGTGTGTGTCCTCAAGTCATGGACCACTTGAGTGTTTCCATCAACACAAAAGTCATATCAGAATAAACGTCACACTGTGGCACTAATTGCATCCAGTGTTCCCACCAGCAGGCACCAGAAATGTCAACAAGCAATCTCGACACTAACATCAACCTCCTCACCCTTGTGCATCCCATGATGTCTGTGCTTTTACAAAATCTCCAAGCTTGAAATACCACCCCTTCCACCTTCTATTTGAAGTTGAACTTTATTTATTATACTGCTTAATTTCTTCCCCCTCATGCATATTAGCAGTGATGGGTTCCAATATGGCTTCCATATGGAAGAAAGTCTGTCTCACCAGATTTTGAAAATTAAAAGCATTTGAATCTCTTGCACTGAAATTATGTATCTGATATTTTTGACTATCTCAACTCATTTCACTTATTTTTCACTTCCCGCAAAGTCAGAATGAATAATTCAACATCAATTTGAAGGAGCGTTACTTGATTGGCTCGATGTTTGATTTAAGACTAGAAACTAAGATTAAGAATTGATAGCTTTTTCCAAGTAGCCTGCATGTTGATTCTGAAATTTTTAACTTGAATTTTGAGATCTGAAATTGGCATATTGAGCAACTTTTTGAGCATTTTACTTTCTGAAGTAGTACAACAGAGGAATGAGTTATTGAACGTATTGAGTTAAATTCCAAGTTTGAAAAAAAAAATCAATGAACTAATCTCACAGGCTTCTAAACTTCAAAAATCTAGTGAGACAGATTTGTTTTCAGACACTCGTAGTAGGAACCTGCCCTTTTTTTTTTTGAATGAATGATACAGAGGGTGACCACGGCTCAGAACAACAGTAAATAAATCTGAAAGCAGATCAGTGTGGTTTGAGGGAACAGGGACTATTGAACTCTGTAGACCTAGAATAAAAATGAAAAACAGCAGTGACAAAATACCCACAGTATGAGCAGGGTAAACGGAGGAAAAAGACCGTTTGGTCCTTCTCACATTAATGCTGAATTTTAAAACATGAGTCAAGGAGGGAGGTGTAATGAGCAGTAAATTAGCAGTTTCCCCCCAAACTATCAAGTGAGTAATAAAACTAATGACTAGCTGCTAAAATAAGACAACCCTATGAGACTGCAGCAGGGACATGTCTCATCTGAGAGACAAGGAGCTGGACGTGAGACATGGACCCTCCTTCCCCCCAATTATGTCTGGAATAGCTTCAAAGTCCTTTGAGCTGCCTATTGTCCCCTCTCCACACACACACAGGCTACACACACAGACACACACACACACACACACACACACACACACACACACTCGCACACACATATGCTCACAGACACAAGACCTTTTCCAAAACTGACACTGTAATTGGTCCTGAGCCACAGTGAGAGGAAGGGCTGACATGACACTCTGGCTAATGACACTGTCCTGTTGAGAGAGGAGGGATGGACACACACACATCTACACACATCCACACACATGCACACACACATCCTCACACACACACAAGCACTAACGAGGAACACGGATCCTGTCAAAAGTCATATGTTCTTAAGTTCCACTGAAATGGGACGTTGTTTTACTCTCACTAAAAAAAGTTAGGTTTGACAGATGGGTCCTTGTGTTCATGAAGACACACTATGCACTGTGTGGAGGTCCTTTCACACACACACGTACACACACATGCACACACACTTCAGGAGACTTCCTTCATGACAGCCTTATGCAATTCAAATTGCACTTTCCATTGCCTCTATATGTGTGCACTATAAGAGGCTGCTCATCAGCTATTTGAATCATCAGCATTATACGATAACAAGATAGGATTAATTCTAACTTTTTTTTTTTAGGTGATCATGTTTAAAATACATTTTTATGCTATCTATTGATAATACAGAGACTGAATTTGTAACTCATATAACTCCACATTATATAATGAGAAAGCCAAGCTAAGCTAATAACCTTATTGCTGAGACATGACCTCTAACTATTCATAGATATCATGTGACGTAACATGATATCTAAGTACGAAACAAAAGAGTGAAGTCAGAGTTAACTAAATTACTGAAGAATTTATCTAGTGCCATCGTTGCCTGTCACACTGTCCACACATCGGTGGTAAAACTTCATCAACGCCAGCGAACAGACTAAAACCTTGGGCTAAAGTCAAACTTCCTGCAGAGGGAATCAGCTTCAATCAGGTCCATATTTTTCATTCAGTTTCATCTTCTCTGGTCCTTCTCTTATCTGTCCTGAGGGGTTTCTGCTCCATTGGTGGCGCGGCTGATGAATGGACACACCCCGCTGTGTCTCTTCCAGTCCATTCAACACGACCAACAGCCAGAGACACCAGGACGACTGTAATCAATCATCTGATATTCCTCCCTTTCATGTGCGCACATTCATTCATTTCCTTTCCACCATTGAATTTTTTTTGACTTCATTGCTCTCTGAGCTGCTTTATTTCTTTCCCCCAGAGTATTACATCCTTCTCTTTTTCTTTTGTTCCTTACGGTATGCTTTGCTTTCACTTTCTTTCTTTCTTTCTTTCTTTCTTTCTTTCTTTCTTTCTTTCTTTCTCACCTCTGTCTGAATTCATTCACTGTTCTTTCATGACTCACACCCTGCCACTCACATTCTGCTCCGCTCAGCAAAGTCTGTGTGCGTGTGTGTGTGTATGTGTGTGTACTCATTCACAAATCCCATGCTCCTCCAGTAACTACGTGACTTTCATGCTGATGTGGTGTTGCCCCCGACAGCAGCCGCATCTCAATCCACACACTGCTCGGAAAATAATAAGCCGAGGAATATCTGCGCAATGTCTGTCTCTCTCTCCCTCTGTCTCTCAAACGCACACACACACATATTCACTCTCAGTCTTATTATTAACTAGACATGTTCACATTGTCACTTAATTATCTCTTCAAATTTTCATTTCCTCCTTCACATTTGTTTCATGCCGCTTCTGTTGCAGCAGTTTCTCAGCTGGACCAACAAGCTGCTCGTTACTGTCTTTACAGTTTTATTACCTACAGCAACACATTTTCATTTTTGTGATCACTCATTCACCTAAACCACCATTAAGCAACACCATCCTCGTATTATATCCTTCTGTCGCTCATTTTTGCTAATTCCATTAACATTCATCTTCCCTCCGTCTTTCTCTCTCTGTGGGAGTCACATTTAGCAAGTGCGTTCCTGAGTACGGGGGAAGAGGAAGAAGAGTGGGGGGTGGGGTTAATTGCCTGAAACAGGAGCTGGGCTAAATCACCCCATTATTTATTTCAACGGTGGAGGTCAGTCAAGGACAGGGTGGTTGCTCTGAGCTCAGTCTTGTCATTTCCCTTTCCTCTGACATCCAACCTGCAGCAAGTTCATGTGATACCATGCAGCATCTTCACATCTTCTTCCTTTTCACCTCAGGGACTGACAGCACTCTATTCAGACTGAGAAATGATCATGTTGAAAAAGTCAACAGCTGCTTAAAGCCTGAATCAGGAGCTGTTGACTTTCATAGTATTTAGCTGGAACCAAAATACTCTGTTAACCAAAGTGATTGTTTTGGCTATAACCCTAACCTTAACCCTGACCCAAGCAAACCCTGTTCATGTACAATCCCAAATCTGCTGCAGCTTTGCACGCCCACCTTTGTGGTGAGGTACAGTTTCTAAATGTAGAGCTCTTTGCATCTTGTCTCTGGGTGAATTATTGCATCCATAAGGTAGTGTTTTGTGACCTGAATTGAAAGCATCTTCACTGGAGCAATAAAATAACACCTTGTTTTCACATAATTCTGAACAAATCATGTCTTTTTAGACCTATACAATTTTACTTGCAAAACTCCCACTTTTCCCTTAAATTTGTCTTTTCTGACTTATGAAAGTCTAAGAGTCCATGAGCTAAGATTTTAAGCATGCTACCTGTGCAACACAGCCTACAGAGTGCATGTAATATTTCATAAAACTGGCTGTCATTAGGTGTTTTTTATTTTGATCAAATGAAAATGATCAAATGAGCTTCTCTGTCAAAGCTGATCGAATTGGTGTTTATCATCCACAAAGAAACTGATTTCCTTTCATTTAAAGGACTGTGTACGCGACACATAGCCTAAAGATTCATTAAATCGAATTAGCTAACTGGCTATCAGCTAACATTTAACAACTGATGGTGATTTATAGTATGTCGTTTTTCACAAGACTAGGCGCACAGTCTTGTTGTTTATTTGCTGCCGTGAGTCCTCACTGTTTCCTCTCTCCTTCTGCTGCTGAGGTGTTTCTGAAATGAATTTTATTTCACTGTACGCAAGGGAATCATGGATACAAAACAAAACTGTGTAACAAAACTGAATGATTCCACTTTGTGAGTGTACAGAGTCAAAATGACAAGAGGAGAACTGTCTGGAGGAAAGTTGCATAAACAGTTCCTAGGAGGTTTTTAAAGGGAATCCCAGTAACAGCTGTCTCACACATTCACATACACACACATATAGAGGCATATACATACACACTGCAGCAGCAGGCAAGCATCGGTACTAGTCAGAAACAAAGGGACAACATCATCATACAACATTTTATTTTTCTCTGTCAACTCTTCCTCCCAGGAAAGAGCAAAAGATAGGGGCGTGTGTGCGTCTGTGTGTGTGCGTGCGTGTGTGTCTGTGTGTGTCACGCTGTGGTGCAGCCTTGCCAGTTCCTTGGCCTGACACTTGAGTTTATTCTTAGATATTGGACCGCTGGAAGGTACATGAACCTGCAGGGAGGGCGGATGTGCACACAGACACACATGCACACATATGCCCAAGAAGAAAATGAAAAAAAAAAAAAAAAAAACTACACACACTGACAAAAAGACATGCACATGCACTCACACACACACACACACACACACACACATGCACGCACACTTACACTTACACAATGTGTTCAGCGCTGTCTGTCAGATTTCGCTCTTGTTGTGACGGAGCCGCCTCAGTCAACCCCAGTTCCCTGAACCCAAGGTCACCTCTGACTAACACACACACACACAGAGAAACACACACACAGACACACAGAAACACAAACACACAGATTTCACATTAAGACCCAGACATAGCCCTCAGTAATTCATTACAAGTTGACGCTTTTATTTCTTCCCCTATGTCTGTATTCTATTTATCTCCTTGTTGGTCTCTCTCTCTGCTGGTGTTTCATTTTATTCATCATTACCTTATTAATCCTTCGTCTCTATTTAATTTCTCCCTGGCGAGCATGTAAGTGTCCCGGTGTTGCCAAGGCGCTCTAGTGTTTGGCACAAGGGGGGCTTTAGCTGTAGGACACAAAAGAGGACCCATTTTAATTTGGCAAGTACAACACCACTGAAATCCATTTCCAGTATTCTCTCTTAAAGCAAGTGAGAAACGTTTTTGTGTTCGTCAGAGTGAATTTTGTCAATATGAATTATTATTTATCACCATTCAAGTAAAACTGACAGCCGTGGCTTTCTGTCTCTCTTTCTTTCTTTGTGATCACTCATAAGTACAGGGTGAGAAGGGGAGTGGAAATGACAGAAAGATGGAGAGGGACTGAGTGATAGAAACAGAGGGGAAAAGAGGGAGTCGCAGAATGAGTGAAACCCATTATGGTGGGTCTACGCAGAGATTTATGTCGGCCAGAACTTATTACAGACGAACAGCAGATGAACAAAACGCTGGGCGAGAGAGAGCTGGAAGAAAGCCATACATTATTCATCCAATTCCTTGCAGCCTTCTACTCCTCTCCTCCAACTTTTCCTTGATTTGTCTCTCGCTTCCTCGCCTTTCCTGAGTCATTTTTCTTTCTCTACCTCTTCTGTTCTCCTGGCCTTTTGTTGTTTTTTTCCGTTTGCATCTCTCTTTATCTTCATTTTCCCTGATTAAAGGCATATTTCAAGTCACCCCAACCTTGTCTGGGCACACATACACACACAAATATGTATGACTGCATCACACTGGCCCTTGGGATACCTAGTATGTAGGCATGATAAAGATGTCCTAGAGCTCCCAAAGCAGCAAACGCCACAGAGCAGACACGCCAGTATATCCTGGACATGTGAGGACATTCCAGTAATTTGATATCTGCATAACAGAAACATCCTCCTCATCCCCTGAAGAAAACCTCATCCTTACTCTAACACGTTTTACAAAGATGCTTCATAAACAGTGCTCGGATAGCACGGCTTCCCTGGGCTTTCTGTTTCTGTGAGGACATTAGATTAGTAGAAAAATAATTAAAAACATGCATCACAACCTGAGTCCAGGCCGGCCCGCGGCTCTGTCTGAGTACTCCGACCGCAGCGTGAGCAGCAACAGGGTTTGTTTCATGGCTGCCGACAGCCACGGCATCATAGGCTACATGACATCATTGCGCAGTCATCAGGGTGAGACGGGGTGCGAGCCTTTGGGCCGATGTTGCATAAGATGCTTTTAATGAAAGCAACTACACTTTCTTTCAGTTACTTGTAATGTGTTGGGGCACTCTTGTCACATGATCATTGATGTGATTCAGTGTCACACTCTGCTGAAGGAAAGTTGGCAGCTAGGACTTTTGGTACCGTTGGTGGAGCAACTCATTTACATGTGTGGACATTTGGAACTCTGTTAATATTATATAGTACCACATATTAATCTTAAATCTTCAAAGCTACAGCAAAAGCAACACATGATCATTACTCACGTCTGACATATTGTTACCTTGTAATGTTGATACAATGATCATGCTGGCTAATTTCATCCAAGCCAATGGTACAGTCGAGAGCTTGGTTTTTTTGCATTTCACTGCACTGTTTTTTTTAACTTGGTTTTAGCTTTGCATGTGACCAATAAACGTATCTATCAACTTGTCTTCCAGAGCCTATTTCATCAAGGATGTTTTTCCTTTAATTAACATGTCAGTACTTGATTTGATCAACTTATCTTTATTAACAGGCTTTAAGGTTGCTGTAATTAAAACCTTCTCTTTATCCGTTTCACCCATACACTCCCCTTCCCTCCTCTCTAAACTCCTTGACAATGTAGTTGCAAACCAGATTTGTGATTATTTGGATATAGATGGTCTGCTTGAAGATGTTCAGTCAGGATTGCGCCTTAACCTCTGGTTCGGGTTACTAATGAACTCCTCATGTCCTCAGACAATGGACTCTTCTTTACACTTAGACTAGTCGACCACAGAATGTTATTACATTGATGAGAACATGTCGCCAGTATTTAAAGAACAACTCCAGGATGGTTTAAATCATATTTATCGGACAGATTCCTGTTTGTTCATGTTAATAATGGAACTTTTATGGAAACAAAAGTTCTTCTTGGAGTTCCACAAGGTCGTGGCAGCCGGCTGCCCACCCTGAGCTCGCCTGGACTTCCAGTGGATATGATTTGGCAAAGGCCTATTTTGAGTTCTGGTATTGTGCTGGTTTTGTCACACCCACATGGCAACCATGGGTTTTCATTAATTACATAGATGGCAAGAGGACAGCATTGTACTCTATGACAGAAAATAATACTTAGTATAGAGGGGCATAAAGTACGTTAAAATATATTTAATACACCAATGCAATTGTATAAATAAATTTGATAAAATACAAACCTGTTCTTCCTCTATCATCAAAAACTAAAATCAGCGTTTTTATCCAGGACATTTTTGTATTAGAGACAAACGCCCAATAATACTGATCTTCCAAGGATAAGCAATTGAATTAAAAAGTAATTAAATAGTTTAGCTCACTGGAGGAAAATAAAGTGATAGCAGGAGTGGGTACAATGAGTGGTATTTGCTTGATTGATTGTTCTGTCAATCAAGCAGACTGAAAGGCAGTGAAATGAAAATGGTGATTAAAAGAAGAAAGAAAAGAACTCAGTGGGCACAAGACCATCTGTTGAGGGACTGAAGATACTTTTTTTATGACACTGGTTCGAAGTAGCAGCAGGTGAATTCATGACTTATCAGGCAACTTTCTGATGGTGATACAAATCTCAAGGTCCCTCAGACATTTGCATACTGTAGCTGTGGTATCTATGGGATCAGCGATGGGCGGAAAACCAGTCGGAGGGGTGGAGGAGGAAATTGCATATACACGTGCATCGGGAATCTGTTGTGGAGCATGTTTTAGTTTGGTTTGCCAGCATAAAGATGGCTTCGAGAGATTATTAAAATGATTACGATGATGGAAACTTGCAGGTTTGTGTGGACTATGGGGCATGTAGTCACTGTAATCGCGTGAGCTGGATCAGCATGTCCGGGCCAAAGCTGAGAGGACATAATAATATGCTGTATATTACTCATATGGTACATGAGTGTGTAAATGTATGAGTTATTGTCTAGGTAAATAAAAAAAGTTTGATGATGAATATTCAGAGCGGTTGTTCACCAACTGAATATCATCGTCCTGGTTAAGTAACAAATTCCTCTTGTTCCCAGTCGACCTGCCTCTTCAAATAATAGGTTTTTTAAAAAATGTTCTTGTGCAGATTAAACCCTTCCTGTCCTTTCAGTCGCACGGCTGTTGATCCATCTTGGCATTTCTCTGCAGGCGCTCATGAGGCCAGCTGTCAGTGACAAACCGTGGCCCTTCAGCTACAATATCCAGAGGAGACAAGGAGGGGACCAAAAGAAGACTGCTTCCACTCTTTTCTTTCTCTTGGTGTGTACAGGCTTTTTGGGGTTTTTTCTGCCTGTCCCCTTTCAAGGTCACTGGGTGTTCACATCCTGCAGTTTTCTCTAGTCGGAGCATTTTGTACATATCTTCACATGCAGTTATTGGCAAACAGCTTGGATCAAAACAAAACAGTTTTCTCCACTTAAGAGTCACATCTAAGCCATTTGAATACAGTACTATGGATAATTAATTCCAGTGGACATTTGAACAGCTCCCTATTTAACAGCTACATATCGTTTTACTTTTATGAATGATGATTGATAGTGTGAGGTCAAAATCACAGCTCCCTCATCATCATTTTCATTGAATCAGCTTCTGGGACCGGCTGATCCATTTTGGCACCACACGGCTGATTAACTCACTTCAGAAGTGCAAAACCAGCTCATTTTGTATCCCAGACAGACGATTTCAGTGATGAAACTATTGCTCTAAAGAGGCAAGTCAGACCACTGTACTTACATCACAAGGACTTGTCATTAGTAGATGCCCACAGAGTTTATTCATACAGTACTGTAACACTGATATCTGTCCTCATTTCAAGAGTTGGGCTTCAATTCACCAATGATCTGTGTGACTACGATGCAGTAACACACGGAAGAAGGGTGATAACCAATACAGAGGATTTAATTATTGACAGTCACACAATCAAATCCCGGACAATATCATGACCTTGCGATGTTAAAATGCTGATAAAATGTGTTTATGTGTGAAACAGAGATCCCTGCACAGCCACAGGTAGTCAGGTGCTGATCGGCAGCAGGAACGTACAGTATGAAATAAGGTTAAAAAAAAAAAAAAAAAAGCAAACCACCACACACTGATAGGACCAATTCTACTATAATTCATTTGTAGCGATCAACGCGTTTTGCATGTAGCATCATCAGATTCGCCGCCGGTAAATGTCTGTCAGTAACATGACCCATCATAACATGATCAGGAAACATGTGTTCACCTCTTCACTCATGAAACACAAACACAGATAAGGTCAGAAGCTTCAGTCAGTGTCTCGTATGTTTTTGCGCACATGTACAGTATTTTGGATTGTGTGTGTGCAATCTCCAGTAAGAAGAACACCCTTCTTTATCGTATTACATCCTCACCTCGCTATAAGAAGAAGCCAGTTGGATATGATGGCAGAGGCAAAGCTCTTGGCATCTACTTTTTAGCTAAAAGCTGCTATGGGTTCAAATATGTTGATGTGACAACACGATCGCTCTTGGTACTGAGATGAGGTTTCGTTTGTTTGTTGAATGGGTGATTGAAAGGCTCATTTATGCCGTAACCAGGTGCCTCACCGCCAGTGTTATGTAATGTTGTTATGACTGTCATCAGGTGTTTTCCGGGGAAAATAAACAAGCCACTGGATTGTGCTGCTTCCAGTGGCATTAACTTCTTCATCCAGGATAAGAAAGGGATAAACTCAAATTTAGCTATCGCATGTTTCATAGAAACATTCACACTCACTCTCACTCTTTATCCACCTCTCTATCACTGCTCTCCCAGATCTTTCCTCCCTCCAGCTCTTCCTGTGTATCTCTTTCCACAGGCTGCTGCAGCACACTGCATTCATCTGCTGCTGCTGCATGAGGCACTTTGCCACTCCACTCTTTGTGTGTCTGCGTATGAAATGATTGCATAATAGCTCTACAGACGCAGCAGGAGGTTCGGAGGAGCTTGTGGATTAAGAGGGTTCCTTGTCAGACAAGAGAGGATGATTTTTTTTTCTGGGTACAGTGTGTAACCAGGACTTATTTGCTTTGATCATCCCTGCTGCCATTTATCAATCCATCCCGCTGTACCATCACACCTTCATCTGTCCAACACACGGTCTTTCCATTCATTTGCCAGCTCATCCCTGCACATGCATGGCTTTATTATAATTAATGTATCCCATTCATCAGTTTGTCCACTCATGCATTTATCTCCTCATCCTTCCATTTGTGTATGTACCCATTTAACCCCCTTGTTACTCTACCTTCCTCCATTTTGTCGCTTGCTTTCTGCCTTTCCACGTTCTACTGTATATTCTGTCATATGCAACTGACGGTGAACTCTGAATCTCTCTGCGTGTCTCTGTGCTTTAGCCCCGGGGAGAAAGATTTCATCTGATCTCAGATAAATACCTCGCTGTTCCAAACCCAGAGGGTGTCTTCTTTGGAAACCAAGTGACAGACTCAAAACTCTCAGTGTCAATTCCTCTGTTTCTCCGCTGCCCCACGTCTTCATTCTGCTTCTCCCCTATTCCCTTCACCTTCAGCTCGCCTCGCCTCCAGTGTACAAAAACCCTCCCATTCTGAATAATGGTTGGCATGAGCCAGGAATCTCCGACATTTCCTTTCCCTCAAACCTTTTTATGAGACCAGATAAGTGGAGTGTTGAGCCATGACCCAGATGGATATGCAGTGAACAGGGGATTATAGGAAGAGAAAGGGAAGTGAAGAGGAGTGGAGAACCATGGCTTGCATTTTTCATCTCTTGTGCCTCCAACAGAAAGCTATTGTCCCGATTGCCTGAAGAATTTTATGTTCACAAACACGCTGCGTGGGGCGCATGCAGGCCTGAGCCTCCGTCACCACAGATGGATTTAAAGTCTTTTTTCATATGTTGCTTCAGGTATTTTCTTTCTTCAGTCTTTAGCGTTTGAAATAACATAAAACCATTCCAATATGATATATTGGATTTTTGCAGGGGGGGCTGTCATCTATCCAGGCGCAGGTTGTGTAATGAGATTTTCTTGCAGGTCCAGACTTCTCCATGCTCTAAGCCAGAGCTCACCTTGATCATGCACTTGGTGAAATGGTGTCTCCTATACACACACACACACACCATGTTGGCAAGTTCTCCTGCTTTCATCCACTTCCATTTCCAGATCTGACTGACTGGCACTTCTGACAGTTCGCTGCATGACAGATGGATGCAAAGCAAACATTTGTTTCTTTCATGCTGCTTTAAAAAAAAAAAGAAGGAAATTAGATGCATGTACATATATTAGCATTACAGATTCTCTCTCCTGCATTTAAACCAGCCATGAATACTCTTAACGTTTTAAAATAATCCTCTCTGAAGCATTTAAAACCCAAAGAAAACCATTTCTACCTTTTCTCCGTCTGTCGGTGTCAGTGTATCTGTGGGGAGCGCTGACCTTGAGTTCCACTTTATGTTCCTCACTAATCTTCTGCCGTCACCCCTTGTTGCCGTTGACTCTCCCGCTGTTAAGCCTGCAAAAGCCAGGAAGAATAGTTTGTGTGTGTATGTGTGTGTGTGTGTGTTTAATTTAATGTCAATTACATAAAGAGAAAGTAGGGAAAGATGGAAAGTGAAAGACTGAGAGAACAAGAGGTGACAAGGTGATCCTGCACACTCAGCACCATGGTAACAGTAACCGTGACAGCCGGAGGAACGGCAACGATAGGATGGAAGCTGGGAGATTCCTGAAAGGATTGGAGCAACCCTCCCTCTGGTCGTTCTGTGTGGCTTTGTCTCTTCCTCCAGGGGAGTAAACCTCAGATTGCTGAGGTCTCCTCCCCCTTGGGAAGTTGCTGATAATGGGTAGTTGCCAAGGTCACCAATCCTCCTATCCAATCAGGGGACTTCTGTGCATCTCCTGCTTCTTGGTTCTTTGTAATTTGACCTCCGTGTTGTTGAGGGGAGCTCAGAGCGGCTGTTGTGTGCTCTCTGGTGACATAAAAGTCAGGGCATGAATTGAAATTGGCCATTAGCGATACTTGAAGTCATGTAGTTGATCCCTTGGTGTAGCTGGCAACTACCTACTCAGACAATTAGAGGTTGAAAACACACACACACACACACACAGTCAGATATAAAAAGGCAGTGGCACAACATAAAATCCCACCAGGCTGTAGATGTCCTTCCAGCGCAGATATTACATGTGATGATTTGTAACTAACACTGCCTGCGCTGGATGAGCAGATCTGAGCATCCACTTTGTATTTTTATCACAACATTAGCTGTGTTGACATCAACATGTCAGATAATTATAGTGCATTCAATTAACAAAGGTCACTAGCAGACCTAACAGACTCCGGACTCCATTGATGCAATGTAAATGTCACATTAACCCCATGCATACAAATCGCTGTGGACAACACAAGCGTGTCAGTTGACCAGAGAGGGAGCACAGCACAGCAGGAAAATTACTGTGGCAAATTATTTGAAATCTTTAGATCCTTCATCATTGTTGGGGGAAAAAACTAATTATCTAATGTGCGGCTGCCGTTTTTGAGGTGTTTGATGAAAGCATTGACTGTATAGAATATAGAACAGAAATATCAGAAAGGGATCAAGACTAAAAGTAGGTAATGAGCTGTAATTACATCGGACTATTTTCCAATAAACATAAACAGAAAATTTTGTTAGATTTTACTTGAAAGGTCTGTAATTTCCAATTATTGTAATTAATTGCAAGTACACCCTAAAGAGTGTTTATGTCATTAGTTGTGAATTGTAAATATGACTGCAATAAATGTAAAACACTTCACAGCTGTGAAATTTAAGGATTTGTGCTTTGCAGCTTCAGGTTAAAAACTATTCCTTGATGTTATTGACTGAAAGCTGAAAGGAAGTGAAGATTTTTTTGGCCTGTGTGAGCTTTGGTAAATGGATGAAAGGTAGCGATTGGACAGAGAGTAATAACGTGCCAAAAAGTGTCCTGGCTGGACATGAACTGTGGAAGTTAGGGTTAATGGTCGATGCCGTAGGCCATGAAGGCACCACATCAAGAATATAGATTAGAAGAATATAGACCTTTAGCAATAACATGGCTATTTGTTGCTGATGTTTATCCACTTTTACATCACTAGTCTGGATTGGTCTTGGATCTACACACTGGGCTGTTATTCCTTATTCAGCTTCAGGCATTCCCAGCCATGAGACAAGTGCCTTCTCCTTTGGGATCTGAGGGTCTGACCTTGTAATTTATATCCTGACTGGATAAAAATGGGTATTATATTGACTTTACCCCATTGGATTCCTAAGGTCAGAGGTTCTCTAATGATCTGTCTTCCTCAATATGACCAGTCAATACCACAGGAGTCCTAAAGACCAGGGAGTCCAGCAGTATCTCAAGGTGAACGTCAGACGAGAGGTAATGACCTTTGGGCTTCAACATACGAACCGTGAACTACTTAGAGAAAAAAAGTGACATAAAAGGAAAGAAAATAATGAAAGCCAGAACCCTACTTATGGCATGTGACCATCATTTGAAGTATTAAGTGTTTTTTTTGTTATATAACACATCCTAAATATATATGTAGGGCGCTGCAAACTGAATGAAGATGTCAGCCAACTGTCACAAGCTGTAATGAAATGGAAAGACGTAATCTTTATAAGCAAAGACACAAACCCTACATCTGCAGTGCCAGATGCTTAAATCTGCCTCATCTGCCTTTGTCTTTCATTTTCTGGTGTGCTTCACTGTTTACCAGCCAATAAAGCAAAAATCATCGTAAAAAAAAATCCCAAATAAAGTGCACAGACAGAATAGAGACCATTAATCTGCCCTCTGTAACGTCTCTGTTGATTACACTCCTGTTTCTCCTCCAACCAAAGCGAGTGGATAATCTTTCACACATGAGTGCTTTAATTTAATTGCATTATTTCAGCATCTCCCTATTATGCTGTTGTATTAGCGGTGTATGATTGTGGCCATTCATTTCGTCCTGGTCCTATGCCCATGTGGGAAAACACAAGCTTGACCTTGGGTGGGTGCTCTTCGGTTCAGTGGATTAGGGCGTGTTGCCAGTGCTGTGTGAAAATGTTGGGGCGAGCCTGTGTCGTACACTTACACACAGTTCGTTCCACACAGTCAAAGTGAAATATAAATTTATGTTTGCTAAAAAAGAAAACACTCATATTTTCCTCTGTGTTTAATTTAACTTGCCTATACCACACAGAAAAACACAGCATTGTATTAATTCATATTCTGCAGCGATAGCAGAGCACTCATATTGTTATTTCATTTGGTGCTGTTAGCCAGCTGGGGATCAACATGTTCTCACCTTCTACATTGAACCAGCTGCGATTTCACTCAGGTATCATCATATGAAGAGCTGAGGTTGTGGGACTACACTGTTGTGTGTTTCCATAGTCTGGTCATTTGCCATCACACACATGAAAGGAAGGGAGCTAACCTGCTCCCATCTGAAAGATCTCAGCTTTTACACTTTACTGGTGTATAAAGAAGATATATTTGCTTCGTTGTGACATCACAAAGTTAGCCAAGTCCTGGCAGCTCATTTTAAGCCTCAGTTTTTGAATACGGACTGTGTGCATCGCTCTGAGGTCTGAGCACTTTTATACTTTCACAGTATTAATATAGAACTATAAAGATCTGTTTTATAATAAAAAACAAAAACATGGAGACCTCACCTTATTCAATATGGGACCTTTAAAAGTGAAACAAACACTGGACTGGAGATGCCAGAGACTCAGCAGATGCAGATACAACATGGTCAAATAGAAACATCTGGTAGGTATTAGTGAAAAAATATTAACAAAGTTAGACTAAGTAGCTTCCACGAGTGGGATTCAGCAGCATTATGGACCAAACTGTTGAATGCTGTAAAGGGACAGATGGTTTAAAATGCTAACGACTCGTAGCTAATGCTCCGTGGAGTGTTAAAATGGAGGTGGGACACACCTTGAATCAATGATTGTGGGATACATCATGTGGTGTTTCTTTGTCGGTTTTGTACCACAGAGGCTGAAAGCACATACTACAGCAACATATGTTTTAAGATTTGCTGAGGTACAAGATGTTCCCACAAGTTTTGAATATTCGACTTGGTGATTTTAAACTCAAATTTTTATTATTCAATTCGATTTTCTTTCTGTCCAACTTTTCATCACATCTCTTACATCACATCTTGGTGTTGTGGATTTGTGCATCTCCTCTGCAGCATCTTTCTCTCCCTCCCTCAGCATATATGACCTTTAATGATTGACTCATTATCATCAGACTGAGTCATTAATGCTATTGTGCGAGAAAATGTACCTGACCTGACTGTGAACCTCCAACTTTTAAAAGGCTGATGTTTTTCTTTTTACTGTACCACAAAGGAGAGAGTAGATAATCATCCAACAAAGAGTTATGCATCAGACAATTCTTGTTTATTCTGATGGAATAAATGGACTCAACAAAGGTGGAACTTCAGAGAAAAGTCCCAAAAAACACTGTAGTTAAACTGTTTGAATAACGTCTGCTGAAAAGACTTAACTCTTGTCTTAGTCATTTCTTGTGCATATCCGCAACTTGTGTTGGGAAGGAAACACACATTTACACATTTACAACACTTCATCTTCATTAGTGCAAACATGGAAGATTAAAAGCTATAAAAACATGCTATTGAGACACACACACATATAATGAACACATACACTAAAACAGTGGTGCATAGAGTTGCCCACCCTTTGACAGTACTAATGGAGAAAAACCTGCAGAATCTACAACACACACAAACACAGTTGCTGATGAGTTCACTGCAGAGCAGCAGATGGTCTCATTGATTTCTCACTGTTTTTAAATCACATCACCTCACCATTTTCACTCCATAACATTTTTCTCAGAGGATTCAGCAAAAAAGTAATATTTTCTCTAACTTTGAAAAACACAAACTGATCCATCCAGCATCTTCAGTTAGTCTTCAGTTAGTGAAGTGTCCACTCCAAGCAAGACGTATAAAAGCAAAACTGTATAATTGGAGTAGTGTGTCAGTCCTCGAGGAGTTACTCATTTTAATCTGCAAAAATGTTTTCCAATGAAGTGGATGAGAAAACACTCTGCTATTACTACACGAACTGAAAGGAAATTTGTTGATTTCTGTCGTTGTAAACACCCCCCTGCTAAGACTGCTGAAGTGATTAAACTGTAAATATGAACACATTAATACATCATATACTTCTTGCTTGCTTCTATTTGTCAGATGAAGGATGTCTGGAGTGTCTGGAAGTATTTGATTCATTCATCTGAAAAACATTTTTGTCACATTTTCTTATTTTGCCATTTGCCATTAAATCATCTGTGAAGCTCTCACTGCAGCTTGTGTTGTCTCATGACACTGTTATGATTAACAATGCTGTGTAATTATTAGTATTCACACAATTACAATGGTTTTGTTCCTCATCCCACTGTTGTTGTGATTGATGCTCACTCGCTTCAAGTATCACTGGCCTCACATAACCTCATATTTGAAGGAACCACCTTAATGAGCTAATTATTTTATGTTTTCACTCAGTCAGCATCAATCAAATTCAATTTTACGGACAAGACAAGAGGGGAAATTTGTTTTATTTATTGGCAGAATTAATGTTTTTGTATTTCTCATATCAGACCGACACAGTAGATCTAAGGAAGGCAAAACACACGGGTGTGTATTTCTGTGTGTGTTATGTGTCAGCTTTGTCTTAATGATGTCACACACACACACACACACGCTCGAGCACACCTTGTGATACACACACACACACACACGCACACACTTTGTTATCTCCTCAACACTTCCTTTACACACACACCCTCACACAAGCACACTGACACACACACATAATATACAGCCGACTGTGACTGTGATAATGAGCTACATTTTCTCTCTGTCATGTCCACTTATAACTCTCATCACCACATGAGTTCCACACAGCCAGTCTAGTGTGTGTATGTGTGTTATTTGAGAGACTATCTTCCCCCTTAACAGAGACCTTATACTCTCTTATTTTACAAACTTTATTCCACCTGTTTTTCCTGGAACGACAGAGCAGCTCGGCCTTCAAAGCTGAAGTGAATTGGAGGAAGTCCAGTCAGAGGAAACACAACTGACCACACCAGCGTGTACAGACACTAATTTCTTGACCAACTCGGTGTCCGTCTTTGTTTTCACTGCGGAGAAGCAGCCAGCCTCCCACGCAGTCCGAAACATCTCCTTCATCCTTGTGTGTTGATGGGAATAAAAAACCTCAACCTTGCAGAAACAGCCGCCCGGTGCAGAGCTTGTTTAAGAGCGACCACCTTCACTGCCTGGTAGTGGCCTGTAGCTGCTTTTATGAACACTAAAGAAAGGTGGCGGCTTAAGAAAAATGTTGTGCATGAAGAGAACTAGACAGACCTGAACAATAAGAGCAGAGGAACATATTATTACACATTCAATATATTGTACCAGTGGTGGAAAAAATGTGCAGGTGCTCTTCTATTTTCTCATTTGAGCACATTTCTGCCTCAGCTCTTGTCATTCAGACAGTGTTGATGACCTGTTGTACAGTACCAGCATGAATGACATTTAGATGTGTCTGGAAATTAAAAAATCTTTGATTACTGTGTACAGTAAAAACATTTTCTATAACAAAAAACTGAGTCGGACAAAGTCTAATGAATGTAAACCCAGTTTGTGTTGAACTTTTATGTCCTTGTCTCTGCCAAGGAGGTTACTTCTGTATGTCATAGGATGCAAATAGTATAAAACATATTTCATGCCATAGAATTTAAAAAGATAAAGGGTTCTTGTTTTGTTTTTTAGGTGTTTTGCCACTTTCCCTGGAAATGTTTTCATCCCATTATTAGAAAAAAAAACAACTAAACTAAACTAACCCTGTCTTACTTTGTACAAATTGGTGCAGAACCAAACCTTACCAACATGTGGAGGATTGTTCAAACTTAGCGGATGTACGTGCCCGACTGATAACCATTGTTGTTCAGATTATGACACATGAAGTGAGATCCTGTTGCTGACTTTTAAAGGACAATTCCAGGCGAATTCAACTCAGGGGTGTATTTTCATATCATTTTAGGTCTAAAAGAATGAATCTGAAGATTTTCAGTTTAATCGCTCCTGTTTTGCGGTAGTTGCGTATGTCCGCGCATCGCCACGGCAGCAATGAATGGGAGTGGATGTAAGTTCCGCTGTTTAGGCTGTTTCCAGCCCTCAAAGCCGCATTTTTTTTCCACAGACAGCATCAGATGGCTACTCAAACATGCACCGAGAAGTTTATTTACTTCAAGCAAGCCGACATCTTTGTAAAAGTCGATCTAATTCAAAGTCTCCCGGAGTCTCGCGCGAGACCCAGTTGCCGTGCTCGGTGTGTTCAGGAGCAGTGGGGAAAGCTCCCGTTTGTGTCATAAACACAGGAATATCAACTCTTTACTTGCTTCAAGTAAAAAAAACTTCTCGGCGCATCTTTGAGTAGCCATCTGACGCTGTCTGTGGAAAAAAATGTACACTTCAAGCAAGTAAAGAGTTGATATTCCTGTGTTTATGACACAAGCGGTAGCTCCGACTGCGCCTGAATACACCAGCACTGCAACTTCGGGCTCGCGTGAGACTCCGGGAGACTTTGAATTAGATCGACTTTTACAAAGATGTGGGCTTGCTTGAAGTAAATAAACTTCTCGGTGCATGTTTGAGTAGCCATCTGATGCTGTCTGTGGAAAAAAAAATGCGGCTTTGAGGGCTGGAAACAGCCTAAACAGCAGAACTTACATCCACTCCCATTCATTGCTGCCGTGGCGATGCGCGGACAGACGCAACTACCGCAAAACAGGAGCGATTAAACTGGAAATCTTCAGATTCATTCTTTTAGACCTAAAATGATATGAAAATACACCCCTGAGTTGAATTCGCCTGGAATTGTCCTTTAAGCTCTTTCTGGCTTGTATCTCTGGGTTCATGTCCAGACCATCCTGCCACTGATAGACACCAGAAATGTCTGACATCCCATTGACACATACTGAAATCCACTTGACCAGTGCTGCAGGGAGGTGATAAAACTACTGACAGTGAGGGAAAAACAGGATTTTCAGCGTCTGGTCAAAGAAGCCAGCCACCTTTCTTTGTAACTGTAATAACTTGAATTTATGTTCTTGCTGTCACGTGACTCCAGAGGTGTAAAATAACCATACAAAGTCTCCATGCAGCTCTGTAATGTCATTAACTTTGTCTAACAAGTAGAAGTTATTATCCTGCCTGGTGGTTTCAATGTTAATGAAGAAGTCACTGAAAATTGTCTGTCATCAGCATTTTCCCAACCATTTGCATCACAATGTCCTGAATATTTTCTCAAAGCCCATTTCAGTCAAATGGAGAGATTACATCATGAAATGGCATAATCATAGTGCTGATTTATTTAATAATTTTACTATTTAAAAGATGAAAAAAAAAGATTTGAATGTGTCAGGGTCTTACATTTTGAATTTACAGGATTGCAGCTGAATTCACAAGATCCACTTAATCGCTGCTGTAGTAGAGGCTAATTACAGAGGCTTACAGATGTACGCATGTAAACTGTGCGTGCCGACAAGTACACAGAGATGAAGAGGATGGCAGAGGGCAGAGAGGAAATGAAAGAAAACATTATGCACTGTAGAAAGCTGAAAATTTTGAAAATATGACAGCAGAGATAACAGGGGGGAAAAGGAGAGGGAGTGATGTGGGAGAAACAAGCTTTTAATTCAGAGCCTTTTACACCAGAAAGAAAAGAGTTGAATTAAATCTGTCCCCAGCATTTGATTTTTTTTTTTTTTTTTGACTTTACAACGTGACTCACAAAATGCATGTGTGTAGAAACCGGAAGGGAGGGGGGGCAAGAGAAGCCGTAGCAAATCAGAACTGGCTTCTTCTCGTGGTGGCTTAGCATGAAAAATGAATCAATGCTCTTGGCTTCAATCAGAGCACTGTGCACAAGGCCGGACATCTGAATATGTCCAGAATTTCATAGCTTTATTCACAGCCCTTCAGTACGCAGTCCAACGACAAACGACTGGCCTGTCGTTGTTGTTGTTTTTTGTTTTTGCATGGAACATATTTTCTCATAACAACTACCGGTAAGTCTGAATTCAGTCAAATCAGATTTGTTTACTTGTTAAATGGTTTTGCAACAGCACACATTTCATTTTCAGTGTCTGCGGATCAGCAGTGTGTTGTCTGTCTGCTTTACTGTCTCATTGACCGGCTGCTCTCTCTCTCTCTCTCTCTCTCTCTCTCAAGGCTGCAGCGTGTTTCAACTTATTCAGATGGTCCAGCGGCGGCGGCAGCGACTGAAGCCCCCACACACCTTCGCACGCTGACGTTTTCTAGTTCTCAGAAATTGGTTTCAACAACTCCGCGGTCTACACCTGCTTCCTGTAGGAACTGGCCAGATGTGTGCAGGTGACAAAACTGTCTGTCTGCTTTCAGAAACAACCAATATACCTTTTTATCCTGTCTGGTTTTATAAAGACTCATTCCCTCTGCTGGCCTGGCTGGCTGTTTCACTGTCTGGCTGTTTGCTTCCCTGGCTGGTGATCGGTAACTGTCGTCTGGCAGACTCGTTTTTATTCTACCTGCCAATCCTCTTCTTCTTGCCTGTCTGCCTACCCACCATCTGTCTTCCTCCTCTTCTGCTCTGTTGAAGGAAAAGGACGAAATGACACCAGTAAACCTGCCGTTCTTGACGAATACTGTAATGCATCGTCCTCCTGCACCAATCAGTGATAGATCTCTGGTTCCACTTTCACCTGAACTATGCAGTTGATCATTCTCCCACAATGTGACTTGGTGCTATAATAGTGATGTTTAAAATGAGTTGGAGCTGTGTACGAGGAAACAAACTTTGAAGAAGGACAGGCTAAAGTGGATTATGTGAGTTGACAGATTTATCCTGGTGGCAGACTACAGATTGTCCTCTGCAGAAAAATGACAGAGCTAGCGTTTGCTTTGCTGAACCAGCTTTCACTTAACAACGTGTTGCACTTTTTAGTGCCAAAAGCAGGAAGAAGTGGGATGTTATTGTAGCAACAGTGGGGTTTGGATTTCAACTTTTGTCTGTCTGTGCCCTGTCTGTGGACCAAGAACCAGCACGTGTCTTTATTTTATGACTTTCCACAACTTTGTCATCAGCCTTTTTTTTCTACCTTTTGTCCTTCAATCAGTGACGGATACAAAATCAGGAACACAAATAGGTGTTACATAATGAATAATGGCTAAAAAAAATTTTTTTCTTAAAATGTGTTATTTTCCAGGCAAAAAATAAAAGATTTCCAATTCAAAATGTCAAACCCAGTAACTCAAAGCTGCACCACTATTCTCTCTCTCCCATTATCTTCTTCTTCTACTTCTAACATAATCCCATCTGCCTCTGTCCACAGCTCTTATTCCTCCTCTAACTTCATCTCTTCACAGGTCACAGAGTTTTGAAATCTGACCTCTGACCTCTGAATGAAGCCGAATGTTGTAAGAAATAACAGCGAAAACATATAAACATAAGAAACCAAAGACAACGTCCACATGGGTTGTTTTTATACCGCTGGATGCTGTGTTGTCTTTCTAAACTCTACATTGTTATGCCCCAAAGGTTTAGGTCACATCGTGTGTAAAATCCCACACACCGCTTTTCATTCTCTATTGAAATTCCCTGAGCTGTTGTGTTGTTCTCTCCACTGTTTACTGGTGCTGAATCTAATATGTTGCTGAAGAAGATACTTCAATATTTCATTTTACTGTCTCTCTGTCTGTTCGTCTCACACTCTGCAGTTTCCAGTTACAAACTTCTCATTAAGTCATTTTCTGCTCTCCCCAATCAAACCCTCAAGCTTCTGCTTTTAGGCACTTCCTCTAAAATTGCACCATGCACTCCAGATTTGTGCTAGCCAAGGACGAGGTGTCATACCGGAGAGAAAAAGATGCCTCCTGGATCTGTTTTTCTCCTTTCAAAACTCACAAGATTTTCTGGATGAAGTTGTTTTTTTCCAAGAAAAAATTCTGCCGAAATGAAGAATTGGTGCTGCCCAGTTAAAACAGTGCAGCAACATACATAAACAAAACAAATTCTCCCATTCTGCACTATCACACAATAATGATTTCAACGCAAAGAAATAATACAAAATATAATATAATTTGTCTACTCTGTATGTCACATGATACACTGTATATAGAATAAAAATGAACAGAAACAGGGACTGTGTCTGAGATCAGTCACTACTCCCTGTACAGTATGGTCCAGAATATAGTGAATCTGCTATATACCTTATATAGGGGGCTCATTCCTCATCTGAATGTTCAACCAATGGTCCATGCATTGCGTTTCTGCTGAAAGACTGAAAACCGTTGTGGAGAGAATTACATTTGCAGATTAGTGTCCAATAGAAGTTTTTCATTTTGGCGATGAGCTCACCTCGACATTGAATTTCCTGGGTAATCAGTGAGGAGGAGTGACTGAGTGATTTTGGACACGAACAGACAGAAATTAAGGCAAAATGGAGAGACGGAGAAAGAATTACAGATGTTTGACACAAGGTTATGGTGTCTTGATAACATTTCCTGTAAGTTTTAAAACTCCATTTACTCCTGATGACAGTCTGTCAGCTGATCGTCTCCCTGTCTCCCTCTCTGTCTGTGTCTGTGTGGAGTGACAGCCAGATGATGAAGAGTAATTGCTGCTCTCCTCACAACTTCACACCACATCATTTCACCAGCCTGTCTCATCTGATATGATCCCTCTCATAATGTAATGACACTGAAAGACTTCGTCATCAAGCGGCTCGATCAGCGCGGCAAATAAAGTGGCCCACGTCTTAATCCTGGGAAGATTAAAGAAGGCTAATCAAGCAGAGGAAATGGAGCAGTGGTCAAACTGTGTGATAAGATACACAGAGAGATTAAATTACAGAATTAATTAATAGGTGGAAGGTCAGTCTTGGTCAAACAATCTATCCAGAGCTCAGGGGATGTTTAAAAGCTTGGCTGGGGGAAGAAAAAAAGAAATCCAGATGGTTTGAATTTGTACGTGTGTGTGTGTGTGTGTTTGTGGTGTCAGTGTGTGTGAATGCAAGAGAGAGGAAATCCCTTTTTATTAATGGGCCTCTCCATGTGCACTGAAGCTGCTCAGCACCGCGGCGAGCCTACGTTGTCTCTTGTGTGGAAGGAGCGCGGCGACAGAAACGCCACAACATGTCAGCTGAATTATGAATGGGCTCCGTGTGCAGCCACTGCAGATCCTGCACAACGCAAGACACACACACACACACACACACACACACACGAACATGGGCATGAACTCGCAGAGACACGAGGACCAGCTGCAGTGACTGGAGCGTATCTGTGATTGCTGAACACCCACGGACGGACAGACACAAAGAAAGAAAAGTGCGCAGACTCTGAAGACACACACAGTCGCCTGAAGCCCGTCTCGCTGCAAATGGATTCCTGTTCTTGTTCTGCTGGTTGGGCACATGTTTGACATAAGCACTTGTGCCTGTCATGCCCATTACTTTTCAATTTGTGTATAAATAACGTTTGTTCAGTGCTGAAGATGTGCCTGCGTCATCTGACTGATGCATCACCTGCTCCCTCACCAGCTGATGGTATCCAGATACTTTCACACAGGGGTGCAGTGCAGGGAGACGCTGTCATGGATAAACCTGAGTTTAACGGCGTATTTGCAAGCCCCTTATGACTAACTTGTGTTTCCTGCATCACTCGGGAGCGTTGTTTGTGCACATTTCAGAGATTAGCATCGCACGTCTGCGAGACGGTCTGAACTTTAAGGTGATTTATACTTCAATAACACAATAATCTTCTGAAGTTGTTGTCGTTCCCAAGGAGGATATTCATTTTTCAGCCAGACGTAATCAGGCCCTAATCTGGCCTCTGTATTCTCTCCAATCCTCCACACGCTTATACGAACGCTGCCTGTTCCTGCCTGATCTCTCTTTTTTTTCCCTCGCCTGAGCTGATCTCTACTTAACGACCCCAGATCAGCAAGGTAAACTTTGCTTTGTCTTAACTTGCCTTGAGTTTGAGCACATGAACTTTAAATCTATTACCTGCACCACTGACTTTTTACAGCGGCCTTTACAACCTGAGAGTTCCCTGCTGATACCCTCACGCCAACATCCAGCTGCAGCTCACTCCACCAATCCAACCTCCATTTACCCATTATTTTTTTTATTTCTGCTATAGTGCATCTTTCTACAGCAGCAAACCAACCTCTGAAACTATATGTGGCAATATATTCACAGTATGAGCAGTGAAAATATATTAGAAGACATCTGGTAGGACCTTCATCCATCCATAGTGATCTATACGCTCATCCTTGTTCTGAGGAAAGCCGTGGGACAGGTACAGACGGCCGACAACACGATCCATCTCTCTGACTGTTACCACAGGGATGTGGAGAGAAAGGAAGTGAGGGATGCGGCAGAGGAGCATGAAAGAGGAGGGAGAGAGACATCAACCTTGTATTTGATCTTTAACAACTCAAAATCCAGTGGGAAAAGGACATAGAGAAGGGAAGAGATGAAAAGAGGAGGAGGTGAGAAGAAAGTGTCTGTAAACAGGTACAGACCTGAGAGATGGTGAAACCCAGCGGGATTTCCAATCTTCAGCCATGAAGAACAAAACCTCCAATAAACACCAGCACAACAGCTGGGCTGATCATCACTGTTTGTGTACACAGACACATACACACATCTTTATGTCTGTTTGCATAAGTTTACTGCAGCAACTGCCTGTGCATAAAATCTCAGCTTGTGTGAGCCCGTTTGTTTACCTATTCTGTTTTTCCCTAAGCTCTTGTTAGGTGTCCTACAAATCTGTGCGCATTCAAGTATGTCCACAATATGGTATTTGGAGTGTTTATGCTTGTTGTCATATCGTTGTATTTGTGTGCATTTCTTCAAGGTGGTATTTACTTGTGAATGACTTTTATTGGAGGGTTTAATGGAGGTATTTGAACACTTTATTTGTCTGTTTGTACACTCTATATGCTTTTCAGGTTTCATATTACATATACATGTACCACACACATGTGTGATGTCCCACTTAGGCTTACAACTTTTACTTCAATAACTATCCTCTGTTTTATGTGTGATTCAATGGTTACTGAGTGCGACCGGTCAAAGGTCCATATTGAAACTTTATGCAGTGTAACATTCCTCATAGTTCAGGTCAAAACAACCTGTTTCCATTTATAGTTCTCTGGCTTTTCTGTCCTGCAGGATTCCTGTTGACAGGCCTTATGATGTCAAGTCAGGGCTCATTATTGATTTTAAGTTGGACCAAAGTGTGAACTAAAACTTTGGGTCTGAGTCAAAAGTCATGTTCACCATGACTCTAAAGGGATAAGAACTCGAACCTCTTATCCCTAGGATCATAAACATTTCAAACATCACTTTCAAATTAAAAGGACAGTGTAGATAAAATAGACAATAGGTACATTGTGCATGTGTCTGTAATCTTATTATATAAACTTGTGTTCAATGTTGCATGCAGGTTTACACTTAAAAAATGTGTCTTGTTGAAGAAAATAAAGAGCACATGCTTTTTGACAACGTCCCTTTTTTAGATGATGGGATGATTATGTTACAAGTGAATGTTGTGCTCTATCATCTGCTGCCAGGAAAAATAAAATTTAGCTGAGTTTGTTTTGAAAGGACAGTGTTCCCTTTTTACAGCAATCCTGCTGATTTCCTGCAGAAACAACAACAACAGAAATTCCCATTGTGCCTTAGAAAACAAGATGCAGAGTAGGTCACTGGAAGTAGGTAGCCTTGTCTGTGATGGTCATGTTTGTTTTTATTAATTAATACTGTATGAATATTTCTAAAATCAACATGGGTCTAATTTATTTGTCTTATACAGCAACTTCAAAAGCTGTTGGTCTGACTTCACCATGACTTGCATGAATGTGAAATGTTAGCAGTCTCAGATGGCAGCAGGCAGCAGCAGCAGCAGCAGCAGCAGCACAGTGAGTTACACTTGATGGTCCAATACGTCTTCAAAAATGACCTTTTATATAAATCCATGTCTTCTAAGGAAGTTCAATCTCCTCGACCCTCTATCTCTGCTGATTTGAGAGCGTGACAGTCTCCCTGTGCTTTTTTCTTCTTCTTATAGACCCGTTCCTTCTCTGCAGCTGCTGTCTCTAATCTCACTGTCATCTCTCCCTAGTTCTCTGTTTGTGACAGATACGAGCTCTTGTCATCGATAGCTCAGCTCAGGGGTCGCGCAGACAAGTGGTCAGTAAGCACAGGCGTCGCACACGCTCTCTGGGTAACGTGTGCTGAACAACAGAACGATCACAGAAAACATGATGATGTGAAAAGAGCAACAGTTCAGTGTGCAGTATGAGCAAATTGCCTGTCCAGTGTTTGACGTGCTGTACACACAACAATGGCACGAAGCAAAAATATAAACTCTAAGTAACACTGGACCTAAAATGTAGTATAATATAACACTTCAAATCACGTAATCATGATAATACCATTACATAATACAAAACAAATGACACAGCATACTTTGATGTAATGTCATTATGTGCCTTTCATGTAAATGAGCTAGAACTGATAAACACCAGATTTGCTATCTGACTGAAATACAACGAGCTGGTTCCTTCTGGTGCTTCAGAAATAAATAATTTCCTGGACACAAACTAAAATAATGAAAAAACCAAGGTGTCACTGCTTGGTTTTGTTTTTTAGGTGATTGTAAGCCAGGCAGGAAACAAGGAGCTGAGGGTGGGGGGGCAGCTGAAACAGAGATTTTCCAATTTGCAACAACACAGGGATTCCAGTTAGACCAGGGTGTTGGGTGAGGGCATACACACTCACAGGGAACACACTCACGCTGAAAAACTAATACACATCGACCCTTTGAATTTTCAAGAAAAAAGGACACAAATGAAAGAGCGGATTACTTTTCCACATTTCACACAACACAAGTCGGTTGTGTCTTCTCCTCTGTTCACAGATTTCAAGCTCATCATGGACTTCTGAAGCTGATTGATTGGAGTTTTCCTTTTTTTTTCGTTATTCAGTTCAGATCATTTAAATTGAAAATGTATGAAAACAAATTATTCCTTTAACGTCGTCCAACACCTTTTATCTCCTCGTCTCTTTCAGAGGCCCATCTGCATCTGACACACACAGCTGGAAGTGGAAGAACACACACACACACACACACACACACACACACACACACACACACACACACACAGTCGCAAACACAGTTTTAACTAAAGCTGTGAGGACACTGGTTGACAAAACGTATCGCTACGGCCTCTCGTCAAACTTATGGAACCGTGAAAACCAAACTATCAAACAGACCTTTGAAGATGAGACCGGCTGGAATTTTTGATGGTTTCAAACTCAAATTTTTCTACATAACCATGCAGAAATATGCATAGTACACACATTTCCATCCCTCCATGCTAACTATGGATGACACCATGGGAATCACGCTGACAACTCTGTGATGTTACACACACACATTGTCTTGTCTAAATGAGCCATAGGGGAGCAAAATATCACTGCCATCCTGTCATCCTAGTGAATCATGCACGTTAACACACACAGTGTACAAACATTATAGCAAATATATATTTCTAATTGATTGATTTATTTGTGTTTATGACTGACATGTATGTGTGCAAGGTCACCACAAGTGTGTCAGCACATCTGTGTCTCTGCATGCGTCCATCTGCATGTGTGAACCTCGCTCTGTTTACACATTTACACGTTTTGTGTGCATTTATCATGTGTGTGTGTGGAAAGGGTGACACACTTAAGACTATTAATGAAGAAAGATTTTGCTGCCAGGGTCTGTTTGGTAATTACTATTGGATTATCTGATTCCAGAAGAGGAGCTGCCATCCTGTCGTCAGATGTGCTCTGCAAAAATAAACATGAGCAAACCGTTAAAGCAGCGATCTTCCACAGATGTCCACTCCTCTTTGGTTTGTGTATACTTCTCCAAGCGTTTCTGATATACCATGTGATAACTCCAGTTTATTTGTTTCATTAATTGTTTTGCGTGTTGCTGTTCACTCTCTGCTGCATTTGGAGGAATTACACTAATGCATTTTTCAGCGGCCATGCACCAGGAAACCTGAATAAAGGAAGTGTGCGTTGATACAGCAGGTAGTACAGTGAAACTCAAGCTGGTTCTTACAAGGATAAAAGTACAAGAACTCACGTACACACACACACACACACACACACACACACACACATACAGATCTTTGACAGCCACTGCAGACAAAGCTCTTAGCGCTGAGGGTTAGTGACACTTTGCCCGATGGCAGCCAAGCCTCCTTTACATCTACTCTTTCATTCTTACCACACACACACACGAAGTAAGTGAGAGGTGATTAGGGTCAGTGACAGGGTGCAAGCGAAGCCCTTTCTCTTTCTTCCTTCTTCTCCTTCTCCCACCCAATGCCTCCCTCTGTCCTACACCGTCACCCCGAGGTGCTCAGGGCCGGTGACAGCGGCCCCTGAGGGCCAAAAGCCTGTCGGACAATGACAACTGACTGTTGACAGCCTGTCCCAAAGGCACTAGCACACTCCAATACACACCACCACCCTTACACTATCTGTTCCTCCTTCCCTCCACTGTCATCTCTCTCCTCTTTTTCTGCCTTTGTCCTCCTCTTTCACCTTTGTCTCTCTCATTCTTTCTCTTGTTCTGCTTCCTCGCTCTCTCTCCCCTCTCTGTCTCAGACTTAAACTGCTGACCCAGTCAGTTCCTCTAGACGTGGCTGTCCCAGGCAGCCCTCAGCTCCTCTCTGTGCCCAGGGCTTGCAGCTTACACTGGGGAGCTAAACGGTTCTGACCGCCCCTGAAGCCCTGGAGGTTGAGGAGGACACGGGGCTGCTGGGTTGGAGGGTTGATGTGTTGAAAGCCCTGTTTAGAGTGCTCGAGGCCTGGAGGTCTCATGTATATTAAACTTGGTGCAGCATTTTGTAACAGGGTTTGAAAAATCAGATGGTCAGAGGGTAGAATAAGGTTAGAAATAAATAAATAAGTGTGTTTCCAAAACCTTGGAGCATTTTTATTAAAAACCCAGCTGATTTTTATTTATTTATGTATTTATTATCAGGGGAAACTTCTAAAGGAATATAGATAAACAAAGCCTGGATGTGTTTATCCTGATAAAGTTGTCTATTTTAAAAGTTTCACCAAGTGTTGTTGAAAGTCAGCTAATTATACATGTCAATCAGAAAATATTTCTCTCCAATACAATAGGCATGTCCTCTACCATTGAATCGGCAAATCATAATAAGGGACCGTTCGTTATTTATGGAATGGGCCACCGGAGGAAAATGGGGGGGGGTCATGTCATAATATTCTTTGTTGAGGGGTGGGTCCACTAAAAAAAAAAGGTCAGTGAGGGGGGGTCATTCAACATTTTGTCTGGAGGACACTGCAATGCCCGCAGAAAACAAAAACAAAACAAAAACGGGACATTTCAAAGCTGCAAGCACTGATGACAATGAGAGCAACGGCCCCCGAATCACAACGTTATTTTATGTTGCCCTGATCTGCCCTGAGTTGGTTTCGAACCCGGGTCTCCCGCACCGCAGGCGAAGATGCTAACCGCTTCGCCAAGAACTCAATAAGGGTTCTGCCCGCGGCTTAGCACGTCTCTTATGGGTGAGTGAGTTTAACTTCAGTACCGTACAGAGGCTACGCTGCCTGCCTGCCTCATTGCGTAACTCTACATAGTCTGAGCAGCACGTACGTTCACGTTGCTTTTGTGAATTGTAAACAAACAGACGCCCCCTCGGTTTTAGCGTCCAGCAGTTTAGCGGCTAATTCAACTGCAGTGATGGATAACTGTACCGGAGACAACTTCATGAACTACATTTGAGGAATAAACGGCAGCTTTTACCTGACGGGAGACCGACGCCTGAGCTACGGTAGCTAACAGCTAGCTGGTTTTACGTACTTTCTCTCTCTCTCTCTTTCCCTCTCTTTCTTACACACACACACACACACACACACACACACACACACACACACACACACACACACACACACACACACACACACGTCTGTCATATCTGTCGTAAACCTTGTAATAATACGTTGTTGTTGAGTGCAGTTCACATTATTGTTGCTTCGGTTTGAGTGTGGATTAATTGTTAATGGTTTGTTGTGTAATGTGAGCTGGTCCACAATCGCGATTCTGTTATTGATGAGTTGGGTTTTAATAACAGCTGATAAATGGCATGGATTGATGAGAAGGTGTTGCACATAGTTGTCAAAATGAAATAATGTAGTGTCACGAGCTACGTGATGCGATGTCACGTGTCGATGGCTGGGGGGGGGGGGGGTCATGTATCTTTTGATAAGGCTTAATGCAGGGTCATGTTAAAATTTACTGACTCCGACAGGGGGGTCATGTAAAAAAAAAAAAAAAGTCCTGTGAGTCCCTCCGGTGGCACTGATGATAAATAACGAACAGTCCCTAACAGGCAGAGTTCTGGGTGACAGGAAGTGTCTGGTCTCATCCTTCAGTCTGATTCCTGTCACTAATAAACTCAGATCAACTTCTCTTCACTCTGGGCTCAGCTACTACAGGCCAAGCCTCTGAATCAGACACTCTGATTGGCTGCCACTGCAACCTCTGGATCGAACGTCCAGTTGAGTGACGTAACTCTTATGTTGGCAAAGAACGCGCGCGAGAATGGAATAGTGAACTCCCACAGAGGAAGCAGCCATGACACACAAGCAAGGTAAGGCCTCTCTAAATTTTTCCTAAACGTTCAATGTTTATGTATCCATCGAAGTCAGCGACGCACGCGGGCAAACGTCGGCTCATTGAAACGGATCGATTCTGTCGTTTAATGATTTAAAAACGGTTCCTCTCCAGCCCAAACGGTCGCGGAGCAAAGACGCTCAGTTGCTGCTTGCTAACGTTAACTTACTGGTTCAGGTTTGGTTACCTGAGCCGACAGTGTGCAGCCCATGTGGATATTTACACACAAAGCTTATCTTTGTGCCTGTTTTGCTCGTTTTGTCTGCTGTTATACTGCTGTGGATGTGATGTGACTAATTTGTCTACCCTCTTGTAATAATGCACTTAATGGCTGTGATCCAGAGTCTGTTATTGGGCAAGATAAAGTAACCTACTGTAGTGTCTAGTTGTGCAGAAGCAACCATTGCTGAAATCCAGTGTTAATCTGTGTGCAGTTTTTAAAGCAGTCCCAGCAGATGAGGGATTCTCCAGTATTTTTTACAAAGTAGATGTGCAGGTGTTTGAGAATACATTGTCTTTGCCTTCAGTAGTAGCTGTTTGCTGTGGCCTGTGTGAGGTCAAGCTTTCAGGGTGTCTCTAGCTTGCAGGTATTTATACCAATATGTCCACATAGTAAGACCTGGACCCCAAAAAGAAAAGTGGGGTTTGCCCACTTGAAATAACTTTTTTTTGGTCTGTGGCCTTTGAGCCTCTGAGTTTATAGATCATTTACATGCACAAAAAGGGAAAATTCAGAAAAGGATGATAAATCTTCTTTAATATGAGGAGGCTGCACTTGAACATATTGTTCCTGCTATGCATGACTTGGTCTACAAACACATAGAGGAGCTGTTTTCCCCATTCTTGATTGTAAAGAGTGAAGTCATACACTGAACACAACCTCACTGACCTGTTTGTTGGACAAGTATCCACAAGTCTCTCTGCCAGAAACTAAAACTCACAGAGCATTATGTAGAATTACAGTTAAGATCCCAGAGTGTTTTTGAGTTTTGATTGCATAACGAAGCCGCTTGCATGCAGCAGAAGTGGAAAAAGGAATTATACTTGTGATGGTGACAGACAAAAATAGGCTCTTACATGGTTAAACAAATCATTTTGCTGAGGGAAATCCATGGAAACATAACCATACTGCATAAAACCGCTTCTATATCCAATAAAAGACGGGATCTCATTGTGCAGGTCAGCAGTGATGAGGCCTTTTTTCCATCTCAGTTATTTAATGGGATGTAAATATTAAAAATCCTAACAGTAAGCGACCTTCTGATCTCTCTCCCGCTACACTAACTCCCCGAATGGATTATGAATAATTAATGGCTGGCTACTTTTAGACAAGGCCTGTCAAAACATCTATTGATGTAGTATGATTTAGCATGTACGCGGATGTGCACGCTCTCCAAAAGTCACTAACACACAGACATAAAACAAACATCGCCATTGATAAAATGTTGGACAGCAGTTTCAAGCAGCTCTCTGTGTTAATCAGAGAGTTTCTTGCTTACAGCATCAATAACAAAGAACTTACAAAGCTTTACATCTGATACACGCATATATGCACTCACATTTGGCTTGTACTTCCCCTCACTTCATTAATTATAGAGCAGTTTCAAAAGATTTCTGCCTCCTTCTGTTTTCAGGATAAAATCAGCTGTTTGTTTAACCAGCTCTCTGTTTGTTTCTCTGTAGAGAAAGACACTTAAAATAATAACTTTGTTGCATCTGAATCCAAACTATAGCAGGAGAAAAACTACTCTGTGTCCCGGTCATTGATGTTATAAACAAACGGCTTTACCTGCTGCTACATATTTCAGAAATGTTTCCGCAGTTACAGGAGGAAAAATGAAAAATGGTGACATCTTTGTGGACTGCAGGGAAGAAGTTACCCATGTGAACACATCTTATAGATATTAGCATAGTGATCTTTATCATATGAATAAGGCATGCACTGACAGGTAGATTGTTGTATCAGTGTGTAAGCTCTGCTTTGTAAATCCCTCGCCGCGCTGATTCAGCTGAAGCCAGCGGTAATAAGAGGATCTGATCTGATTTGCAGACAAAGGCTGCACCCACACTTCATTCCTGAATAGCTGCTCATATTTGATTTTTTCTGGATGACTGAACGTATCTGTTCACATCTGATATCAATATGGACAGATGGGAAAGACACTGAAGAGCAATGACAAAACTTGTCGTCTTTTGTGCCTTTGCCCTTTGTTTACACACATTTATGTATCTTTGAGCTTTGACTGAATTTCCTTTTAATTTTTTGGGGCTTGATCTTCTGCCAGTGTCATTTGAAAAGGAAAGTGACATCTAGAGTGACATCTCTAGACCTCAAAGGAGGTTTGAGCACCTGCCGTTCTGCCTCCTGGAGAGAAGGTTGTGTTATTTTATTTTCATATATTCCTGTTTGTGTGCAGCCTTCACTTCCTTCTGATAAATATTTAAGAAAATAATCAAAATCAAAATGTCAGGTGCTCCCGGGTTTTGCCCTACCCTCCTGGTTTCCTGCCAAAGCAGCAAGCATTGTGCAGATACAACACACACACACACTCAATGGCACTGACGCAGTGATTTTTTCAGTTATGTGGACATCAAAATTAAATATACTGTTTACTTTTTTGTTTAATGTAGAAATTTGACACTATTTGGCAAATAGTATGGTCTGTGTATTTAGCAAACTGAAATATTTTAACTTGCTGTTAGCATTGATACCTTACAGTATAGTTACACATACATCTTGTGAAGAAGAAGACCCATTTATTGGCATTAAGCTTTGAAACATATAAAAACTACATTTCTGTTTGTCTTTAGGCTTTGCAACTATATCCAAAATGTCAATAGTTGCTCATTGAAATGCAGTCGTCGAATATTATAAATGAAGCGCTCCTCTCTGAATGTTCTTTAGTATTTTAATCATTTGCCATAATCAACCTATCCAATTGAAAATGTCTCTTAATTGGGAGTCAAGAGGTTTTTATCAACTTTTTTCCTTGCGGCTAAAGAATTCTCTCATTACAGCCATTAAATCATGTGCTGCTACAACTTGTTGCGGTCAGAATCTGGTCTTATTGATCACGCCAACGTATCTTTTAGATTTTCTGGAAGACACTTAATGATTAAGATAAATATTTGATCGTCAATTTAATTAATTATCTTTTGAAAATTCTCATTAGTGGCAGCCCGAGTTGACTGGACTCTTATTTTAGGCATTAACAGGCTCATTATACAGTACCTTAGTACCTAAGTCCTTCTCACCATCAGCTCCTTTCATATAGTTATTGTGTGTGTGGATCCAAGCAGTGATGATAGCATCATGCAATTAAATGCTGCAGGTAGCATAAGGGGAGCAACAACTGCAGCCCAATAAAACAATAAATAATAGTTCTACATGATAAAATGAATTAATTGCATTGTACTGTATAACTTAATTCAACAATCTGGTGCATAGGGATCAAAGCTGGAAGTTATGAGGCATTGTAAAGTAATTAACCAGTATTTGTTTTAATCATATACCAGCAGCACAATCTCATTATGGTATTATGATCTGCATATGAATTAGATCAATTTGTTGGCAATAGCGTCTTAGCCGTACAGTATCAGCATCTTCTTATTGCCTGTTATCACTGAAGCAATTATTTCTTCTACTGAGAAGGTAATAGGCCAGAGTGGAGGGTAAAGAAGCGATACCTCAGAGAGAGGAGGCTGAGAACGAGGGTGATGACAGTCGTAAGAGTGAAGCAGAGTTGTAAAGCTGTGGACCATAAACCCAAAACAATAATCTGGGAAATGCTGAGATGAGATGCTCCGTAGAAATGAAGGAAACTGTGGAGTCTGTGGAGGATAGACGTTCTGTGGGGTTTATTGCACATTTTGAACCGTTTATTGCGGTGTCAGGTTTCTTATGGAAGTTCTCAATGTCTTTGAAACAGCTGGAAACATGTGGACTGAGGTGCTTTTGAATATGACATGTAGCATCCAGCTGTTCCTGTGATTCGCATAGCAGCAGCAGCTTTTAGAAAAGAGCTTAGTTTTTGTTGTGAAAAGATACAGTATGTTGAAAATTACAAATTAAAAACTCCTGGAAATGTGTGAAAGCCACTAATAAAGGACATTCACACTTTCTAACCATCCAGTTCTCCCTCACCAAACCAATTCTGCTGAGACTCTAAGCAGCTCGAGCCCAGAGGAAACGTTAATACGCTCTGCCCTGGCTTTTGTTTGTATGATGAAGGATTTATAGCTCGTCATGTTGAGGGCCCTGTGGACCAGCAGGAGGAATGAATACCTATTATTTCTACATTTACTCTGTTTATATCGCTGATATCATAAAAGTTAAATTAGTATTTTAGAAATCCAGAGGAAAATCGCAGACACTCTGTCTTCTTTGTTGCTGTATCATCCCTTGTCAGTTCTTTATCCTTTTCTTCCTGCATTAATCACCTTCGTTCTTCACCTCTGTCTCTCCTCTAATCCCCCCTGCCTCCCTGTCACAGCAGGAGCTGGTGGTAATACCTACTTTTTGGGTTATTTTGCTCGGGGGGTTCTGTCTGGGGATGCTTTTCAGGGAGTCAATTTCATGCATCAAGGTCAAACAGGGAGAGTTTCGGCTTTGCACTGGACATTATTGTGAACGCTGGCTTAGCTAAACAAGCCCTGAGATTGATTCACAGCATTTGGAGCTGTAGAAGAAGCCAAACTTGTTTGTGACAAGAATACAATGCGCTCTCATTCATTTGAATAGATCTAGTTATAACAGCAGCCTCCAGTAATGCATTGTTGTCCACATTGCTGTTGGATTAGTTTGTAAAGTGAATGCTGTGTTTCTGTGCTTTACCTCGCAATTGTTTTATAGAAAATTGAAAACTTGCTGCCACTGTGATAATGTATTACAAAACATTATATCTGTTTCTCTGACTGGATTTCCTGGGTTGTGTCTCCTTGTCTCACCACAGCCCACACCGTTTTGCAGTAGCTATACCCTGCACATGACCTCACAAGGTGATGTCAAATTAGATTAACATAAATTTGTCCATTTCAGAGAAAGATTTTATCCCTATAATTAGATCTAATACAAAAGTCTCTGCTTTCAAATAATCAAAATATAACAAATCAGCTGAATGTCACACACCTTTGCTGGAGCATGAGTGAATTAGACATAGTTAAAGCAGAAGTAAGCGATCCGGTCGTTTTGGCTAACTTCCTGTCAGCCGATGGGAGTTAGCAGTCCCCGCCCTCGTCCCTACGTCACCACATTCACGCGCATCCCTTGGCTGCACACACAGAGAGGACCGCCCCTTTATGCCGTTCTCTCTCCTCATTGGATAAAGGTTGTAGGATACAAGGAAAGTTTTCTCCTCGGCTTGCAGCAGAGCAGAGTGACTGACGTGTTTCGGACCAAACACTCTATATAAGTGATTGCCGTCGGAAGATATATTTGAGACTTATATTAACACAAACATTCCGCTTACTTCTGCTTTAATCAGCTAATCCAGGTGCTCTCCACCAGAGGATTTTTATTTGCGCACCGATCAGCCTGATTCAGACAAAGCTGTCAGGAAGTGTTCAGTTGTGTGTGCTGTTTGGTTTTTACAGGCTGGTCCCTCTTTACTTGTTGCTTGGCTGTGAACACTTCATGATTAAAAGATTTTTGTGCTCTGCTCTTCACACCTGAGGGAGGCACATGAATAAAAACTTGACCTTCTATTGGTTGTTTTGAAACGCAGAGTCACCAAGTGGGAGCAAAGCGTTAGTGTCTGGCTTGTCTTGATTGCTCTGGTGGCCTTTCATTTTGGATGATGCAAGTGTCTATCTTTGGTTGTTTGGTTGTTATTAAAAAATGTGCTGAAGCATTTATGCCAAGTTCAGCGGAGGCCATCGAACACTTCCAGGCTTTGACACCCGACCAAAAAACACCAAGTTACCGTGCATCATGCAAAGTTTATTTTTCTACCTTTTTCCTTTTTCATAAGATTTCACGCTGGTGTTCTTGACCCCAGAGTGAAAACCACTGGCAGCGTAAAGCCACAAGCTTGTGGGTGATGAGCTCCCTAAGTGCTCCTCCAGTCTGCCAGCTCAGTGCAGTATTGAAGAGGTCCAAGCCAACAGTAGCAGTTAGCTGAGCCTTTATTTATGAAAGGGGATTTGCTCTCCTCATGTTAAGTAGCTGGCAGAACAGCAGCCAAAGCAAATCGCTAATACTTCCTTCCTCTTCTTCCTCCCCTCTCTCCCACTCTCTGCTGTAGGAACTTGAAACTGAAGGATATTGGGGAGCAGCTCAGTGTGGCTTTTTTGGCTGCTGTCTATTATGCTCTTTACATTAGAGACCGCATTCATGTTCTGAATCATACTGTAAGAACAGTAGAGCAGAAACAAGCTGCAGACGAGCGCCTTCTGCAGCAGCAGTCTACTCTAATCTGACTCCCTCCTATCTTTTCCCCCACGCACTCCCTTCATTGTGTTATAAATGCAAACTGGTAATCATACACTCATACTCTTCTGCACTTTGTAAACCTCAAAGTTAAAGCTCTCATTTGTTTGCATCTGCTCTGTTTCAATATGTGGAAGAGCATCACTCCTCTTCGTCCTCATAAAGCAGGTCGTCAGTTTCTTTAGGGTCAAGTTGACTGGTGGGAACATTTTATTAGAAGTGGCACCATCCTGGAGGGATGACTGCAGGCCGATGGGGTTTCACGTACCCACTCCCTCTCTCCTTAGCCAGCACTGTGCACCGTGTCTTGCTCCACTGACCATTGAACCGCCGAGGGTTTAAGTGCTTGGCTCAAGGGCAGGTCAATAGTAGTTATTGACTGCAGGTTTGCTGTGCGTTCACTCCGCCCACTCAGGTTTTTCCCCCAGATGATTCATGAAACCCAACAGACAAGATAATCTAAGGAGAGAGCATAAGCGATGGTTTATTGATACATATGTAAATCTTGGTCAGTCACAGTCCTTACAAAAGGAGTCAACGTTCAACCCTGGAATGTGGCGACTTGTCGCAAAAGAGGCAGGTTGATTTATTTCTCCAACAGCTTTAGCATCAGTAGTCCAGAAGGTACTGTCGTTCAGGAAGTGTTCAAACCCCCTGAAGTGGATTTCTGAATGTTTCTCATATTGAAGTATTTTGCTTAAAACACTTTCCCCCCTTATGCTGGTTTGGATTTGGCTCTGTTTGAATTGTCTGCTCATATGCTGTATGCAGGTGTGTCTTCTGTAATCAGGTTCAGTCAGCATCAGGTGGACTCCAATCAAAGTGCAGAAACATTATCTAGAAGTGGATCACAAGAAATGGGACAGCAGGGAGTCTGAATACTGAATACTTTCACTTTTGTGTTTGGTGTGTTGTAACCACCAGCTGCTCCTGGAAAAGAAACCACGTTTGATTAAAAAAAAAAAAAAAAATTGAAATAGAAAACGAAAGAACCATCCTGGTTGGAAATCTGTGAGACTACTGGCTCAGCTCCCTCAGTACCAAGGAGGAGTTGTAAAATAGCTGTTATTCAGAAAAGCTGCCTGCTTTAACCTGGTCTTATGTGACCAATGAATTATTAATGTCTCTTCTTGACCCTTTGCTTGACCTGTTTTGTTGTATTTGACTGAGCTGCCAAATGAAAGGTTGTGATCTCAGGTGGTCACTGACAGACAGGTTAGTTCTTCGGATCCCCATCAGGATACAGAGTCAAGAATCCATCAATGAAGATCATTAATTCTACAAATAGCTTACACGGCTATAATATGACCACCCTGACGATTCATTCAATACTGTGTCCAATTATAAAGCAGCTTTAAGCCAAGTGAGAAGCATAGTATCTGGTAATGGAGATACAAGATGGATTCAGTTTTTTTCATCTCAACAAACTGTACATGTCGATAGCTACAAACTAAAAACCTAAATATCGTGTTAGAATTGAATTAAAGAGTGGAATGCAGCTCTTGTGATTTTAATTATTAAACCGATAATAAATCCCAATAGCATTCAGACACATGGTGCAAATCTTATCTAGTTTCTTATCGGCCCTGGTCGTGACCTTAGACACTTAAAGGTGCTATAGATACAGTAGCTGTGGGTGTTCTCTTTAGTCTGGGTCTTCCATGCATGAATATATACATAGATGCATACCTGTGAAATAGTGACCTGGTTCTGATGTTAAGTGTACAGTATGTGTGCATGTGTTTGTTTGTATACCTAGAGAAACACACTTGTTTTCCCTTTGGTTTAATCCTACACATACATTTACCATTCAGGAACACTGGTTACATAACAGTGCGTTGTGGGTTTGACTGTTGCTGATCGAAGCACACTTTTGCAGATTTATTGTAAGTTAAGTGTAATGTAGGTGTGTGTGGGAACACAATATCATTTTTGTGACTTCACCAACGGGATAGGGCTGTTTATTTTTCGAAGTCCCTGCTTTTGTTGGCTTGTCCAGGCTCTTGCAGAGACTCTTGTAAGTCCTGTTTGGGGTTTTGTGTGAAAAGTGATACAGTAGGTGAAGATGTTTGTTTTAAGTTCCTCGCCTCCATGACTGGCATACTTTAAGATTGACCGTTTGATAAACCACCTCCCTAAAACAGTGACTGTTGTGCAGCTGTTGCAACCAGGCATGGCAGGCTGAGGATGATTAAGTGGTGAGTCCAGGGCCGTTATAAGACTGATGTCCTACTGATTGTACTGCCAATCTCTGGGACCGGAACACTGAAAAAGTCAAAGGATTGTAACAATGTTTACTTTACCTAATATAACGTGCTTATTTTGGCATGCCTGGATAAACAATTGCCTACTGCAGCAGCATCACTTCAGTGCCAGGAGCTCATTAGTGAACTACATTATACAGGGTTACAAACGGAGCTTTAAAAAAAAAAGTGTTGCACATATTGGAGCATAATAAATTCTCAGTTTTTCTGCATTTGACTGCTCCACTTCTTCCTTCTCTATGAGAAAGATATTACATTTCCCTTTTCATTATATTGTGCTATGATACCAAGGCTACACATAAGTTTATTTAAATATCTTCTCCATGGATCAGATAGTTAAGACGAGTTATGATGACATGAGAGGTACTCTTTGATCAGTAATTTAAACACTTTTAAAAACTGTTTCAGGTCGTCAACAGGTAGTTACATTTTGTTGCCTGGTGACATCTAGTGGCCATAGTGATTATAACACCAGCAAAGGAGTAAGTATAGAGCAATACTTCAATAATTGGTTTTATAGACTTTACAAACGTCAGATTAGTCTAAACGGTGATATAGTGACGTGAAAAATTAGATAAATATAACGAAACTCTCGTCCGTCACTATTGTTCTCATGCTGGTGTTCTACAAGTACCCGGACGTAGCCTATGTGTAAACAACAAGGCGATTCGTTCTATTATGTTGTAAATAGAAGATCAAAATCTGCGTTGAGGTGGAGGTTGGAGTGGATGGATGGGTCAGAATGATCAGTGGTAAAAGTACCAATTTGAACCCAAACCACTATCGTTTTCCAAAAACCTAACCAAGTTGTTTTTTCACCTAGGCTATACACCTGACCAAGTCATGAGCGTTTATTATTGTAGCCATGGCAACAGGTTCACCTCATGAGTGCTAAGTGTTGTCACCATGACAGCCAAGGTCTTGTATGCCTCGTATGCCATGCCATGGTGTAGACTAGACAGTCACTCTGAATCGGGAGCGGTAACAGTAAATGATGTTACTGACTGTTATCGTTTACAGCTTGTTAGCACAGAGGAGCGTTGCCCCCACAGATCTCCTCCGCCACAGTGGAAGGCTCCCAACGTCTTCACATGTTCAAATGACTGCTTCATCTCAATTGGTAAAAATAGCAGACGAGCCTTTTGTTTTTCTCTTTTTCAACGGAAGGTAAAAGCTTCGGAAGTGGCTTTTAGCAAAAAGAAAAAGAAAAAAAAGGGCCATAATCCTGTTGTGGTGTGTTTGTTTGGCCACAACACAGTGGCTATTATGCAGAGAGAGAGAGTGTAGGTGAGTGAAGGTGGGAGGTTTGCCTCAAACATGGAGCTGCCTGCCAACTGTAGAAAAACAAACAAACACAATCTAGTTCAGGCGTATAGTGTACACACAAACATAAACACGTGCAGGCATATTGTGCAGAGGTAAATGTGAGCATTCAAACATATGCAAAGAGCACTTCAGATCCACATCCACATGCGCACACATATGCAAAAATCACAATTAAAACTCCTTCTGACCAAGGTAATGATCCTCATGTGGAGAGATGCCTGATTTCATGGCCATGTGAAAGCAGATGTAGAGAGGGCTTTTTATGTTCCAGGCAGATGAACAAGCTCATTTTCTAATGTGCAACTCGCTGCCTAATGTGATGTTCTCTTGACAGTGAAGAAGTATTTGTGTACGCACGTGTTTGTCTGTGCTGTCTGTGTGCTTTAGTGTACTCTTCACTGTGTGTTTGCAGGGGATAAAGGTTGTGTGGTTGTAGCGTTTATGGTGGAAAATCATATTCATAGGAGTTTCACGAATTCAATTTAATTTATTTTCTACACTGGAAAATACAGCAACACAAAATCCTCACACATTCACCTTGTTATCGTTGACTACAGAGCGTTGTGTTGGTCGGTGGCAGATTTACACTGCGTACGGTTGAAACTCAGCAAACGCAGTCTCTCCTCCAAAGCCCCAGGATGCAATTTACGCCTGTGCTGACCATTTTTGTTACAGCACTTCACACTCACTCCTCTGATTCATATCAAGAAGCTGGCTGGTCTTTCCTAACAAGAGGAGACAGGCATTGCTTTGTACACATCCATAATGCTCTGCTCCCCAAGCTCCTTTACTGTCTTCTAAATCCAGCTGTTTCAAACCCCTGCATTAGTTGGATTTCTGCTCCGCATGGAAAAATAGTGATGTTGCAGGTGGGGATTTTCACCTTTTTTTCAGTTTTTTTTTTTTCATTCATCTGTTAGTATCTAACAGCACTTCTCATGGGAATAAGTGAGTCAGTGTTGTTAATATCTTTCAGCAGAGTATATGCTCCAGAGGCAGCTGTAATGAAGTCACAGTTTCTCTGCCTGGTAATGTCACACTAAGAGTTGTGGAGCTGAGTACAACCTACAACAGTAATAATGTCAACTGTGGCACTGTCAAGTGAAACATGCAGTTTGATAATACAGAGATGGTTAGCCTATCAGCAGTTAAAGGGGAAAAAAGCAGTTATATTCATATTGATCCAAAATATTTTTTCCCTCCTAAATCCATGTTTTTCTCGCGTTTTTGTCTTCGTTGATATGGAAACAGTCCCAAGCTCGACAGTCAACTAGTAAGGTCTACCCAGGAAGCTAGAGTAAACAGAGATACGTGATAAAAACACTCGTTAACACTGCTCTCTCATATTAACGGAGTTATGCAGACTCAGTGTTGTGTGGTAAGGAACTGGTGGATGTTGCAAAGCATGTGTTGACATTTTGAGCTTCATATAGAGGCCAAAGTCGCGGTTAGAAGAACTGCCCCTATTACTTCACTGTTTAACTGCAGTGTAGCGCAGCTAGCAGGAGGAGAGCTAGGTCCGCTCTGCACATATTTTGCGCATAGAACGTTACTTAGAAAATGACCGGAATTCTCCTTTAATGCTAATAAACAATAGCAATAGTCATACAGCTTGTGGCTCCTGTATGCATGCTAGTCACCCAGTTACCTACCCTGCATCAAGAATGCAAATAATAAATGAAATGGAAAGAGTGCATAGCTTTGCATTTTATTTGATAACATAGCTGGTGTTGTGGTGAACCACACACACATTTTAATAAGTACACAACAAAGTAATCAGTGATGTGCATACAGTTTTGCCTGCAGATTAAGTCAGTACTGTTTATGCTCTGAAATATTAAAAAGTATCTTTGGTGTGTTACACCTATCAGTGTATGTTTTTAAACCCTGTGCATGTGTGTGTGTTGTAGACATGAGTTAAAAAACAGACCACAGGTCAGACACATCAAGTCAGAAGTGACTAGCCAACATGACACACACACACACACACACACACACGCACGCACACAGGCACAATCACTGAGTCACACGTGTTCTTGTCTCCAAGATTTGCGATGACACACCCACACAAAGGTTTCATGATGTAAGTGTCTGACTGAATCATGCTTCAGTTTTCCTCTTCCTCATCTTCTCTTCTCCTTTGTCACTCTCTCCCCTGCACTGAAGCTCTTCAACTGTCTCATTACCACTCTCCTCATGTTGCTGTTGTTGTTGTTCCCTCCCCTGTCTGTCTTATTGTCCCCTGTTCACATGCAGAATTTAAAAAAAAGTTTGCTAGAAAGGCAGCTCTCTCTCTCTCTCTCTCTCTCTCTCTCTCCATGTCGCTCGCTCACTTGCTCTGTAGTGTTTTGTGTTGCCTGTGGGTGTAACAACATGGGACTGATGCAGCAGTCGGCTGCTTTCTGCATCCTCAGCAACATCACAGAAGCCGCACACTGAGGAGCGTTGGGCTGAGAGAAGAGTGTGTGTTTGGATTTTGTGTGTGCGGTGTGTGTATGTGAGAAAGCTAGAGAATGAAGGGAAAGAGGAACGAGAGGGAGAGAGTAACAGGGAATTTCAAGCTTGAATAAAAGAGCCCAAAAATGCAACTTGTCTGGCTTTAAAATAAAATGTAGTAGCCAGGGGTGAAGAGAAGTTCTGCAGTCTGTCTTCTCCCTCTATCTGAACCCATCCGCGCTGATCCATCCTTCTTCTTCACGGTCACAGGCCACCTCGTCTTTACGGCCAGGTCTTTATCTTGAAAGCACACCTGCATGCTGCTGATTCTAGCAGAGAAGAAGAAAAGTGTGACTTGAAACTGTTATACAGTCGTATAATCAAAAGTGACGATTATGATTATGAAAAACTAGATCTCTTTTAACTTAATTTGTAGGCTTATTGCCCGCTCTTTCTACCTCTTCATCTCCAAATAGGTGTAAGGAAAGTATAAAAGGTACAGTAGTTGACTTTTTTTATGCCACACTTTCTCTTTTCCCCCTCTCTTCTACGGCTTTAAAAAGTGGGGCATCTCCACAGAAATACTGCAAAACAGAGAGGGAGGGGTGTAATGGTGGGAGAGGCGGGAAGAAAGTGAATGAGAGAGGAACAGATGAACGAGATACAAAGGAAAAGCAGCGAGTCGATCGGCTGGTAAAGTCAACCTCATCCATTCGGCTCATTTCCAATTATTATGGTCATTAACCCCACAGTTGTACGGCCTCTTACATTGTTTCCTACGGGGCGACGTCCTGTCAGTCACAATAAATTCAGCAAAAATCGCATCTCCACACATGCACACAGCTCTGCACTGCAGCCTGCAGAGGAGTCTGCTGGAGCTCTGGTGGCTCAGCAGGAAGCTGAGCATACAAGATAAACACCACTGAAGTTGATATACACACCCTATTAACTGGAATGGACTGCATTTTTATATTGCTTTTATCCAAAGCGCTTCACAATAGTCCTCTCATTCATACACACATAAACACACACTCACACTTACTCATAGCAGCAGGCTGCAGTGCGAGGTGCTGGGCCGACCATCAGGAGCAGCTTGAGCTTGCTCAAGGACACTTCAGCCTGAGGACAGGAGGAGCCAGGGATCAAACCTCCCTGCGATTAATGGGCAGTGTCTGCAGCTTCAGGTTACAGTGTAGGGTCACAAAACCCCATGAGTTAAAAACCTGCGTCTATAAGCCTCGAAAAGATAAATCAGCAGCTTTTTTCACATTGAAATAAGGAATTGGGTGAAAAATATGTCAGCTTCTGTCTGTTTGTGCCTGAAATCACAGGAGTGGAGTGGATTGGAAGTGAGAGGGGCTGCAGTACTCTTCTTTCGTTTTCTTCTAAGTTTAAATTTAATCCCAAATTTTCTCAGCACCCAAAATTTCCAGAATGTTACAATAAAGAGGTTTATAGCCACTAGTGTCAATCATTTCATCATGGTCTCTGAGAAACTGTGTATTTTCTTTATTCTCCAGAGGTGAGGTTGGATGAGAGTGCAGGTTGTTTTTAAAGTGCATATTATCTTTAGCTTTTTCTGTTTAGTGGAGCATGTAATAGAATGAAAACTCTTTTGATTGAATGTTTTATACCAAAGGGCACCATTAGTGTCGCAGTTAATTTATCTGCTTAAATTAAAAAGAGCACTGCCTTGTATGTTTTGACTCTTATCAAAAAAGCAAATACTGTATTCTCTACAGCGTGCAGTTGCTCTTTTGTACTGATGATTCACCCAAGAGACTTTTATGCCCATCTAAGCATTGAAAGTGCTCCAACTGCGAGTTACCTAACACTGTCTGTGTGCTGTGCACGAAATGAACTCACTTTCACTTTCCAGCACCCTGGAAGACTAGCGTGAACTCTGCCGAGTCCTAACTCATTGCAAATGCATGTTACACCCGAGCCATGCTGCTTCTATGGGTTGAAAACTGCCAGTGATTTCAATAGGGTTTGAAGAGCTAGACTCCCCTATTCCTGTGGGCGTGGCCAAGAAATGAGCTGACTTTTATAAGAAAGCGCAGCTTTAAGTGCTACTTACTCTGGCAGCTCTGACAGCACACCCATATGAGTCTCGAGGAGCAGCTAAGTTCTGCACTCGACTGTGTGTGTGTGGGAGGAAGTCTTTGTCATGCATCCAAGTCAGATTTAACAGTGGAAGCAGAGAGTTTGGCATATCTTCATTTCAAACATGTCTACAGTCACTATGTAAATGGCACGTCAGGTAATACAGTAGTTTAAACAAAACATCGGGTACGTTGAATACTTCAAGGGAACCCATCCTTAAAAGGTCTGTAATAAAGCATCTGCATACAGTTTCATCAAAGTGTTGACTGGAAAAATGGTGGACACAGTGCAGCAGATGTAACCGCTGAGTGTGCTCACAGGTCACCTTGCATGATCAGACCCTTGTGTGACATTTACAACAATTAATTCTATAATGTAGTGCACTTTAGAGTTCTGCTGTTGTGCTCGCATGTGCTGCAGCCCGGCCAAGGTTAAGGACCAGCTGAAATGAGGACAGTGAAGCGGACAAATGGAAATCTATGCTCCTCCTGCACCTAGAGTCTGATTCTCAGGTCCAAAAGAAACGTGTCAGCTCGATAACCTGTGGTGAAACTGCTGTTCTCCTCTGGCTCTGATTGGCAGAGTCTTCATTTAAAATCAGGTTGTATCCCTGTAAACAGCAGAATGTGGCTGCGTAACAGCCGCTCACACTGTGTCCGACAACACCTCTGAGTGCTTTTATCACTGTAAATGACTGTGCTTTATGGCTCATTGCTTCATGTTTGGATGGACATAATGTGTGTGATGCACATACTGTAAAAGGCCAGTGAAATGAAAAGGAGCCATATTGTTCTGTGGTGTTCAAAACATAAACCTGCACAGAATGGCCATGATTATTTATTGTTATAGTTGAATGCATCATACACGCTGGTCCCCTCCTCTTCCATCACACCTCACAGTGTTTCTGATACAAAATCAAAACATTAGGGTTACAGATGTATTTTCATAATCAACAAATACTGAGAATGTTTGAAGTACATCTTTATGAAACTGAAATATGCCTTCGGGAAATATCCAGTAACACTGGAATAGTAAAAAGGATTTTATCTTTCAGTAACGGAGAGTTTCAATTACTGAGAACTAAATAAAAAGAAAACAAATCTTGATTATTGAAAACTGAAAAGTGTAAGTAGATAAGTTAAAGGGGACATATTATGGAAATATCACTTTTTGATGGCTCTTTAACATATATTTGGGTGTTTGTCTTGCCCTCCGGCCCCCAAAATGTGAGAATTGACAAAACAATCTGTAATGTGCAGGCTCAAATCCATGTGGTTTTACAAGCTGTTCCCTTAGTTGTCTTCCAGTGATGTAACTAGGATTCAAATCTGCATAGCCCCACCCCTACCTGGGACTGGTAGAAGGTAGTGCTGCACGATTAATCTAATCGCAATCGCAATCGCGATGTCACGCCGTGCAATTACGTAATCGCACGAAAGAGTGCGATTGGCGATTTAAAGTCTACATAAATGTGCGACCGCGTGAGCCTGTTGTGGAGCGGAGGCTAATGTGTGCAGCATAGCAGACTCCGTCAGTAGTCATGTGACCAGCAGGTCTGATCACGTGACTACCCAGCTGGCAGACAGCGCTCCGTGTGCTGCAGGACCGTTATTCGTGATTACAGCAGGTGTGGAGCTTTAGCGTCACGGAGCGAACTGTGTTTTCCTCCGCAACATGTGCAGTGCGTTTAAAAAACGAGGAGGTATATGACCAGAAAGCTCCGGTGTTTGGTTTTCTTTTAACTGTCTTTTTTATTTTTATTTTACGGTAACAGCCACACTCATTTCTCCTCTCGTCTCCTCCGTTGTGTGTGTGCGTTTGTCTGTCTCTGTGTTACCTGTGTACCTGTGTGCTGTGAGAGGAGGGAGGGGGGAGAAAGGCATTGTAATAAATGATGGCATCGCAGTAGCACAAAAAGTTACCTATATAATCGCAATCGCACATTTTTATCAAATCGTGCAGCACTAGTAGAAGGGGTGGGGCGGGGCAAGGAGTGGCTCATTTGCATTTAAATGGACAGGCACTGAAACCAGCCATTCTGAACAGGGCTGTTTTGAGAGGATGAAAAGAGCTGTGATGTTTGATCCTTGGGGTATTTTGACCAAAGAATGTCACAGACATGTCTTTAAGACACCTGGGAACTATTTTAATTTGTGGAAAGGGGGCTTAATATGTCTCCTTTAATTACAGTTCAGAGTGCATCAAATAAAAAACGCCAAGTTGGGCTCGACATGACGCAGCTGACTCTTTTCAAATTTTTTGCAATGCAATGGAAACAGAATGAAAATGTTCTTACAATACACATTTGGGCTTTTGTAGAAATTTGACTTTTTGCAAAGAACCCTTAGTCAACTTAATTTGTATATAAAAATGCACTAAAATTAGCCAGTTTAAAGGGATAGTTCAGGTTTTCCTAGATAGGGTTCTGTGAGGTTGTCACATACTGTAGAATTGGCACATAACCTGTTGTAGATTCTAATCAGCCTGTTCCCAGCCAACTGAACCGGCAGCTTTCTGATTCACCCAGCTGACCTGCAGCTGCTGCGTAATACAGTGCACTCCATTGGTTCGGTTGTGTGACCTGACGCGGCGTTGTGTGACGTTGTCATATATGTGCATGTGAATATAGTAGTTCACTGGTTGAAAAATGTAGTGACACAGCAAAGTACTGTTTTCACAGGACGATAAACTGCTGAAAATATGCTACATGAGGTGCACATTTAATATACTGTATTATATTTGGAAACCAAACTATTGTCACTTTGATGGAGCAAATACAAAACTGTGGGCTTCTCTCACTGACACATCACATCGTAAAAATAAATATCCGTAGCCACACAGGAAGCACTGAAGCTCTTACAGTACACCAGATGTTAAGATTTCATCACATCTCATTGATCTTTAGTTCACCTTCCTCTCTCAAATGGACTCTAGTTCCATCTCTGATATTTACACTGAGATGTATATGAGAGCACGAGGGGCTTCACGGCCAATTGCCTGTGAATAAATCCATTTGGAAGAACATGTAAGTACATACTTGAGAGGTAAGAAGCCATGCACGTACTGTAGCAGCGCCTGTTATGTAACGGTGTTCATCAGCAGCTTGGGAAAGTGCTGGTCAAGACTCTTTACTGTTGCTATGAGACTTTGAAAACTACTTTGTTCACTAGCAGGGTTTTTGCTAAAGATGAAATGTTTTTGAAATGCTTCTCCAACTTCGCGGTGCAGCAATTTCCTTTTCTTTTTTTTATCTGGAGCCTCTTTTTTCATCACCCACTGCCAGGCAGAGAATGATGAAATGAATGGTTCCCAATTGTTTAATAAAAGGAGACAACCTGTCAGGCTCAGGCATACATACATCATTTCACACTATACTTTTCACTGAGTTGACAGTCATTCAACATATCGTTCTACGTTCCATTCAAACACACACAACCTTTTATTTTATCAAGACTAAAAACTGTTTTGTGGAGGATGATTCATTTGAGTCTGTGGCTGGCTAACGCTTGGCAAAGAGCAGTGACTGTGCAGAGCTCTCCTCTCACTCAGAAACTAAACCCTGGCACTGCTCAGTGGCTAACAGGAGAAGGCTGTGGTTGTCCTCACTATGACAGATGTGGACTGAGTGAATTTGATTAATTGGGGGAAAGCCTCTTGGCGTGCAGTAAACCATCCCTGGATCCATTTCAGTTTGATTTTTCTCTTGAGAAAGAAGTGCAGCACACGATATTTGCAATTGCAATGGGTTAAAAAATACCACTGGATTTCTGATTCTTTACTAAAAGCTTGTCTTTTTCATTAATTTGACGTCTCTAAGTGTAAACTCTGACTCTGCCTCCCAGGCTGTATTGCATTACTGTTAATCATATTATTTCTATTGTGAGCAGTAATGGATTAAACAAATTAAAATGAGCCCTCTGTACAGTATGGCCCAGAGAGTTCAGGACAGCAAATCCACAAAAATGCTGCAAATTCAGTATTCAAATTCAAATCATTTTGATGACACTTGCCTGCAAATTAACACAATACAACAGGTTAGATAAAAAAGTGATGAACCTGGGTTTAGAAGTAAAAAAAGAAACGTTACTGGTTGTTATGGTTGTGCCCTGTGCTGGTCAGCAACTGTTTCCACTGCGTTTGGACTCACATTGTATCTTTTAGCTCCTTGATTAAGTGTGGATGCCATGACGCAAACGCAGAGCTGTAGCGAGGAGACCACACCATTGACCGTATTCAAAGAACATGCAAAATGTGATTTGACTGCGTGTGGAGCTCAGCTCAGCACGTCTCCACAGTAACAACCCCCTACCTCTGCTTTTTAAATGTCAAACTACTTAAGATTTCCTCCATCTCATCCAGTCATAATGGCACAATGTGTTTCTCACACTTCTCATGTCCTGCGCAGGTTTCCATAGTGCACGCTTCTTCAAGTCCCATTAGACGCACATTTCCCAATACACACACACTTTTCTCCTGCCAAACCTGCAGAATAATAATCGCTGGTGGCATTATGATTAATTTGCTGCCAGGAGATGGACGCACAGCATTTTATTTTATTTTTTCCAGTCTTGAATGACGTTTAAATGAGGCCATTAAAAGTTCTGATTGGTGGCAGGAGTCGTCACGGCGCACTTACACCACGGGAAGGAGATTACTGCTCTGCACACATGGGAAATTTCTCTTCAGAGAGAGATATGCCAAGTCACAGTGCTTAGGTCTGTAATCAATGAATGCACATGACACTGAGAGAAGTGGGTGCTTTATAATCTGACAATGGAGCAGTCACTCAGTATAAGTGGCTGATTTGATCAATGTATGGAAGTATAATACAGATTATTCACTGATTTAGAAAAGAATTGGAGCTTTAGTCGCACTGTTATCGCAAAAGCAGCTGTGCTATCGTCCTGTAAGAGTAAGGGGGCCGTCTTAAAGGAATAGTCCACCAAAAATTGAAATTCAGTCATTATGGACTCACCTTCATGCTGATGAATACTCGGGAGTAGTTTTTTATTCCTCAAAGTGCATCTGGAGACCCGTGAGGGGGGTTCGTAGTCCAACAAAATCCTTATATGAGAGTCAATAGCGCCCGACACAAAAAGGTCCATAAAACTATACAAAAACCTTGTAATATTCTCACGTTCACGCGATGAATGTGAGTAAACTCTGGACTATATCCCTTCAGCACACTTCAGCACACTTGGATTGCAGCGGACGAGCTGTATGGAGTATTTTTATGAACTTTTTGTGTCGGGCGCTATTGACTCTCATATACAGTTAGGATTTCGTTGGACTACAAACTCTCCTCCTGGGTCTCCAGATGCACTTTGAGGAATAAAAAACTACTCCGGAGTATTCATCAGCATGATGGTGAGTCAATAATGACTGAATTTGATTTTTTGGTGAACTTATTCCTTTAACAACCAATTTACATTACAAGTAACATTTACATAATTCATATAGCAAAAATAATTCCTACCATACACACACCTGCAATATTGGAATTTAGCTTCAGTACATTGCTCAAGCACACTATGACATATAGCCTAATCTGGATTGAAGGAGCTGGGAATTGAACCATCAACCCTCTGATCAGTGGACAATCCACTCTTCCTCGTGAGCCACAGCTAGAGGAAAGCAGTATTTCCCCAATCTGCCACACTACTGGTCTCATGAAGTCATGGGGAGCAAATGTGTGTGCAGCGACAACAGAGCGTTCAAATGAGCAAACTTTTCAGTGAGGAAAACAGTGAGATGTGGTCGAAAGCTTTGGGGAAAAAAAAAACTTGTAAGTTGACCTCATGGAGTGTACAACTGCTGTTTTTCATGCTTCGACAGAGAACTCTCTGCTTTCTCTCCTCGCTCTCACACAGAAATAGACACGGGCAAATAAATGGCTAATAATATTCCAGCTCATCTAGTTGACCGATCTGTTCAGGCCAAATGTTGTGTGAGCGCCAAACAACAAACAGCTCGACTTGTATGAGTCGTTCTGTTTGTGTCGATCTTCCCCGGGGCTGCAGATGGAAAACTCAGTGATCTGGTTTATAAAGCGTCTCCTTGTATGAGGCTAATGATTTCTCTACATGGTCCTGTTAAAAATATCTACTGTAAGTAATTAAACTAAAACAAAACTGAAACTCCTCTTGTTTCTAATGACGTCCTCAGTCATGTGTCTCAGGGGTCTGCAGGAGCGTGTAGGTCATTAGTCTCAGTGTTTCAGAGGTTATTAGGATTCAGATTCGAGAGGGATCAAGACAGATCAAAGTTTTAACTTTTTAACTTTTTGTTAATTGCAGATTTTTACACCAGGTGTCTTATTCTATCGGTTCCTGTCTTTGTAAACTGTGCAGATGCATCTTAGGAGAAAAAGTAGATCCAGCCATAGTGACTCATTTAAACCAATGCAGAACACGTTACAGCGCTAGATAACACTTGTTCTACAGTACAGAGACATGCAGTTTCCCTTTGTGTCTCTCCCTCTATCCCTAATTGCCAGCGATTAACCCCAGTGTGTGTTTGTGTCTGTGAGGGAGTTTGTGTGCGTCTATGTGTGTCTGTGTCTGTGTGTGTGTGTGTGCGTATGTGTGTGAGTGTGTGAGTTCAGATTGACCGGAAACATTACAGAGACGTGTCCACTGCGATTAGCACTTGTGTAAATGTCAACCTTGTTTGTAGTGCAGGCTCTGAACAAAGCTTTGGATCTTAAGGGGGAGGGCTGAAGGAGAGAGGGAGAGAAAGAGAGAAAGAGAGGGGGAGAAAGGAAATAAAAACTAGCTGTGGAAAAGGTGGAAATGGAAAGATGAAGTGAGGAGAGAAAATATAAAGTGTAGGAGGGAGAGGGGAGGAGAGTGGGGGTTTAATGTTTGGCGAGATAAGAGCAGAGGGAAATGTTAGAGAGGAAGGAGAAGTGAGGAGAGAATGAGTGCAGGCAGGAAAGAAGGAGAGATGGAAGATGAAAGCAAAAGAGGAGGCAGAAGGGGGAGAGAGAGGAGAGAAAGATAAAGGAGGAGATTAGAGGAGAAAAGAAAACAGTGGAAAGGAGAAGAAAGGAAAAAGTACAAAGGGGGATAGATGTGGAGTTTAGATAAAAAGAAGGAAGAAAAGGTGACGAATGGAGAGGGAGGAAAAATACAGGAGACCAGACTGTTGAACATTTTATTTTTTTTATCTCATTTTGGGAAATGTCCGTCGCCCAGTGGAGAGACGTAATAGATTTCCATTATATTTGCTGTTTGTTCCAGACGTCTTTGTCTTTACTGTGAAGTAAAGACCATCATAAACTACCCATAATGCCCTTTTCTGCCTCCCTTTCTCCATTCTCACATCTCCTCCATCACTTTCTCCCTTTTCTTTCATTGCTCTATTGCCTTTTACCTTCATTGTATCTTCAATCCTCCACTTTGACATTTTCTTTCTCTGCCTCCTGTTTGTTATTAAACTGTATTTATCCCTTTATATTCCATCCTCAATTTCTCTTTATTGATTTGTCATTTCAACCCTACATTTTCCATTTCTTTCTTTCTTTCTTTCTTTCTTTCTTTCTTTCTTTCTCCCTAATCCACAGTGAACAAACCCAGTTTGAGTTTGACTTCTAACAAGCTTTTCATGTAGCTGAGGTGTGTTTCATTTCTTCGTCCTGTATCAGCTCTATTGTTAACTGGGCTGCACTGCACCTGCACTGCATCAATCTTTTATCTTCCTTCTTCTCCTCTCTTCCTCTCTCCCTCTCATCTGCTCTGCTCTGTTGAGTTTTTTTTCCCCCGGTGCCTTTTTTTTGGTGATTGGTGTATTGGAAAAAAAACACAGAGAAACCATAAAACTATAGGCTGGTCCAGATCTATAAGCTTATTTTTCTTTTCTCAGGCTGCTTTGATCTGCGCTCCTTCAGTTGTTGTAGTTTTGCAGCCTTAGGGCAAAACACAATTATGACACAACTATTGCAGCAATCACTAAATTAAAACTTGCCCGTTAATGCAGAAAAAGAAATTAATGATGTACATTAAATGGGATGTTTTGAAATTATACAGTAACCAACATCACAATGTTCCCAGTCTTCACCTCTACAGTTTTGTGAAGCTGTTGCAGAATAGTGAGTGACTTTTGTAAAATTGTGTAATAATAATAATAACATTGTGTTAATAATAAATCAGTCAGGTTTTATGTTATTCCCGTGAAAGTATCAAAGTGCTCAGTCCACAGAGAAATGCACCAAGCCTTAAAATGAGCTGTCAGAACTTCTGTAACTTTGTGATGTCCCATCAAACTCATCGCCTTATTTGATCAGTCAGAAAGTCAGCCAATCAGCCACAACCAACCACAATAAGCTTTTTCCACCACAAATACACTGTATCTTCCTATGAATATTAGCACATGACCCGTGAACATATATAAAAATGACTTATCAATGTATAATGTAGGTACAATAGGAACCACAAGCTTCCAAATGCTTGATGGTTTGTTTAACAGCACAGGTGAAGTTATTCATACTGCGTTTGATATTGTGCGTCTTGTGCTCTGTTTGTGTTTCCTTCCCCTGTGGTCCATTCACTATCGCCAACTGCACTGTAATGAAATCTCTGCTTGACTTTAGTTTACTGTAATGCAGAGTTGTAATGTGATGCAGCGGGCTACACTGTGTGTCGTCCTGCCCCAGTGAGTACTATTTTATTTTGCACTGCTCTGTTTTTCACTGATGCCCGGGGCTACTGGAAAGGAGAGGACAGGAGAGAGAGAGAGGAGGGAGGAAGAGGAGGAGGAGGAGGAGGAAGAGGAGGAGGAGGAGGAAATGAAAAAAAAGATAACAAAAAAAAAAAACAAAAGAGAGGAGCCAGTGGCTATTTTTTAGCTCAGCCCCCACCCCCAGCCCTCCCTCCCCTCCAAAATAGTTCCCTTATTTTAAGCTGTCCCCAATAACCGAGGAGTGGCTGCAGGTGAGAGAGAGGGAGAGAGAAAGAGAGACACAGATAGATAAAGAGGTGATTGTTCTTCCTGACGTCAGCACAGTCCCAAATTAATGTGGAGTATGAAATAATATAACATGGATTGAGGCTGCCATATGAAAGATGGATACGGTATGGTTTATTCAGTCCTATACACTTATAGAGTATCTGACTTTTAGTATCAGTATGTGATGATTACATTTATTAAGAACCCTGAGTGTTATTATTACATGTAGAAATAAGACAAGAGATGACTGGTGAACTGTCTCACATCAGAGGTGGATGCTCGTGTCCGTATCATTTCATTTTCCGTCTGATTTCTGTTGTACCGTGGATTTATTTTTCTCCCTGTCACTGCTAACAATGACGGCCTTGTTGAAGGTAATATCATCTGCCTTTCACACCCATCGTCCTCGGAGAGAACCGTCCATTTCTCTCTCTCTGATTTCAAATCTTTTTGTCAGCTACATGATATGTTTCTGCTTCACATTATTGGGTCCGCCAAGGACGTTTTCATTATATAACAAAAAGGAGTTGGAGCACAAACGCCTCACTCGCTGCTCCAGAGTCTTTGCAGTTGTTGTTTTTTTTTGTTTTTTTTAAATGTGCAGAAAGTTGAAGATTAGGTCAAACACCTCAACAGCATATAATGACACACACACACTATATTTCACGTTACCTCGGCTCCTACTCTCATTATTTGCAAGTATGTTTATTAAAGAAATGGAAGATTTAATGGTTGGTTTATTATTTCACCACAAAATGTGTAAGTGAAGTCATTAGTTGACCACTCACTTAGTCTGTAGTTTCTCCTTTGATTGCATCGTTAGCAGTTAATGTGTTGCCCTCATCCTGTTAATGATCATAGAGGTTATCTGAAAGGACAAGAGGTTCAACGTGGGTTTAGTTTAAGTAGCTTCAGGTGTCCTGTGTTCAAGGACATGTGTGTATTTTTGGTTGTAAACATAAGCCAACATGTATGTCGACCATCATGTGCTTATTTCTCTGTCCCTCGATCATGTTCCTGTTCTATAGAAGAGTTAGAGGAATCCTAATGATTAGATCAGCCAACTCTGTGTGAGTCTTGTCCCCTTATTGATCCAAAATCCTCCTTTTTTATCGATCTTCAGTCAGTCATTGTCTGTGTCGAGTGTATCACAATTTAAAGAGAGACACACACACACACACAGTGAGTAGACACGTCTGTTTCTTCAGAGGGAATAAACCTTGACCCTTTGTTGGTTGAACCTGTAATGTTGGCTCCAGTAGACATCAGGGAAAGAGAGCAAGTGTGTGTATGTGTGTGTGTATTGCGTAACTGTCTTTTCCCCGAGGTCTAATATAGCCAATAAAAATGTAATCATCAAAAAGGTCACGGTTCATGTCTGAAACAACACACAGTCTGTTTAGACGCCATTAAACGCCCCAGTTACCGTGGCGCTGTTACAAAGTCCTCAACCTGCAGAGTCATATATCATGTACAGGCTTTTATAGACTGATCAGTCAAAACAGTCATAGTGGCAACTGTTTTTATTGTTGTGGCAAATTGATGTCTGTCAATTCTCTCAGTCTGTGTCGTTCAAAACCTTAATTTATAGTTTCAATTATTTGGCTTGACTCAAAAAAAGAATCTACAGATCAGTCACAAAATTAAAACCATTCGCCTGTTTTAATGTTTTGGTCGATCAGTGTCTGTAGCCGCTGTCCAGGGTGTAAAATATGTTGGGATGTCAGCAGGCAGACTGATTCCCTATTTAGAGAGAAAGAAGAAAGGATGAGCGTGGCCGATGCTATTGTACACGTGCAAGTGTGTGTGTGTGTGTGTGTGTGTGTGTGTGTGTGTGTTTGTGTGTGGTCTGTGTTTAAGGACACAGCAGACTGCAGGCTGGTCTCTCCTCACAGCTGATGTCTGATACTCTCCCCTCTTTCATTTCACCTCTGTTACAGTTTTTCCTCTCCTGACATTTCAGACTAATCCAGTTCGGCAGACTGATCATCGCTGCCCTGCAGGAGCTGCACCACTCAACAAGGACAACCTTTCAACAGACCTGCTCATTTTTCCTATGAATTCCCATCTATTACTTTCATTTAAACTTCAACTTTGATTCTGTTTTTTTTTTTTTTTTCGTGAGCTACAGCCGGAGCTTCTCAAACATTTACTGCTATTAAACTACAGTGGCCTGAGAGTTAGACATTGTGCTCTCAGGGCCACTGTATTACTGTAAACTGTGTCAATAGAAAAAAGAAGTTATTATAGCAGCATCAAATCTAAATATAATTCAATATAAAAAAAAAAGAAAACATGACTACTTTTGTACCTACAACAATCAGAATAGTGAACAACTGATCTGGTCTGGCTTAATTGTGTGTGTGTGTGTGTGTGTGTCTTTCTCTTTTTAACATTTGTATTTATCTATTTATCTTGTTTATTTATACTGTTTAAATATGCACTGATGCTCTTCATGAATCACGATTGAAGTTCCTAATGGAAAAGTAAAGGTCTTTGAAGTTGACATAAAACAATAGTTTAACAAACTTTTAAAAACATTTTCAATCCAAGCTACAGTCAAGTGTGTTTTATCTCCCCAAGTTGAGGATTTGGGGTATTTTCTTTTTTATTCTGTGGCTATACTAAGTCAACGTGACACCGGTGCCACAGTGTCAGTGCGTGGGCAGGTTGTGCACCTGTCCTGAGCCAATCAACCTGCCTCTGAACAGGTGCAAAAGCTGCCACAGCAGGAGGTAGAACAATCATGTCGCACATGAAAAAGTGCTCTATAGGTGGCTTTTTTTAAGGAGCAGGGACGAATCCCCACACAGGAACACTGGTCATGTTTTTAATGGCTTGTCTTGGCTGTTGTGTCACAGTGTGATCTATCTACCAACAAATCCTCTGAGCTAAATGACCAACTTTGTGTTTGTTGTTGGCTTCAAAATGACAACAGAGAAGTGTTTCCTGAAAGGTTCCACCTATATAGTGAACATTTGATTCAGTAATAGGCAAAAACAAAAACCCAGACTGGTGGGAAGCAGGAAATAAACAGCGATTTCCTGTTAGTTCCAGTTAATTCCTGTTCCTATTATATTATTATTAATTCGCATGCATTGTTGAGCCATTTATAAATACAAATGAAAGGAAAAACCTGTGAATCATACGCTGTGGCCTTCAGAGTTACCAGATCTCACAGAGTGAACATCTATGGGAGATTTTGAATGAAGCTCTCCATCACCATCATAAAACACAGATGGAGGGAATATCTTTAGGAAGAGTGGTGCTCATCTCTGCAGTTGAGTCCAGAGACTTGTACAGTTAATACATTGCCACAATAAATTGAAAATGCGATGCATACAAGACTTCTAGCTTCAGCTAATTTGCAGTCTTTGTCCCTGGTCAGCGCTATTATTTACTGTTTTCAGCTCTGGGGTCGTGTAACGGGCAAAGCTTTTGTCCCTGAATAAAAATACCGAGCTGGAAATGAACATAATAGGTCCCCTCTAAGTTGAACCCTTTTTTTCTGTGTTTTCCTTTTTTTCCCCTCGTGTGACAGGTGGTTCTGTGTATTTTGGGCCTAAGAGACACTCAGCTCCATTATATCAGGGTCCATTAGGGTCGTGTTCACCGGATGGTACTGTGAGCAGCAGAGAGCAGCCTTTGCCAGTCTTTGAATTGACTAATCAAGGCAATTTGATTAAATTGATAATGTACCCCAAGCGATTAATGCCTGAGGGCACAAACTAAATCCCTCAGTCACGACTCTGACATCATTATCAACCTGGTAAAATGCCATTGTCCCGCAGTCACTTAACTCTATTTAACTGCCTTCATATTGTCACTTTTTTATTGAGGACACACATGGACTTTTTGAAGGACATTGGCTCATTTCAACAAAACTGTATCACTTTTTTTATTCTCTCATTAAATGTGCGTCACTGCCACAAACACACAAATTCACCGGGGAGAAGGTGATGGAAGGTGTAGAGAGGGTCAGAGTTGGATGAACATGTCAGACGTGTTATACACTCTGTGATGGAGAACAAACTCCCCTGACACTGTCTGGTCTGAGAGAGAGAGCGAGAGACACAGAGGGTGGTGGAGTGAAGAGGGAGGGATGGATGGAGGGATGGAGGGATGGAGGGAGAGAGGTAGACGGCGTGTGACAGATATATGCTGAGTGACTCAGCGCTGCATTTGTAGATGTCCCCTTTGGCAAGATTACTCACCTCCAGTCTACCCCAGCCAACCTGTGCGTGTTTGCATTTGTGTTTGCACATGCGTTTGTGTGTGCATGTGCACGTGCACACTCACATGTGCAAATATATGATCGTCCCCATGCAAATATGAGCAGACATAAAGACAAATTCAGCAGCGTGTAAAGAATCAGTGGCCTCCACATAACTGTGTTGTGGGTTTGCTGGTATGGCCTTAGGGTTTGTGTGTGTGTGTGTGTGTGTGTGTGTGTGTGTGTGTGCTGTAAATCATACATGGAGATGGCATGACACATGCAGTTGATATTTGTATCTATCAATGTCTGCTCATTCCCAGCTCCACTGAGCCTTACGGGTTTCCACAGTTGACACACATGCTTTTCCAGCACCATTTAAATGAGCCAGAGGTGATTGGAAAATTCTTATATTACCTCATAATCAATAATTCACTTCTCTTTTTAAACACAAAAACACAGACTTCAACTGGAAAACCACATTTCAACTCTGTCTGGATTCAACAGCCAATCAGAGAATACACTCTCTCTCCCTGCTGTTACCTTCATATGACAATATTATGCAAATGTTATCATTAAGGTGTGCATTTCCAATTGGCAGCCTCAATCCATGTATGTGTATTTGCATTATTGCCAAGTAAACACAGTCAACACAGCGCAAAGGAAAACCAGAGCAGAGCAATAGATGGTCCAGACCTTGGTCTTAATGACGGGGTTTTGAAGGCCTGTATTGCAGAGACTTTCAAGCCGGTGTTTTGTTACAGAGGTTCTTTAAAAATGTGTTTTCATAAGAGGAAATACAAATATTCAAACTTTCCTTGAGAATGTGGAAACTCTGGAATAAACGTTTAGACCATAAAGCGACAGTGAATGGCCAAATTATAGGAAAGTTCTGGTTTGACAGGTCAAGTGGTGAATTTCCTTTTATGTAGAGAAGTGTCACAGCCCCCGACTTGAGTAACTTTTCAAAGTCTCGCTGACTTTCCACAGGGGCTGGTAGGGTTGCTGTTCTGTTAAAACGACTAGAGATCAAATTGCCCTTTTCTTTTCTTTGTCACCTTCCCCTGTCACCTCACTGTGGAGCTGCAGACGAGAGGTGTGAAGACGATTTGGATCAAGTTATAAACAACGTCCAAGTAGGGTGAGCTACACAGTACGCATAGCTCTCTACTTTTTGCCATGATGGTAATTTAAGTTTTAACTGTCCACTTATAAACACTTTATGTAATGTGTTATGTAATAGTTGTCTACTTTAAGTCTGTAGTTTGAGTAACAAGTCCATTAGTGGCTTTTTACCGCAGCTGTGGGTGTCCAGAGGAACCACTGGACTGAAGTTTAATCGGAGCTGTAAGCTGCTCCTGAGGGACAGCGTCTTAACACTGCAGATGTTTTCCCCTCTGGCTTTTTATGCATTAGGTTTGGTTAGTCAGCATTGTGATATTAAAATTGTGGTGCAGGAAGCCCTCTAAATGAGTGTGTGACTTTCCTATTCTTATCCCTTTTGTGTGTGTGTGTGTACTGCCTTTGTAACTGCATGATAAATTGTCATCTTTAGTGGAAGGTCTTCCCCATATTTTACCCTGCCACATCCAAATTATACTCGAATGTAAATTATCCTATTTCAAAACAGCAGTCTGCTATTATGATAATGATGGTGACAGTCTAATAAAGTGCATCCCTGTAGAGACGCCGCACGCTTCACAGCCTGTTTTCACAAAGGAGCGTTCATAATGGGGAAATTCACCCTGAAAACCACAAAACACCTCAAACCATTTGTCTTATCCCAACCCGTGTTATCAGCTATTATAAAAGTGTTCTCTTAAAAAACTACTTTGACTTTATTGTGATTCTTTGCAAAACAGATGCTGCATCAACAATACTAATAGCTTTTTGTATATCTGGTACAGTATGACAGAACAAAATAGATTTTTTCCTATTAGGTCTGTGTGTGTGTGTTTGATCTCCTGTATCCCAGTCACATCATTTTTGCTCAATGCACACATTAAGTTATTATCATTTCACCTGCAGGGCTTCTGTCGGGCTCCTATAGTATTAGCAGGATTGTGTGATTGACAGGTGTGAGGATGGCTGATGCTCTAAGGAGGCACCCCGGGGTGCAGCTCCTCTGAATTATGAATGAACGGGCTGAAGCTTTTTTACCTCCCTGTGTCGGCTTCACATCTGCAGAGGGCTCTCTCTTATCTCTTCTCTCACCCCCCCTTCTCCCTCTTCCCCCCCTCACCCACCTCTCTCTCTCTATTTCAATCCAATTTTATTGAAGATACTTTATTATCATAACAGAATTGAAGCCAGGTCTATAAGAGAATAATGTGATCGTTAAGGGAAAGCATAACATTAACTATGGTAAAAGTTAAACTATTTATTTTTTAATTATACTTTCACTTATACCAAAAATGATTTACATTATTAAATAGGGTCAAATGTGAGTTTCTCCAACATTTCATGCTGTAGTCATCAAAACCCACCATTATATTATACGTATATAAAGACATAATAAAACCTAGATTCTTGCAAATCAGTGAGAGTTTTTCTATATCCTCTAGAATTAATTCCTCTGTGCCTTCAAAATCTGTTAAAAACCCCTGCAGGAGAAAAAAAAAAAACTTTATTTGGGATGACAGTCTAAAGTCCATATGTTAGTTTCCACTCTGCAGTTTCCCATTATTTTAGATTGCAGGATCATTGATGCAGAACAAATCATATTTCTGCCACACGGTGCACTGGTGAAAATTTGACATTGCATGCTGGGATGAACTCTTTGCCTTGTTTAATAGAAACATTGAAATATGCACATTTGCATTTTCTAAATTGAAACATTTGAAACTTGGTCCACCACAAGATTCAATTCAAGGCCCCGCTGTCTCTTCCCCACCTGCTCATCTGTTCATCCAATTGGTTATCGATTAATTGGTTTAACAAAGTGTTTGTGGTTACAACCTCACGGCTGCTGCTGTCCTGTTAAAACCCTTGTGTCAGATCCTCTGTGTTTCCTCATCTCATAGCCTCGGTCAGCTGGAGAGCCATCTGTAGCAGGAGGAGGAATTTGTGGGATGTTGACTTGTCATCTCTCTGGGATATCGGCTAATGGCCTCTATAGATCAAAGCGTGCTCACTCTGGTTTTTCTGGGTCTGTCCATGTGACGGTCGCCTTCGCTGCCCGGCCACTCCTGCAGTCATCTGTTCTGGTCTTCCCCTGTTTGCTAGATCGGCCTCTTTCACCTCCGTCCTCTGTATCAGTTTCTCTCCTGCCCAGTCCTCCAGCTGTTGTTTCATTAATGCGTTGCCCCTGCTCCTCTGACATCTAGTTTGTAATTCCCCTCAATCTGCTGACCTTCCCCCTGATTCCCTCTTCTCTGGCTGAAGTTGCATCTGTTTTTGTTTGTCTGGCTGCACCTGCTTCTCTGTCTGAGCCTGATTCTCAGCAGGAGTTTATAGCAGCCTCTTAGCCTGTGTCTTTTTGAGCGCTTGTCCTTTCTGTTTCACTGCCTGCGTCCATTTCAGTCCATCAGGCTTTAATCTATCCCCTGTTTTAGAGTTTACTCCGGTGTCATTGTCGGTGCCATTTTACCCATCAGAGCTCGCCTCTGTTTTGGCTCCTGCACCCTGCACCTGTCCATCTTGACTTTTCCCATTTCTGCCCCAATTTGTTTCCCTTTGTTGCCAAAGTTGTGCGTCTCTATTCCAGATCATCACCCCTTAAATCTTGGCTTCAATCTCTGTCCTTTCATTGTCGGCATGCTCCCCATGGACTTTCCTCAAAAGCTTCTTAGCCCTCAGACGTAGTTCAGCCCCGTTTCCTTCCTTCCTTTCTTCCCCTCTGATCGTTTCTGGTTCAGCGACTCACCTTTGCAAACCTGCTGCTGGCCCACCTGAAAAACAACTTCTCCAGACTTCGTTACCGCCTCCTGAACCAGTGCTCCCATTTCATCTGTGCTCAGGGAACCCACTTGACTAACAATCCCCTGTACCTGTGCTCCCATTTACAACCCTTGGCAGCAGGATTTGGCTGTCCACCTGCTACATCTTACACAGGCTGACTCCCCGGTTACAAACATGACCAGTCTTTTGCATTGTTTCTTTTGGCTAAATTGTTCCCTGGACCGCCCCTCGGTTTCCTGGCTCGTCTGCGTCCCTGCAGAGCTGGTGGAGGTGATGCCTCCTCGCCTCCTCGCCTCCCTCCTCCATGCTCATGCAGTCTCAGGCTGCCGGTGTGTCTGGTCTGTCATTTCCCATACTCTGTCCTGCCTCATCTGCCTTCTCCTCACCCTGGTGGAGTTCCCCCTCCTGCAGAGAGATCACCTGACCCAGTTACCTGTCTACCCAGATGCTCCTCATTCACAGTTAACCCCTGAATACCACACAGAGGCCAGCGTTCAGACTGGTTTTGCAAGACTGGTGATTGGTTGTTTTGCAATGAGGCATTCCTGTGTCTTTCTGGCCTAATAATGTTGGCTTAGTGTCTTGGATTCATTTGCCTGGGCTACCTGGAACATTTCCAACTATTTGAACATTTGGTACTTAACAAGATGGTCTTGAACTCTACCAGGTGAGTTATGAGTCACCTGGATTGTGACAGCGTGACCTTTGTGTTGACTCGCAATATCAGAGATAATAAATTCTAGAGATTCCTGGCGAGTTCTTCTGGTCCGTCATTCGTTTAGGCGTCGGTAAACTAGAATCTTGTCTGGTGACAGCTCACTGCTTTTCTTCTCAAAAATGTACTTCTGTTACATTCCCTTAAATGGTCAAACAAATATTTGTTGATACATTTTACTTATTTTACCAGTGCAAAAAAAAGAAAAAAGAATATTAATTACAAACAAAAAACATTGAAAGAAGGCACTTGATGCTCTCGATGATCCATGGCATCAGATGAAACTTTAATATGATGATAACAGTCATCTTATACTTAATTAGGCGATGGACATCATTAATTTTATTTCTTACAGTATCAGCAGCAGTATAAAATATGTATACTGCCCCCTATTGGCTTAAAGTGCACAACACTTAGCAACAAGACAGAGATCTCACAGCAGTTTGAATGAAATGTTGATTTATAGTTTCCCAGCACCAGTTGTATATCCAAATGTAGCTTCAATGTGGATGTAACCATGACATTTTTTTAAATGGCAAGTTCAATATTAAGAAATATGTTTTTGTCTGTTAACATAAATAAAGAGACTGGATGGAGCCCCCGCAGTTAGTTCTGCTTTTCGTCTTTCACTCTCAGTATTAGATCTGTGAAAATGATGATGCTACCTGGACCAGTGTGGGTTTTTCATAACGTGTATTTATTTAAACTCTGTGGTGATAAAAGTCATCAGTATTTATTATTGTTATGACTCCTGAAATCAGAAGTACATTAGTTCTCTCTCACACACTCTGTTCTTCTCTGCCTCCCCTCAGAATGAACTCTTTTAGCATCCAACATGATTTTAATTAGAGCTGATGCTGATTTAAATGGCCCAAAAGAGGAGGTACTGGATGAAGTGGTGGTTACTTGCTTGTTCTATCAGTCACATGTTGTTGTATATTAGCGCAGCTGTGATTGTGTTACCAATAGACAACAGGAGCTAAGCTGAACCTGTTGTTGTGAGTTTAGTCTTATAGTTTCATATGGGATGTCAAAGTGTTTCTTCCACATTTTGAAAAACTACTTCCTCTTGCTGAGGTTTATTGAAGTAGAGCTTGGGAAAAAAGGTCAATGAGTCCACGAAGTTTATTCCAAAACATGGTGTTTGCTCTTTATTCAGAGTTTTCTCTCCATATATTTCACTTTTATTATATAGCCTATACTGTATATACAAGTTGTTGTTTTTTTCTCCATGGTCTAACCCTAAGATTGATGATGGTGGTTTTGTTCCAGTTGAAGGTTTTAATGGACGCCTGCCAGTCAAATGGGGAAAAAAAAGAAGAAAATTACATGGACAATGAATCAGCTGAATATGCCATAAATAACATTTTGGCTTTAAACCTTTATTCAGCTTGTAGCTATATCTCCTTTTTATATGAAGAAAGAAAGAGAAGGAGGGACAGATATGGACATTTATTTTCAATGTATGGATATTGATATAAATCCGAGAAAGGATGTGAAATGAGAGAGAGAGGCGGAGAGCGAGAAAGGGAGAGAGAGGATCCTCAATCGCTGTGAGGGAACAGAGCGAAGGAGAGACCTGCTCACACACACACACAGACACACACACACACACTCGCTCTCAAACACTCTGCCTCACTCTGATATACTCTCTCTCTCTCTCTCTCTCTCTCTCTCTCTCTCTCTCTCTCTCTCTCTCTCTCTTCTGCTCTTGCGCTTGCACGGAGCGAGAGGGGGGAACGGGAAGGGAAGAATGAGGAAGAAGTCCGCTGTGCTGCGCGCCTCGTCCCAACAAATGCGGGTTTGCTGATGAAGCGCCGCTCCGGTCATCCGATCATACAGGTCTCTCGGGTCGCGCCGCATGGAAACGAAGAGTAGGCAACAGCAGACAAACAGCAACAAATAATAAAAAAAAACTGTCAGTGCATGGGAATCCAGACTCCTCTCCCCTCCTTTTGTGCGTCTCGCTCGGTGGATACGCCGTCTTGGCTGGCGTATAAGAGCTCCCTTCGTCTCCATTACCATTCCCCACTACTGGCTTACCTCTCCTAGGCTACTCCTCCACCTCCTCCTCACTCCTTACTGCTACTATTACTAGTAGAGCTACAGTAGTGCTGCTTTTTACTACGAACCGCTCTCCTCCGGATTGTGGACCCTCTCTGGATAGAAAGGTAGGATATTCTGCAGTTTTCTTTGTGCGGGGATTGATGGGGGAACGCTGGGGGTCTCTGCCTCATTGTGCGGCTGAAGGCAAGTTTAGTTGGAGGGAGACGGGAGAAGTGAATGGGATGGGAAGGTGTGTGTGTGTATGTGGGGGGGACAGTGTCGCCTCGCGGAGCCCCATTTGGAGACGTGAAGGCACCATGCGTCGGAAGGGTTTGGATGCGATGTGGAGACGATGTTTCCTCACATCATCCGTCCCCGCCACGCTCTCCACACTGCGCTTTTCCTCCTCTGTGATTTAGAGGCTCATAGAGAGGGAGGACCGGGTTTTAGAAGCCGCTGGGTGCGGTGGAAGGTGTGTTTGTCATTTGTTTTTCATTAAAATGAGCAGCCAGACTCCGGAGGCTGCTTCCTTTCGCTCCAGGGGCTGTTCTTTATTTCTTTGTTTCTGTCTTTATTTCTTTTTTTTTTATTTCTTTTTCTTTTTCCTTTTCTTTTTTTTGCTCTTCACTCCCACCCTCCTCTTCTCCCCGCATGATGAAGTCTTGACCGCCTGCCTCGCTTATTTCTAGAGGAATCATCATTACGGATGCAGAGCACGTTCAGATAACCACGCTCGCACCTTTTATAGGCTTTCGATGTGGAAGTTGGGTGACAAACATGCGCAGTCCGGGCTGAATTCCCCCCTTTAGTGATGGTAATCCTTCCAGGGGCTGAATGAACCAGTCGCCTCAAGGCGCATTGAGAAGCCTCGTTTGCGCAATTCTGCAGGTCCGCCATCCCTTTGCGCCAAAGTGCAGTGCTCTTGGAGAGGGGAGAGGGAGGAGGAGGAGGAGGGGGGGCGTGGAGTGCATGTGCACATCAGTGCAGAGCAGGTTGGGGAGGAATCTTGAGCCCGGACCCTGTGGTTGAGTTTGAATGGGCTTTAATGTTGCGTTTCCTTTGAATTAGGCACAAGTGGATCAGTTTTTTTTTCTTTTCATAAAGGAGAAATCTGGAAATTAAATATTATTTCATCCTCTGAATATGTTGCGAGAGAGAGAGAGAAAAATAGCTTCGCACATCGACTTACTGTTCCTGTAAACCGGGCACATTAGATATTAAAGGAGGCAGCAGACAGCAGCTTTTCATTCTCCTGATGTGACACTGCGAGCGCAGCGCTGCGTCTTGTGATGAGTGCGAGCCACATCAGGCAGCCAGGTACCATCAAGGCTCTCCAGGCAATTCTTTTCCAGCTGACTTCAGTCTGGGCTTTATGGGCATGACACAGAGGAACTGTAGCTCATCCACTGTGGCTGCTATGAAACATTTATTTATGACAATGAAAAAAAAAAACTGAAAGGCAGCCAGAGGTCCTCACTGCTATACTGTATCTACCTCCCAGCAGTGATGGAGCTGCCCATTGATGAAATAGGAGATTTTTGTGTTGAAACTGGTTCAGATGAACATTTTCTTTCTCAAATCTGATACCAGATTCACGTTGAACCTCAATGGTCCTGCATCATGCAAGCAGTGAGCTTGTTCTTAATCTGTTTGAGGGAATAATAAAACCAAACATCTCTCTCTCGCTCTCTCTCTCTCTCTCTCTCTGGCACACACACACACACACACACACACACACACACACACACACACACACACACACACACACACACACACACAACTGCTGGGTCACTACGTTGTAAATAAATCAGTGGTAAATGGCTGAGGGGGAGACGCAGGTTTAGCATACCACTGTGTAGTGTGTTTATATGTAGCTTATGGTGTGAGTGGTTTGTTAGCATACAGTATTATCAGTATTATCATGGTAAAGGATGCTGCTATAGGCCTGTTCTGTTATATTTAGACTTATATTTTCTGCAGCTGCAGGTATAATTCTTGTTGGACCTGAGATTCAAATTTTGTTTCAGTTTCAGACCAAAATAAAAGCCTGACCTGGCTGAATGCCTACCACTCACTAGACAGTTATGCATATTTACATAAAGATGTAATTGCCTAAATTCCAAGCTAAAACTTCCCAAATATCACTCAAACTGGTGATTTCATTTGACCTAATTCCACATAAAAAGCCTTGGCTTTATTTTTTTTTTCTTCAAGGCTTAGGTTCAAATGATTTTTCACGCAGAGTTGATGTTCCCAACTACCAAAACAGCTGTGCCTCTTTCTACAAAGGGACCCTCTTCACTTCAGTTTACAGTAAACAGAGTCATATTACAACAAGGACAGGTCAGGAAACATTTCTGCTAATGTGAAGTGAAAATCCACGAGAAAATGCCAAAAAAGCTGCTGAATCCTGTGTAAAAAAAATACAAGTTGGCCTAGCCTACGCCTACATTTTTTCAAAACATGAACCAAAACTGCTGTGGTTAACCCTTTAGTGTTGTGGCTATAGCGGATACTGCAGCATAGCGAATTCTGTAGACAAGGCATTTACACTGATGGTTGATACTGTGGCCTCCATCATAATTCAATAGTTAATAAGCTAATAGGTAGCTGCCCGTGTCACCCCCGAGGAAGCGCGCATCTATTAGAAATCAATATTCTGATTGGTGGGTTCCCTGCACACTCACCATCTATCTAAGGTCAATTGTAGTCGACCTGATGGGCTGATATGTGCGACTCTCTGCTGTCAGTCGTGAGTCCTCAGGTTAATAAGTGGGTGTACTGCCACGTTACAATGCAGGCTAGCTACAGTATTAGCCGATCAGGTTCAGAGCAGATGTTTGTGTTGCACGTAAATTAAATAACACAAACAAGATTCCTTTACACCAGATAAGCTTGCATGAGTCCACAGTGACGTGTAGACAACAGCTAAGTCCCTAATCTAATAATCATCAAGGCAACATAACATGCATATAGGCCAATTGTAGCTACATCATTAGCATGGATATGGTTATGAACAGTGGGAAATAGCTAACCCTGTCAGATAGCTCTGTCAAAGGTAGGCTACTGACTTATATCACAGATATGCCAATAAATTATTGTCATTTCAATCTTAAATCGCAGTTTTTATTACAGAAATGTTAAACTCCCTTAATAAGCACAATAGGAATACACTGATCTTAAAACTTTAATCTATGTTTACCCCTTATAAACAAAGCCGGTGGTAATATTACCTCCATGAGACAAAGGAGCAGTGTTTACAGGAAAACACGGGCCAGTTCTGCAAAACAGCAGAGTATTACTTCTAGGATAACGCTGAAAATCGTATTATTTTACACTTGTTGTTACATGAAGCCATTGCAATTAAATTAATGTGGAAAAATAGACGATGCACGTTCCCCTTCATAAGCATACAGATACAAAAGTAGTCCTTTGTTGTTGTTTGTGGTTCTTCGGTTATAGAGTGGGCACAACCCCCCACAACTCATACGCCCTGTGATAAAATATGAATGAATCCAAACAAGGTTACATGCGTAGCATTGAAGTGTAGCAAAGTATGACATGGTGCAGTAAAAGCATGTATACAGAATGGATCAAGTTAAATCAGTTTAATGTATACAGTAGCTATATAGGCTACATATTATGTCTGTCTCCCATCATCTGTGCAACCTATTCCACCCCCTCTCTCTGAAGAACCATGGTAAAAGTAAAACTATAATAGATAAGAAAAAAAATAACATTGCTCAGGCTCCATATAGTCTATTATCAGCATAAAAAACAGAAGCAGATGTTATCGCAAACGGTGGACCAGCATCCCAGCAGGAGACAGAGGAACATTAGCATTCATTTGAGGAGGTCCAATGCTCAACTCCCTCCTTTTGTAGCTTTTGCTGTGATCTCCAACAACTCCTGATGGACGTATCTGTCTTTTAAATGTTCCACTGTAGCGTCACTTCGCCCGTCAGCAGTTTGGTGTGTATATCAGTGAGTTTATCTGAGCTCCTTTTTTTTTCTTTTTTTTTCTTCCCCCGCTGATAGCAGCTGGCTCATCCTGCTGAGAAGGTGGAATGAAAACAATGAGCAGAAAGACGCTAACGGTAGAGGACCTGAGGGAACCTTCTACAAATGTCACCTTTCTTTTTACACATCCCCAGTGAGCCTGCTAGTTTTTGTATGCACTCCATCGATAACTTTTTGTTTGAGACTGAAGGCAAGACTGGCCATGAGACAACTGTGCAAGAAATGAGCATGTTTCAGATGTTTCTAAAAGACTGATGAACGAAACATAACATCCATCTAGTGGATCTGAGGCTGCAGGAAAAGGGAGCAGCCTCTGTCCAAATTCATATCATGGCAGATATGTTTGTACAGATTATACCACCCACTGCTGGAAGGAAGGGCTCAAATCTAGATAAATATTTGCCTGTTGTTGCTTCTTCTCCTGTGGATGAATAGAGCAGGGTAGATAAAGGACATGATTATGTGACTCTTCAGCTTTATAATGATTTTGCCCCCCTTCCTCCATCTCTTCCTTTGTCTTGCCTCTTCATTCCCCAGAGCTAATCATGGCTCTCACACATGTTCATGTTTCTTAGTCACGTCCCTCTAAGACGGACAGGACGGACAGGACAAACACACAGACAGACAGACAGATTATGTCGATGCATAGAGGGACAAAGTGACAGGCACTCGGAAATAGTCCTGTGTGTATTACAGTGCCAGTCTGGATCATTCCCTCCTCTCCAAGTGTAATAATATGACAAGACATCTTGGCTCAAGGAATGACCGCAGGGCGGACCCAGGCTAAAAGTGCTCAACATCACTGTAATGATGGTAAATGCAGGCCATTAATCTTCAATTGTTTGCAGCCAGTGTGTGTGTGTGTGTGTGTGTGTGGGTGTGTGTCACATAAACAGTGGAACATCCCTTTGGGTTTATAATATTAGAGAAAGTGAGAGCACCTTTTTGTTTTTTTGTTACTCTTCACTCTTTCTCTCATTCTCTTCTCCTCCAGACATCCTACATTACATCTCTCATTCACTCTCTTCCTCCCTCTGCCTCCTTACCCTCCTCCTCATTTTTCCTCCTCTTCCCATCCACCCTCTCTGTATTTGCTTTTCCATATTTCTTTGTCCGTCTTTCACTCGCTGTTTTAAATTTTTTATCATCGCCTCATGCCCTGTGGCGAGGAAAATGCATCTCAAGACAGACTGCCTCCACAGAGCGGCAGGCTGAGGCAAGACGCAGGTTTATTTTCCTTGGCGTGCACATGGTCGACGTCCACTCCTTTTTTTTAAAAATTTGGCTGCTACATCACCGGTAATGATGGTGATTTCTGTGCATGATGATAAACATCAAGTGTGTTCATGTCGTAACACACTAACCTTGTCCACCACCTCGTCCTCCTTTTTTTTTTTTTTTTTTGCCTGCTGGTCTGATCACTTCCCTTCTTGGCACCTTTAGGTGATGCCTTCAGAGGCTCTCGGGGAATGACAGTATTGGGGCAGGGAGGAAACAGCTTGCCTCAGTGCAGCACATGGTTTTGGTTTTCTGGACTTTATGTATTGTGCCTTGGCTTTTGCCTTTAGGGAGTGGGATCCAGAGGTCCAGTGTTTGTGTGTGTGTGTGTGTCTGTGTTTTTGCTTTTTTTTTATGAAGCTGGATTGGTTTGTATTACATTTTGTTCCTCTTGACACCGAGTCAAGTTTTGAGGTCATAACGCTCGGGAATATCATGGCAGCATATACTGAAATGTGATATTTCAAAATTAGCAGCCACTGTTCGGCGACTTAGCCTCTCCAGTGTGAACAGCAGACACATTAACACACACCCATCCAGTTTGGCGCTGATAACGCACAGGGCATCAGTTTTTCCCTCATCAAATAGCCGGTAATGATTGTAATGCAGAGAGAAAACTTGAGTCGGATTTTCCCGCAGTAGATATTTTTTCAGTTGTATAACAAAATTGAACTTGAAACAGAACAGGTAATTATCTTAAGTGATCTACAGTGTAATCTCCTGAAAAAGTGATAAGCAATCAGGTTTGTGTGAGCAAAGTTTATCCATTACGATGAATTTTAAAGGAGATGGAAGGAAGAAACACAGCAAGCAACCGAAACTAGAGCTTTAATTAATAAGCTGCGTTTCATATAAACAGCTGTGGCTCTATTATTTTCTACAGTATACAACAGATAGGAGAGGATAAAGGTTTGTAATTGGTGGATTACAGCTTTTAAATTTACAAGCCAGCTGTAAAGGTGCCTTTTAACCAACTCCATTTGTTAAGTTACGTAATCATCTCAAACCATCCATTCATCATCTCACTCAGGGTCACAGGGCCATCAGAACAGCAGCCATAGAATTAATCAACCTTTGAATATTGTTTGATAAGATGGTTGCAAAGGAAACATGGAGCCATAAAAACTGTGAGGTTTAATTAAAATGATTTTCCATGATGTGGTGTAAATCTTGGTCTGCTAAGCATCAATGGACCATTTAAGTGGTCGTTTTATACCTGCACAGATCCCTGAATTGTCCACATTAAAGGGTAAACTGCAATTATGGATGTGGATTAAACAAATGAGGTCAATTAGTCACTTTTTTTTTTAAAAACCGCATTGGACAGAGACAGTCTACCCGTCACCAGTGTTCATGCTCATCTCAGCTAACAGGCTGTAGCTTCATTGCTAATGGACACATATAAGAGTGGCATCAATCTTCCAACTAACTCTTAGCCACAAAGTGCATCGAGGGAATTTTCTCAAAATGTAAATTATCCCTGTAATACTCAATCACCATAATCATGCAGCATATTCCCAGACTGAAATAACCCCGCCCTCCCCAGATGGCGAAACAAAATAAAACCTCCATTTAGACTCACAGTTTTAAAGACCTGCAGTGAATGAGCTGACTCACCCAAAGGAATTAAAGTGAGAAACACAAATTGTCTGTTGTTTTTTTTCCACCTGTGGTGAATCTATTAGACTCCAACAGGAAATCACTGCCTATGTTTTAATGTGGCTTGCATGCTGATGTCACGCAGAGAGGGTGGGGTCAGGTGGATGACAGAAGTTCTTGCCGAGTCATCCGTAATTGGTTTCAGTCTGTTCATTCATCCTTTCATTTTTCTGAACCGATTGTTTGAGCACATGCTCCTATTCTGACCCTGAACCTCTTGAATCACCTGACCTGCTCCACCCACCCACACCCTCTCACCTGTTCCCCATTCACCCATTAGCTTCCCAGAATATGTACTAAATCAGCCTGCTTCATGCTCTTTGCCAGACTGTCTCGGTGACATGTACTTTAGCTTTTAAGCGCTCTAGTCTCCTCTTCTCCTGCCTGTTTTGGTTCGGCTGCCTGTTTGGATTTTTCTATCCTTGACTCTTCATTTTTAACATCTGCCTCCTCAGTCGTACTACTCGTGAGAACTGTGACATTAATATTTTAAGACTTCTGACAGCTAATTTGTAAGATTTTACACTGTATATTTTAATATTTTCATTCAAGCATTTGTAAAGCTTTATCATTTTTTACTGAAATGTGTCTGATCATGTTTAGTGCTTCAACAGCTAATTTAGAAAAAAAAATCACCTTGAGAATCCTCTGATCTATACAAACTAGAGAAAATACCCTTTAGCCATCAGTCCACTGGAAAAAAAATGACATCCTTAAGTGAAAACAACCAAATCCCAAAGCACACTCAATTATTGATCACTTGGAAATGCCACACAAAGCCCTGTGTGACCACATAAGAAGACTGTAAAGGGCCAAGAGCTGCTGGCTTGCATTTCCCGGGAAGGAAAATGTTTGGATAGGAGCTCACTGAATTGCAGATTAATTAAGTAGACATGTGATTTTATTCAGGAAATTGATTTTCTTAACATCAGAGCTAAAAGCTCTCGCATCACACACTGTTCGTCAACATAGCCGTCAAAGCGCACACTCGTCATGCTTGGATTGTTTAACCCAAATATTTAAATTCAACCGTTGGTGGACTGGTTAGGCATTACACTGTGTCTGATTAATGCAGCAAGTAGCTGTCAACAACATTAGGCAACACATACATGTATCTTGACTGGACATGCAAACATCGATTTTCCCCGGGTGGCAACATTTCCCTTGTTGTTCATTTAGCTTTAAACAGCATCGTATGCTTCACTGCATGTAATGGGAGTGAAAATGTGATTCATATTGTTCAGTAATTTACAGGTTTGTCTATAATGAGTACTGTGGTTGGAAGAAAAGCAGGAAAGTACTGATGTAACTATTGACGTCTGGTGGATTGTGCTGTGTCTGCATGAAGAGTGTGAATGGTTAATTATTGAGAAATGGATGTTGGCGTGCAGGGACGAGGAAGAAGCTTGTTTGAGGTTTGAGTCCTGAGCTGATCTTTGTTTCAGGTCTTGTTTCTTGTTATTGATTCCCAATTTAAAAGGATTACTACTTGTGTGTGTGCTCATCAGCAGCCCTTTTCTTTCAAGCTATATAAGTTGTTAAAGTTTGTTTTTTCTGGGTAATTCAGATGTGATTAAAGTGTCAGCAAAAGGACGACCAGCGTTTTGTTGTTGTTCCTGTTGAGGAAAAGTTTGGAGGAGAATTATAAAGATGGAAACATTGGTATCGACAAGAACAGAACCGAACCTGCTGCCTAGAAAATCAAAACACTGCACTAATAGCTTGCCAGGCCGTACTAGCTCTACTGCAGTCTTGTTAATTTAAATGTGTGTCAACAAGTCTCTGGAGCTGTATAAGAGTTAAATTGGTTGTTCTGGTTTTGAAAATCCAGACTAACTTGAGCCCTCCTCCCCCCTCCCCACCACCAACACTATCACTGGCAAAACACTCAATAACCTATATCAATACCAAACATATATCAATATCACAAAGTAAAGGATATTTCTGGGCATGCTAATGGCACGATTAGGGATGGAAATGTCAGCTACCACTTTTTGAATGAAATTTCTCTTAGGACCAGGTGACGATTTTGGATTTATGTGAAACATTTTAATCTCATGGATGAATTTCAATAAAAATATCTTGCGGACATCCCCAATCCCCTGAGGATGAATCCTACTGTCACTAGTGATACCCCAACGTCTCCTCTGACGCTGCCGTGAGATTAACTTTAGTCATCGTGAGTGAAATATCTCATCAACTATTGATCGGATTGCCCTGAATCTGACTTATTTATGTCTCCCTCAGGATGTATTGTCATAACTTTGACTCATACAGTAACATGTGATTACATCAAGCCGATATGATTTCACTTAAATTGTCAAATAATGTTGCCAAGCCCTTGGTCTGACGCATTTCATATGCTTAGCCAGAGGCACTGCTACATTATCTTCATTGCTTTTAGGCCTATCAGCTCCCTGGAGAATACATCGGCATACACATTCAGAATCTGTCTGGATGCTCCGTTATCCTGTGGCAGCACTCAAATGGGGTATTTGCATTTTCTTTTATCCCCTAAAACCTCCGGAGAGAGTGTGTCTCGGAAAAGATGAACTAAAATATGGAGTCACCCACATCATTTTCCCAGCCTCTACTTCTGTTTCCCCAGTTAGAGACTAGAGTTGCACGATACCCACGGTAGCCACGGTACCCCGCGGTGCCAAAACGTAACGGTTCCTACTATACTACAAATTCTACACGACGGTACTACCGTGGATTACTACTACGGCGCCAGTTTCCGCTACATAGCGGCCGCCTCTCCTCTCCTCTCGGCTTCTCCCTGCATGCTACTCCCTTGTAAACAAAACCCACATGCGCCCATTGCAACCTAACTACACAGCTGCTGAATGATTGGCTGTTTGCCTGTTACTGGTGATGTCCGGGGATATGATAGGCTGTTTCCGCACGCTGGGTCCGCCCGTCTGTTCTCTGATTGGCTGTTCGTGTGTTCATGCCGACAAGAACGGACTCCATGACGACAGCTGAGACAGCTCCGGCCGCTTCGATAGAAACTCGCTTCAAAACAAACAACGAGCTGAAGTTCTGTCTCGTCCGACGCGTGCACGGCTTCACAAACACGAGACAACACACTCACGGCTGAAGCACCGGGCGCGAGCGGCGAGTCTGCCGCGGCGTCGTCGTCGTCAGTAGCACTTAATTAATTTAGCTCTGTTTATTTTCTCATTGGCTAATATCAGGCTATATGCTCCGTGTACAGGCTGAGGAATAAAGAGTTAAAGGATGTCCAAGTATAAAGCACCTAGAAAATGCATCAAAATATAGTTTTCACAGGGAATCAGTTCCTGTTCATTGTATTTTGTCCTGTCCTCTATGGTTTATTATGAAGAAGCATTATTGTCAAATAGATTTTTTTTTTAAAAGACAGTGGATTTGTTTTTATCCTAAGTTGATTATTTATATTTGTTAAACATAAATTAATGTGCAAGAGACTGAATGGTTATTTATTTTCCACCATATAAATTCTAACTTCATTTATTTGTTTTTTATTGCTTATTTAAAAATATTTGTTTCAGTCTAATTCCTACTTCACTAGTATTATGTTTATCATGCACCAAACAACATTATAAGTAATTAATAAGTATTTATAACTTGTACAAATACATTGCAGTTCATAAAAATAATAATAATAAAAAAAGGTTGCAGTATCGTGATATTACCCGGAACCGTGATACTTTGTCTGGTATAGTACCGTGGTTACTCATTTTGGTATCGTGACAACTCTATTAGAGACCACCTACAGTGTACACATTTGGCTCTGTGTGCATTTTCATAGGTTCTTATAAATGACTGGTGAAAGCTTCGAGGACACAATCTGGTATGGTGAGGCTTCTAGCCGTGTGAATCCCAAACGAACCACAATATATAAGCCTATTCCTGCAGGTGTTGTCTGATTATGTTTCCAGCATAATGACGAAACATTCTTCATGACTGTATCTGCTTATATTCTCTTTTGTGTAAAAATGAAAGCCAGTTTTATAAAGTTCATTTCTATAACTACTCCTCAGCCTGAAAACATACTTTCACACCTTCATGTGTGCAGCAGGGGGTTTTAATTAAACAAAAATGTGAGAACTCTGCATCATAACCGTGCAAAATACGTTCAGATGGAATATTCTGCCCACGGAAAATAACCCAACAATGTGCGAAAAGCTTGTTATAAGTGGCAACCAGACTGCGCTGTGCCGGGGCTACAGGGACGCTTCGTTTCATTGAAATTGATTTTTTAACAAATAGATTTTTTTGTACATTCAATTTTGCCTCTGTTTATGTTTGGTGGAAGCAATTACATTTAGAGTGAATGACTAATTTAAAATCTCTGTGTTGGGATTTTGGGGGCTCATTGATAGCGATCTGATCACAGATTCTTCTCAGTGCAGGTAAAAGCTTTTCAAACCGTTATCACCGACCAGAGCTGATATTGTTTCTTTTATTACTAATCATTTAGAAAATGTGATACAAAATCAATCAAGCATTTATGATTACAACAAATATATAATGTAAAAGATAAAGTGAATGGATATACCCACAATAAGGGAGCAGCAAACATGTCAAATCTCAAACTGAAGACCAAGAATTACATGATTAAAAGCTGAATTCTGGTTTCAACACAAAAGCACTACCAACCTGAACTTTGTGTTGTGATTCAATGATTAGTTTTTAAATAGACTTACAAAAAGCAAAATAGCAAACAGACCCTCGTTGTTTGCCCTCCGGTCAGTCAAATGATCCAATCACAGCATCCAGGCTCTGGTGTAACGTGATACAGCTGATCTACTGCAAAATTAGGCTTATAATGTAACATTTTTTCTCAAAATTGTGTGAGTTCAATAAATGTTTAAAGCCCCATTGTATGCTGCCTTCCTAAGTTTTCCCGCAGCCTTCCTTATCTCGACATTCAGCTTTAAAAAAAAAACACAATTACCTTCAAATGATGGCTAACTGGCTACAAAGCGGTCGGATTGAAGTAACCTAATTTACAAGCCAGTGTTGTTGACAGAAGAGAAGCAGACTGTTTTTTTTTTTTTTTTTTTTTTTTTTTTTTAAGTATATATTTTTTGGCTTTTTATGCCTTTATTCGATAGGACAGTTGAGAGTGTGACAGGAAATGGGAGGCAGAGATGGGGGGAATAACATGCAGGATAGGGCCATCCGACGCGGGACTCGAACCGGGGCCGCCTGCAGCGAGGACTATAGCCTCAACACATGGGGCGGGTGCTCTACCAACTGAGCTAAACACCGCCCCGAGAAGCAGACTGTTATCAGAGAAAGCCACTCCTGCACAGGTTACACGAGGATATTATTGCTGCCCTATATGTGGCTGTTCCTTGGAAATGCATAGCGCAGAACCCGGGGAGCTGAAGTTTATCTTTGGTGTGGTTATTTGAACTCGCCGTGCCTGAAAAGCTTTTGCAAATGTTTTTGTTATGAATTTTTCTTTGGTCATACAAATTTGTTAGGTTGGGTTTCTAAGGTTCCTCAAAGTGAGTTGGAGCATTTTGTGAAACATTGACTGCAGAAGTGTTTTTTTCTCTTCTGACAAGATACAGATTTGACCTTTCATTGATTACTAGATGTTAAACAAATGACATTATCATGTTGCCAATCTCATCTGTTGTATCTACATGTTTGACTTGATGGGAATTGAGAGTTTGCACTGTGGTATTTGCTGAAGAAGTATTGGATATTGTGGCATTATTTATTAAGATGATACTATATAACTATGTCATCTCAGATCTTGAAATAACATTAGCTAAATATTACAGTGCGAACTCAAATTAAAGGAGGGAATCAAACCTGCTTTGACTATTTTTGAACATTATTCATCAGTTCTGCAATGTTCTGCTCTGATTTCTTCCTTCTTCTCCTCTCTTGTCTCTAAAGGTTCAAGATCCTCATTAACTGTCACCTCACGGTACTGGTCTAGACGTCACCATGGGTCGCTGGGATCACTCCTCCCTCCTGTCCCCTGCCCTGAGGCTAGCAGTTGTGGCGGTGATTCTCCTCCTCAAGCTGCATCCCTCAATGGCCGGCGCTCCTCCTGAGCAGAGCTTGGGTGTTTCCGCAGTGTCCACCAATAGGACTGAATGCCAGAAGGCTGAGCCGTGCGCAAGGGGGGTGATCCTGCCTATTTGGGAACCACAAAACCCCTCATTTGGTGACAAGGTTGCTCGAGCGACGGTTTACTTCGTGGCTCTGGTCTACATGTTCTTGGGTGTGTCTATCATTGCCGATCGCTTCATGGCGTCAATAGAGGTCATCACGTCGCAGGAAAAAGAGATCACCATCAAGAAACCCAACGGGGAGACCACCACCACGACCGTCCGGATCTGGAACGAGACCGTCTCCAATCTCACCCTCATGGCTCTGGGCTCCTCGGCTCCTGAGATCCTGCTGTCCGTCATAGAGGTCATGGGTCACGGGTTCGAGGCCGGCACACTGGGCCCCTCCACCATCGTGGGCTCCGCCGCGTTCAACATGTTCGTCATCATCGGGCTCTGCGTGTACGTGGTGCCCGACGGCGAGACGAGGAAGGTCAAGCACCTGCGCGTCTTCTTCGTCACGGCCACCTGGAGTATCTTCGCCTACATCTGGCTCTACCTGATCCTGTCTGTGATCTCGCCCGGCGTGGTGCAGGTGTGGGAGGGGCTGCTCACCTTCTTCTTCTTCCCCATCTGTGTGTTGTTTGCCTGGGTGGCTGACCGCCGCCTGCTCTTCTACAAGTACGTGTACAAGCGATACCGCACCGGCAAACAGCGCGGCATGATCATCGAGACCGAGGGCGATCGTCCACTTCCTTCCAAGGTATACCTAACAATACTACTACCAATACTACTACTTCTCATAATAATGATAATCATAATACTGTAACATTGATGACAGTAATACTATAATTTATATACACTATAGAAATATTACCCCATTCACCCCCATAACAAGGGTTTATGGGTAGGGTCATATGATTAATAGCTGGCAAAGCTTTCTACCTCTACCTCTATCTCAAACTTTACTTACTTTACTCTATTTGTTTATTTAGTCGGGACAATGCATATTAATGGACAGTGAGTGCTAGAGTACCCACAGTAAATACACCGGATTTAGCACATGTGCTAAATTACATCTGTAGTCCCCAAAACAATACAACAATTAACATAAAAAGTCCATAAAGACGGAGGACCAGTAGATAACAGAAAAAGTACATTTACATAGAGAGATTTGAGATCTCAAAGCCTGATTATGGATTATTACAACCAGGGTCTTATCATTAGAAGAGGAAAAGAAACCATCAACAAGATTTTAACTAAATCCACAATTTAGCCAAACTTAATTTGAAAGGAGAAAAACGAGGCTCAGTGAAAAAATTGTCACCAAAACGATTCAACTTCCGTCACGTCACCCTGATACTTGAACTTACTGTACTGTAGATTTGTCATTTTCAGTCTTTTTGTTTCTATTGACAGAAATGATGCTCACATTTATAAAAATGAAATACAAGTAAAGCACAAATATCCTTTAATACTGACTCAAAGAAATGTGTTGTGATTCACAAAATTGTGTCATTTACTAGGACCACTGCCATTATCACCGATGAAATCATTAGATCCTGCAGAGATTACAGCAATAGCAACCCTGCTACTACTACATTGGAGCTGAATGCTATTTCTAGTATGCTTTTATCTCAATTCAGCTGAATTTAACAAGCAAAAAACAGGTATTTGTCACCTCTGCCAGGAATCCCCCCATGATGATAATGATGGCATTGCAGACTGAAATGATTTTATGCTTTTTCTAGATCAGGCCTCATTTTGATGAGAAATTCCTAACGAGCGTTTCATGGCTAAAGTTCCTCCATCAACGCTTTTATAAAGAGAAAGTCTTTCACAGTTATGTTTGGAACTCTCTTCCTCCAAAGGCTCATAGTTAGTTAGAGTTGACGGGCGAACCAGCAAAAATTAATTAAGCTGTCCCCATCGAAACATGTGGTGGAAGAAAACAAAGACGCAGATAAAGCACTCTGTGTAGGCGGAAGCGAGTTCATGAGTAATGTGCATCTGAAACAATTATCGGCATTACTGAATGGAATCCTGCCAAGATAAACTAATGCTATGAAGCATCCTACTGCAAACACACACAAATGCTTTTTAAGTATTGTCACTTTTTAATTTCCTGTTTTGACTACTATCTGCTGCTTTGTACGCATCTAATTAAATTTCCAGCGTTGTGGTAGTGTAGGCTGCCTTTATTCGCCACAGAGTTAATTGAGAGTGTCTCGCTGTCTGTTGCTCCAAATTTGAAAATTACTTGTTATTATGTCTCGTGTTTTTTTTTTTTTTATAGATGAGATTATTAAGAATCAGTGCTTCATTATTACATGAAGAGCACTTTTCATTTCAACTTGGACTGGATAAAAAAGAAGTCGGTGACTCAGACTCCACCAAACTGTGTTCCAGAGGGGAAAGCCTAATAATTTACAAGTTTTAAAACTGCCTCAAGAGGTAAAATGTGTTTCATCAATAAGACTGCACTCAGCGGAAAAGAGGATTTCTACCTTTTTAAGTCTGAGAACTGCAAAGTGATGCGATTTTCGGAAACAGGTGGCTAAGACATTAACATAACAAAAGCTGCAGCTATAATTTAGATGGGTTGTTTGGGGAATTATCAAACATATCTGGCTAGACAGTCCACTCTTCATCCCATCTGAGCTTAATCCAGCCAAACTAAACTCTATATTTAACTAACCATTCATATCAAATAATTGAGTGATCACATAGGGATAGATGTCTGCCTTTGATCCCTTGGTTGTTATAGACCCATTTAGACAAGTTTATATGGCACCGATTAAATTCCCTCCATTCCCTTCTCTAAGGTGGACATTGAGATGGACGGGAAGATGCTTAACTCTCATGGTGTGGACTTCCTGGACGGCCCACTGGGTTTGGATCTGGATGAGAAGGACCTGGATGAGGAGGAGACCCGGAGAGACATGGCCAAAATCCTGAAGGAGCTCAAACAGAAACACCCTGACAAAGAGGTGAGTGGCAGAAGGATCTATAATGGAGTGCAGTGTTAGTTTGACATGAAAACTTTTCCTGATGCTGTTGCTCTTGTTGGAGATGAAATGACAAAATAAACAGCAACAGATGGCGCACTTTCTATTTGTTTCCGTTGCCACAGCTGATTGGATATCAATGGATCGTCTAAAAACAAAGGAAACTGATAAGGAAATGGAAAACCCATTAAATCAGTATAAATGAGAAGATGAGCACAGATAGTCCAGTTCTATTATTTGCAGTTCATTCCTCAGGCAGCATTAAAAAAACATTTTGCTATTTCTATAGTTACTGAAATATTAACATGGAGTCATTTAGTGGTTACATACACAGTGCAGTGCAGTGCAATGTGAGATATAATATCAATTGTACTCAGTGGAAAATTTGGTTTTGCATGGAAGTACATAGATGCATACAAAAAAGTAAAAGTTTAAAAACTCAACCAACAACATGAAGATAACAGCAAAACTGGACTAAAATATGAGACAGAGATTTTCAACATTGTCTTGACTCTCGACTCTGTCTTTGCAAACCTACGTGTCTGAACAAAAAAACAGCAGTCTATTGTCGCCCTTCAATATGCCGTGATGAGGTTTGTTCTAGTCGGTGCCCCTCTTATTGTTTGGCCGAGGTTTAACACTTAAAAAACATAATGGGAGCCGGGAGCATCAAGACAAGCTGCTGAAACGGCAACTCTCCTTACATGCATGAGAGAGCCTGCTAAAATGGGCTTTTTTACGCCTTTGCCCTCATCTCTATATGGATTAACAATGAGCCTTATTAACCTGCTGTCAAATACAAGCCTGGCCTTCCTTTTGCCTCACAGTCGGATTTTGACATCCGGTGCTTTGAGAGTGATGCTACAATACTGGTTGCAGAGGATCTATATCTATACTGTAGCTGGGAGGAGTTGGAACCAAATGATTTAGAACTTATATACAGTACAAGCAACTGCACATATTTAGGATCTTAAACAAAGGTGCTTAAAGCTGCGTCCTCTAATTTAAGATGGTTTTGTCTCATTTTACACATCAGTTACAGCTGTGTAAGACCTCACAAAGTCTTGGATACATATTCTGCATACACTGACGATAGAAATTTCACTGTGCCTGACACATAACAGCATGACTCATAAAATCAGAGCTCTTTGACTGTTAAATGTTGGATTCATCCGCATGACACAGCATTAAATCTTATTTATCCAGACAGAATAGATTAATCTCTGTAATTCAGACAGTCAAGTCCAATGTTCAACAATGAATCTTATCCAAGCAGACAAGTGAACAGTAAGAGATTTTTTTCCCCCTGCAGTGGAGGACTCTACACCACATCCACTCTTCATTCTGGAGGGCTTGTTTTTATGCTGTTTGTGTGCTTTTATGTTTTCTCTCACCAGGTGGAACAACTCATCGAACTTGCCAACTACCAAGTCCTGAGCCAGCAGCAGAAGAGCCGTGCTTTCTACCGCTGCCAGGCCACCAGGCTGATGACAGGCGCTGGCAACATCCTGAAGAAACATGCGGCCGATCAGGCTCGAAAGGCTGTGAGCATGCACGAGGTCCGCTCTGATGTCGGCGAAAACGACCCCATCTCTAAGATCTTCTTTGAGCCCGGCTCTTACCAGTGCCTCGAGAACTGCGGCACCGTGGCGGTGAACGTGGTGCGGCGCGGCGGCGACCTCGGCAAAACCCTTTCTGTGGAGTACCGGACGGAAGACGGCACGGCCAACGCCGGCTCGGACTACGAGTTCACAGAGGGCGTGGTGATGTTCAAGGCCGGCGAGACGATGAAGGAGATCCGCGTGGGGATCATCGACGACGACATCTTCGAGGAGGATGAGAACTTCCTGATCCACCTGTCCAGTGTCAAAGTCTTGACGTCAGAGGGGGAGGAGCCAGAGGAGAGCGAGTCCGCCAATCACGTGGACTCTGTGGCCTGCCTCGGCCTACCCGCCACGGCGACCGTCACCATCTTTGACGACGATCACGCCGGTATCTTTACGTTCGAGGAGCCCGTTTGCCACGTGAGCGAGAGCATCGGCACCATGGAGGTGAAGGTGCTGAGAACGTCGGGGGCTCGCGGCGTGGTCATGCTGCCGTACAAGACGGTGGAGGGAACGGCACGGGGCAACGGAGAGGACTTTGAAGACGCACACGGCATCCTGGAATTTCAAAACGACGAGATCTTGTGAGTAACCGATGAATCAAACTTTATGATTTTCATGCTCTTCTTGTCCGTGTGATGTTGCCAACATTACTGCTGAGGGTGTGAGTGAGATGTGGTGGTCGCGACGAGCGGATTGCTCGTTGGGGACTCGACGAGATCAACGATTCCCCCCCACCCCTCTATGTGTTTTTACTTTATCTCTATCTTCTGCTTTGACTCATTCATTCTGTCACTCTCTTCTTTCCTCTTTGCTTTGGATTCTGTTGTTCTTCTGTTTTAGTCTGCTGCGGATTTAATCTGCTTCTGTATTGCTGCACAGTCAGCACCATAGATTTCATTTATGTGTTGCAGAAGTTGTGGATGTTGGATGGTTTAAATATTAAGTTAAATGATATTTAATCAAATGGAAATTGAACAAGGAGTGTTGAAGATTGTTGTGAAGTGAGGCAATTAATGGGAACCCAGGAGAAGCTGGTAGCTGGACGAAGTACAAGAACTCAAAAACCAGCAGGGATTCAGAGCAACGCTAAGTAGGAGCATCCATCTAGTCAACTTAATTCAGATACACAAAGACGTCTTCTTTTCTTTTTTTAAAAAAAATAAATCCCAGTTGCCCTTTTAGGTGGCTTTATACTGTCTGAGAACATCTCAGAGCAGCCACTCATGCAGCCAGCAACAGGCTTGTTTTTTAAGCGTCTTTCCTGTGTGAAAAGGACTTGAAACTCTATTTAGGGATTCCTGCTGCGAAATGCCGCGACCGCAGTTCAAAGCTCCTCTTAGCCAAACTGAGGAGCCTTATTATCTGCTGATGACTCATGGTGAGGTTCATGATTGCTATTGGACCACATTTCTGGAGGCCCTTTTCACCACAGCGGTGATTGTGCTCACAGCCAGCTGCAGTATACCCTTCATCCTGACCCGCTCACAATGCGGGGGAATTAACTCGCGCCATCGGCCAAATGTTTGTACAATGCTGACCACTTTGGGTTGAAACCAAAACCAAATTTCCCAGTCCTCTTTTGTTCTGTAAAACAATTGCTGTGAGTACGCACATACCAATGTGACTGAATGAGTTATTTTCTTCCCACCCTTTTTATTTGATCTTGGAATTAGCTGGTAATTCGACACACTGACTCAAATGTTTACTCAGATATTGACAGTAGTGAAAGAAACTGGTTCTGAATGATGCTAATATTTTGATTATAACATATTCTACAATGTCATAACAATGTTAGTTGTTAAATTAAGCTCAAACAGTTACACACCAAGCTCACAGTGTCATCGATTTTCACACAGATCTTCAGGTTTATTGGCATCACAGTTGTAAATATATTGTACAATTTTGTGAATCAGAGCTATTTTGGTGACACAACTGTCTTTGATTTTCTTCATGATGACACTTTCATATGGATTTGCCCCTGTGACTTCTGTTAATTTTAATCTTTTCAGTCAGTAAATCAACGCCAGCATTCGGTGACACGGTGTTTCCATTCAACCGCCACCAATAGCTATTTTCAACATGGTCGCATGCACACATGTATTCTGTATGGAAAACACAGAGTGAAAATCTGAATACACACACACATACACAAACACAACCTCCTCATGTGGCAATGTTTTCAAAATGAGAGGGGAAATTGATGTTTTTTTTTCAGCAAGGTGGAGCAAAATGATTGTTTTCTGTACAGCACATAATAAGGTGAGCCACCGGTCTGTCTCTAACACTTTCTCTCATACGCACACACACACACACATACGCTTAAACACACATGGCAGGGTGGGCGTGTTCACGATGTCACCACAAATTACTGTTTGCAGTAAAGTGTTCTCGTGGTGGCCCGTAGGCCTGTTAGGCTCGTAACTTCAGTGAGAATACAATAAACTTCACAGCTTTCAGCAGTTGGCCTTTTTTACTGTTGGGGCCACGTGCTAGTTTATGGGAGTTGTCAGTAGGCTTGGGAAACGCCTTGGACCATTAATTATCACTCAATATTGGCTAAATGAATCATTTCATCAAGAACTGATGTTTGGCTTATTATATTGATTGTCTTATTTAGGGGAACGCACTGGACTGGGCAAGTTTACTCTAAAATATTCAATTAGTTTAAGGGACTTATAAAATCTATTTTTAAGTTACGATCCCATGGTTGTGGTTTGGAGTTCTACAAAAACGTTTGTTATTTTTATGTCCACCTTCAACCTTTGGTTTTTGCACTCCCATCGTCCAAGAACAAGGGATTTGTATTTTCTCTGTGGAGGTTTTCTACATTTTTGACCAAAAAAATCTTTTGAGGAAAGTTTTTCTTTTCCGCCTTAGAGAGCTTGTTATCACAGGCTGGGCATGCCTGCGGTTGTTGGCCTGTAAAGATAAACTGATATATTGGATTTGATATGAGATTTATACAAAATAAGCCAGGCTTTACTTGTTCAGACATGTAGTGTGTAGGTGTGTGTGTGTGTGTGTGTGTGTGTGTGTGTGTGTGTGTGTGTGTGTTATGGTTGTGTTTGTGTGGTGGGGCATGTCAGCTGGCAGACATCAGTTGTTAGTTGCAGTGCTTTGCCTTAGAAACCAGAAGTTTGTGTACAGTGCTTGTTTGGAAATGTTAAGATTGTTTTAGAGATAGGAGAAGGGTTCTAATGACATGAAACAAAGTGTGCTGTCAGGATGAATGAATGGGAGAGATGCTGTCTTAGTAACCGTATTCTCAAACTCAGCCTCTTCTCTGACTCTCTGCTGTTTTTGGTCAGATTTGAAGCAGATGTCTGCAGGGCTGTCTTTTTCAGCCTGCGGCCGACTGCATAGTTTCCATAGCTTACAGCTCTTACAGCCAGGACTAAGTGGGTTTTAATAACACTTTGTCCAAATCAAATGATGGACTGTCCTGCTGGCTATCCTGGTTACTGTGTGTGTGTGTATATGCCTGTGTGTACGTGTATGTGTGTTTCTCGGGGAAGAAAGGCCCAGAGGTGTAGCAGAAGGACTTCAGACTCCAGTTTATGAAGTGAAGATTCATTTCGACCACAGATTCAGAACAGGCCACAAATCCCCCCAGAGTGTCTCTCAACCTCTTCATCTCTAATTGTGCCTTAGAAAATATCTTTTAATATGATCTTATATAGAATTCAAAATAGTTGCCATTACATAATTGCTAGCCTAATAAATGTGTGGCACCATGGTGGTATATATCTGTGTTTAAGCTTGGTAATAAATTGGAAATACCGTAAGATAATGTGAATTTGAGTGATTTAAAATAACTACCAAACTGGATAACTACCAAATAAATAGATAAAAATATAATTTAAAAAAATGCTTTGTTAGCTTTAGCTGCTACATAAGCACTGCTACCTGGTAAAAGGAGGAGGGAAGAGCCAGTTTCTATTTATTTATTTTTAACTTATTTTAGACATACTGTATGTTTTACTGGCCTAAATATCAACATCTGTCAGTTTCCCTTCAGATGTCCGAGACATATCGTCTATTTATGGCCTTATATTTTACCTTTAAAATGTCAAAATTATGCATATCTGTTTCCGGGCATACATTACTGTAGGTACATTTGGAAAATGTGCTGTACTTTGTCTTCTGGGTGAAATTTCACACCTTTAATGTGATATGAACCAAAAATAGCTTTCTTGGGAAAAAAACAAAACAAAAACTTGAGCACATGAACTACACCATTAAGAGCACACAGACTGATAAATAGTATTCACTAAATTAACGGCCAAATGCCGAAGCTTTTCCAGCCGAAACTCATTTGCGGCACTTGTCCCATGATGGGCTTTTTTAGAAATTATGTGTTGCCATAGAAATACACAGTGTATGTCATGAATGAGCCGCTAGGGGCCTTTAGGGAAAGGCTGGGGACGTTTTTACTGCAGGAAAAAAAAAAAAGGAATTACAAAATAGCTGATCTAAATAGAGTTGCCTCCAGGCTAACTCTACCCTGATTCTGTTTCTCTGATAAAGAGGGAGGGAGAGACACAGCGGAGGGAGGGTGTAGTAAGAGAGATAAACGAGTGTGAATGGAGGCGTTGATGGGAGGTGGATAGCAGAAAATGATGGAGTGGATGGAGAGGGAAAGAAAAGTTTTTAGGCCTCTTAAAGTTTTTAACTGTGTTTTACTCCGCATGTGCTCTAGTCCTCTCAATTTTTTCTCCCTGTCTGTTAGAGACTGTGTGCAATTTGTCTCTGGTGTAGTTTGTGATGTCTGATGTTTCTCTACAAAAGACTGAAAGGTGAATGTGTGTGTGTGTGTGTGTGTGTGGTACTAGTATCCACCCACCCTGTATTGCAATGCGTTAATACTGATGCCAGATGTTGACAGGCTTATTAAACAGTTGTTAATATTTCAAGTACCACCATTACTACTAATGCTACAGTTTCTACAACCACTTGAACCATCGTGACTGCTCTGCCATTACCACTTCCACAGTTTACATTACTATTACTGACTTACTGGCAGCCATTACGACCATTACTATTAGTTCTAACACTAATACTCTGCCAGCGGCTGTTTATTCTGTTAAAACCAGTTAAACACTGCAAAAGTGTTCGTCTTTCCAAGTAATTTAGTACATTATTCATCACAGAATTTGATTTTTTTTTTTCTTCAATTTGATATGATTTCATTTGGCTCTAATGCAAATTGACTTGATTCAACTGTGAAACTGACAAATTTGTTCAACCATGAGGCTTTAAAAGTTCACTTTGTGTGTAAGAAGTTTGGCAAGTAAGTGCACAGGGAACAGGTGTAACCCACTGACAACCCACTTACAGCTCCTTTCAGAAATATTATATATTATATGAATATTAGACTAAATAACCTTTGAGTAACCTTTCAGTATGGGCATTATTTTCTGTTGTACTTTTGCTCCCACTCCCACTACTAATGCACATTTGCTGCCACAAACCAGCATCATCACACCTGTCATACGAGGAGCGTTTTTATCCGGAGCACCTTCTGGTACCCTTAGTGGCTCTATTTTTATTATGGTTGGTCCTGATGGAATTACCAGACCACTTAATACAAAATAGGCCAGCAATTTCTTTTTCTTTTTTTTTTCCATAGCTGTTGCATTAAAACCATATTTTTAGACAGAGAAGAAGAAGAGAGTCTTAACCTGTGAAATGTACAATGAATCCATACTCTGTAGTTCATTAGTTATCAATGAAACACAAGGCTCTTACAAACACGTTAAGGTCAGAAGAAGTGAGAAAACAGAGCACGAAAGTGGACACACGCAGACTCACACATGTGGTGAACAGCAGAACACACACGCTTTTGAACTATGTCGTCGCTTTTTTGACCCTGTGAGGTTGTAATTACATGAAACACACACACACTTATACAGAGCTAGTTTTTGTGCAATTTCCAGTGGCAGCTAGTGGAGAAACATTATTACAGCTGAGACTCAAACATCACACACACGCACACATACACACTCACACACTCCAGACTTGAACAGACTGGGATGTCACACTCCAATAACCAGCACAGATTGGCCTTGTTGAGGTGCAATGCTTTGAAGATATAGGAATGTGTGATGTGGTTTGTGTTGCAATCATATTTTAACACTATAGCAGAAGAGGATTTGTTTGGACGCTGAAATGGCATCCTGCTTTTGTTCCATGTTTATTTTAATCACTATCTGGCCTCACTTTTAAGATTTCCCAGTGGAGCTCATGGTTGAGTTGTTGGGAAAATTATTCAAATTCCACTTTCAATACATCAGCTCGACCAATTTTATGACAACTGGTCGCAATGTTAGTGATCTTTAGCCTAAGAAAACACATCTAACTTCTAAACTCATTGTGTCTGGTTTGTCAGAGAGAGCATAGAGCATCAGAGATTATTTTCATATGTGATAGTTACAGAATTACTTTCCACAAACCTTCCAACACTAACATCTGAGTTTCTTTTCTGGCCGCTGTTATTCATACTGAGCAAAAAAAAATAATTTGACATTGATCAACAAGGCTTTTTATATAGACTTGCCCCGGCCAACGAGCTGTGACCTCAGGGCCGTGTTGTGCTAAAAACCTTTAAAAGACAATAGTGTAGATGGTGGTTTTGAATAAGCACACTGGAAAGAAAAAGCTAGTCGTCATAGAGAAGAAATAATTAGTACAAAACAATGGCTTTTGTAGTATTATATCTTTTATACACATGAAAACTAAGAGAAACATCTTTGTAATCAATCCAATCCTCCTCAGTTGTGACATCATCAAGAAAAGACCAGTCATTGATGACAAAGCCTTAATTAAAAATGAACACAACGTGCCAACATCAGTAGACTAACATCTGCACACTACAGTCACACTCTCTTCACATTTTTTTTTTGCCGTGAAGAATTTGTGCAGTCTCCAGCCTGTAAACAGACACAGACACAAAAACAATCACTTCAGCCAACACACACAGACAGACACACATTTTCTGCGGCGCGCACACACATGCACACTTGAATGCTCATTCACATCGTCATATCAGTGAAGCATTAGAGGGTAATGAGGCTTGATGAGGTTTGTAGGTCACTTGTGCGCACATATACACACGTTACAACCTCGTGTGGTATCATTAGTATAAAAAAAACACACACACACACATATAAGAGCTGGATTTTTCCATTATAAAGGGCAGATGATCAAACTGTGTGTGTGTGTGTGTGTGTGTTGGCTCTTTTCTTTGTGGTTTCTTTTCATTTTGATTTCACGTTTTAAAAAATTTATCTGTGGCACCGAGCGGCGCCGCAAACTGTAAGATATTGCACATGCAGGCGGTGCTGTACGAGGTGTGAGGGTTGTGTTCTCGTGTTACAGAGTACATGGTAATAACACCTCTCTTGGCAGGACTCGCACACCTGTCACTGTGTGCGTTCGTGTGCATGTGTTGGTGCGCATGTATTTGACTGAGTGTGAAAGCAACTGAATGCTCCTCAGTGCATAAACGATTCACTTATCATTTGAATAGAAAACAAATCAGCTGTAATTCTGATTATTTACCCTCTTAGTAATCAAGCAACTATCCTTGGTAAGAGCTTGACAGATGTTCTGGGATCAGTAGGTTAAAGGTCTTTTATTTTACACTCTTTTGATGTATTTATATCCATATAATCATTTATAATCTAGGTTTAAAAAACTAAAAAACCACCTCACTGTAGTTTCTCAGGCTTCTCTCTGGAGCAACAACAAGTTTGTGAGCCAATCAGAAGGGAGGAGGCTCTGACACTGACATCATGTTCGGGCATTTTCTCACCCCACTTTCCACAAAAGTCAGACTTTATGTTGGGCACGCCGCCAGAATGTGTCTTATTACGGAGAGCGCAATCAATGTTCTGAAATCCCCCTTGTCAAGATCGTTATGCAATCCCAGAAGTAGTTTTGTTTATTCACTGTATACAGCAGTAAAATTGGTGCCGGCCTATTGCCCAAACAAAACAGATTAATTCAACCTTCACCGGCAATCCCATAAACATAATGAGAGAACTGGACAACACTGAAATATGCCATTTTCAGCTGTACAATGTCGCTGTTTGGGAAATACAAGCATGAAAATTAGTCTATTCAGACTTCTGCTGCTGCTGCGTCTTCTTTTTTTTCTTTTTTTTTTACTACAGTGAATAACAGAAAAGAGGGGGAAGAGAGAGTGAGAGAAATAAGAGAAGAGAGGAGAAGGGAGGGCAGGTCAGTAGTTTGACAAATGAGCCCTAACCGGCTGCCTCCACAAAACACCATCGCCCTGGCAACTGCTGGGATGGAGAGAAGGAGGGAGAAAGAGACAGACTGAGTGGAGTGATAAAAGACATGAGAGGGAGACAGAGGGTGGTCTGCGGTGGAGAGAGAGAGAGAGATAGATAGAGAGGAGAGGAATATATAAATTTAGAGACCAGATGGGCGGGAAACTATATATTTCCTCGTTATTTGATCTGATTACCACCAGATGTGTCCTCTGATTATGTTAAGTGTTCGTATTTACCGATTTTGATCTATCAGCGCGAACGAGAGGCCACGGCTCATTTTGCAGTAATAAACTGACTGCGCGCGTTTGCTGCTGAACAGCTACTTGATGCACCCACTCCACGGCTTTTTGATATCAATCACAGCGCACTCGGCCGTAACTCATCACAGAACAATACGACAATGTTACGCATTTCATGAAAGCTCTCCCCAGAAATGGTCCGGCACTTCTTTGGAAGTGATGCTGTTTGTCTTTCCAAATACAAGACCTGGAAGCTATTATGAGTTAAAAAAAAAAGATTCAAAGGAATAGATGTCGCGGTAGGTCTCCCATTGCTCTTTGATTTGGAGGTAATGTGGGGAGGTAATAAAAAAAAACGCACACATTTCCTTATAACTTGTTGACTGTCACCCTATGGCAGGGGTGGGCAATTATTTTTTCCAGAGGGCCACACTGACTCCGATAAATTGAGTGAAGGGCCACACGATTCGAAATCAAATTGAAACATCAAATATTTATTGCTGAATTATATATAATTATATATTAGCCTATAACTACATATGTTTGGTGGAAATGATTGCATTACAATAGGCTGACAGCCCACAATCCATGTAATCGCATTTTCAACTTATATCCATCACAGATCACTGAACATGCTGTATTATGATATAAATATGGACTCAAGGCAGATTGTTTTATCAACACTTACTGACCATAAATGACTGCACCAATTAATAATGTTCACAGACACCTGAATATTATAATTAAGCACTCAGATCCTTTTCAGTTCTGATTCAGTGAGACTGTTCTATTTGTGTAGATAACCTTTTATTTATGAAGAAACACAATACTCATTTGCTGCTGCCTAACAACACCAACATGAAAAAAAAAGACTGATTTGATTACAAGCGTAGCCATTGGTGGATGGAGGCTTCAGACGCACGTGGCTACAATCAGTCATATGGTCGATCACGTCAGAAAACCCAGCGATCTCATAAAAGCTCTTTTAATCACAGTTTGCTAAACCTTAGTGTTTGGGAAATAATAATTAGGTGCCGTGATGGGGCTTTGTAACCGTCAGCAGTTATGATTCGGCTGACGGAGGGTTGTGAAACACCGGCCCGGTTCCGCGGTCAGAAACTCCGCTGTGGAGAAAACCTGCAGCAGAGCGGCTCCTCTCTCCTCCGTCGGAGCTCCGGTGTCCGACAGAGAAAGAGACTGAGCAGCCGTCTGTCTTCAACCTGGAGGAGGTTACTTTGTTACTTTCTGTCTGCGATGTGCAGGCTCCTGTTCTAACAGGGCTGTCACTGTTTCAAACAGCTGATTAGTGCGCATCAATGTAATAAAAGCAATCGGGTCATAATAGCAGTTCGTCTCGCACTTCGGCTCGCGGGCCGGATTGAGACGGCATGCGGGCCGGGTCTGGCCCGCGGGCCGTAAAATGCCCATGTATGCCCTATGGCATAGTCTCGTTATCGCTACGGGAAACAACATCCTTCGAGCTAACAACCTACATACTGAAGAACATTTGAACTGCACCATCAGACATACGTTTTATGTGTTTTGTCTGCAGGAAAGTTTAATCACACTTCCCACTGACTCTATTTTACAAGGCCACATATCCTGCGTTTAGCGTCAGGGTTTTAAAGTGATAAAAACAAGCAAGAATGTTTTCCCCCATCCCCGACAGCAGAATGATAATGGTGCGGCCAGATCGTTCTGCAGCGTTGACCCACTGCTGTGGAGAGAGGGGTCCTGCTATGCGAGACGACCTCTGGCCAAGGCGAGGTTTACTGATTTCACAGGCCGTGTCACCGCTCCTATTCACACTAGCTCTGCCATCCGGCCCCATTCAGCCCCATTCAGCTGCTGGACCAGAGAGAGAGAGGGTTATCCCATTATGCAGCCCCACCCATTTGTCAGTGACAGCTCGGGTTACAATTCCTCTGCACTGTTTGGGAATCCAGCCCCCTCTGAAACAAGTATGGGCAGTTGAACCAGCTAAAGATTGATTTCCCCCTCTTTATTTCTGACATCTGACTTTGTAGCTGGGAGCTGTGAACGCTGCTCGCTAAGACTCACAGAGAGGAAGACTGGACTGCAGAGAACAAAGCAGTGGGTATAAATCTCTGGCAGGTTTTCAAAGCGAGGACAAAGGGCCGATCGGGCTGCGTTTGCTCATACAAACACATGCTGCATGTCAGTGCTGTGTTTACAGTCAAGGCTTTTATTGTGAAAAGCTAATAGATAAAGCTTTATCAGGAGATGGGAGTCTTAAAGGATTATTCGCTTAAACAATGTGGAAAGTTGAGACGTGCTGTGACGGGAAAAACTGGAGGTTTTTGATTCTGCTTTGCTTCATGTTATGGGACCAGAATCAGTGACTATCTGCTCATGTTAAACCTCTGAGGCTTCTGCACATGAGGTTACGCTATCCTCATATTAAGGGATATTTCTCTGTGACGCCTTAAACCCTCTCACTTGTCCTTAAGTGAAAAGGTTAACTCCGCACCCAGTTTTTTCCACTCCCTCTTTGTGTGCTGTAATTCTACTCCACTGCATCACCACAATTAACCAGGTCAAACTAATTGCTCATCTCCTGCACACGGTCAATTGAGGGCAATTTGACGACGAAGATGAGGCGGACGAGACGAGAGCCAGATTCAAACCTGTGGCATCTCCTCATCTGCGGTGCGGCTCTTTGCTCTCGGTGCTTATCTACAAGGGGAAGCGCTTTAATAAGAGCGCTGGTGTATTCCCTGGCCTGTCTGCCTGTCTGCCCTAAGTAGTTTTAATGGATGACTATGAGCAGGCTAATACTGTTATGCTGATGTTAATTTTTGGCGAGCGGGGCCTGTGATATTGGAACTGAATCTCACCGGGTTATTTATCCTCCACGTTAGTCACAGAGGCACCAGAGAGGCAGGAAGACTGCCAAGTGTGTGTGTGTACTGTATGTGTGTGTGCATGAAATTGGCAGGTCAAGGGAAACAGATGTGTCATTGTTGTTTATGTGCTGGATTATTTCAATTGAATGTATTAAACTGCTTGTTAAGAGTTGTGCTACCTGAAATCTGATGCTCGACTCAAGTTGAGACTATGGGGACATGTGTTTGGTTTTTGTTCTTGTGTGTGTGTGTTGTTACGCATGAACATGAATTTCTGTGTGATCCAGGAAAGGCCTTCTTCACTGTGGGAACAATACGACCTGTGTGATCACCTGGCTGGTTCTGTTCGGTGTCATGATTTAAACTGTCAAGTTCAATAGGAAAAAAAACAAGACTCAAGACTTGTCAGTCGTGTTTATCCGGGCCAATACTTGGGAGGGAAAGTATGACGTTAAGTTTGGGAAACACTGAGATAAATGATGGATTATTATTATGAGATGTTATAATGTCATGAGAAAACTTTCTGAGTCTCTACAGCAGCCATGTATATTTTTTTATTTTTTCTGAGGAAATAACAGTAAAATATTACTTTGGGTCAGGTCAGGTGCAGGACTCAGTTTTGGCAGCACCATTTACGTTGAGAAGGGTCAGGTCCTCAGATGCTGATAAAGACTGAGCTGTGGCGTAAGAAGAGTGAGGTAAAAAAAAAAAAAAAAACAGGTTTGAATTCATCACTAAACCAGGAAGACGTGAAGTGTAAGTTCATGCATGTTTGCCGTTTGCCCATTAACACCTTTTCCGAATGCAGAACACACAAACTTCGCTTGTTCGTTTTATTTTCCTCTTTTTTTTCTTCTTTTTTTTCTCAGCGTGCTGCTCTATTAGTGCAGTGTTGCTGTGGGTAACCGCGGCGATGGCTGGTGCAGTATGCGGTCTTTTGCTGCCAGTTGTAGTAAAAGCTCTGACCATTTTACGCTCGGCTGGGCCTCTCTTTCTTTCTACTTCTTTTTCTCTGTCGCTTATTGTACCGCACTGACAGAGAGAGAGAGAGAGAGAGAAGTGGAAGGGGGGAAGAGAGAGAGAGAGAAATCAATGGATGTAGAGAAAAAAGTGTTCTGATAAAGGAAATGAATGGAGAAGAGAGAGAAGGAGGAAAACTTTACACTAAGGACAAAGAGAAACCGCACAGCGAGGGAAGCAGAGGTACAAACATTCAACACTTCAACTGAGCCACCGGGCCACATCGGAGCATTACTCTGTAGATCAAACCAAACCGTTCTCCTTCTTCCTTTTCATCCTCTCCATCACTCCTCAATCTCTCACCCTCCCTTCCTCAGACCCTCGAAGTTTCCTATTTGCTCAAGATAAGCATGCCCATGTCCAAACAGTGACAATCTTTTAAGAAAACCTAATGCAGGTTATTTTTGTTTTACAGATAAGAGAAGCCAAACTGAGACTGTGAACACAACACAAGCATGTTAGCATCTGACTATATACAGTACTGATGTAGTTTTTGTGCAATACTAAAGAGTATTGCAGGGATGCTTTGCCAACACCTTTAAAGGTCATAACTGATGAAAAACAGACAAAGTGAAAGTCACTAAATGACAAATTGTACAAACTGTTTCCTTGACCCTCAATGTTTTTTGGCCTATTTAGGAATCAACCCCTGAAAACCCAGAGGAGATGCAGAGGCAGAGATGAAACCACCGCTAACACTTCTCCAAATTGTTGCTCAGTTACGCCTCATTTTTATTCTGTCCTGAAAGAGGAGTGACTCAGTTTAAGTGTTTTATATTTGCTTACCGCCCCCCACCCCCCCATCCCCTCCTTTGCTTTGTCTCTCTCTTTTCACCTCACTCCATCCCTCTCTTTCTTTCTCGGGGATAAACAGAGACATCAGCTCGTGGTGAGATCCAGCAGCACCAATAAGTCTGCTGCAATATAATCACACATTATAGCTGATGGATCAGAGCTCTTCGCTGGCATCCTGCTCTGTCTGCTTTTGGACGTCCCCCCCTCCCAACTGTGTCTACGAAAGATCTTCGAGTCATCGGGGTCATGGGATATCTAGAAGCACCGCTGCAGACTGTATCTGACAGTGTTTCTCTTTTTCCTTTCCCTCCACTGCCCCCCACCCCACAGCCCTTCATGCAGCCCTGTGTGACCGTTTTCTGTTTACAACACGTTAACATAGCCAGCATAGTTTTGGTCAGTTAGCAACAAGGGGAACTTTCCCAAAAAAGGATGAGGCTATGTTTGGCCACATTGGACTAATACTGGTGCAGATGTGGTTGATGATGTAAGGAGTCCAGTGTTTGGGTTGCAGAGTTAACACACAAGTGTAGAGGGGTTGTTGTTGTAGTGTGTGAGTACGTGAGGGGGAATACATTACTGCTGGCCACTTGTTAGCACTTAACAGAGGGTAGTTAGGAAGATAGAAATCCTTCAACACGTTTGTTTTTCCTGGTGATATACAGCAAATTTAAAAAAAAAAAAAAAAGGCTTTTTCAATTTGAATCAGTCTTTGTATTTTCGCATTTAATTGGTGCGTTGAGTGGAAAAGTAAATGTGGCCTTCAGACTTAGAGAAGTGGATTGATATTTGGAAAGTTGCCAGATCAAATCCTCATATGAAGAGGCGATGTGGGCCGGTGGGTTGTCAAACACTGTTGGTGAGGTGCTCCCTTTTGTAATTAGTCTCCCTATAATACTGAAGGAGCTTCAGTGTCCAGCAGCATGAGGCCTGGAGTTGTCCCCGGCAGCGACGTCCCACTCGTCCTTGAGTTAAGATGCTGCATGATGAGAGGATCCTCCTCTTGTGCATTCAGTTTGTTTATTTAAATTTTTTAATAAATTCAGCACTGTGCTTTCAGCTTTTCCTCTCATCGCACTCATCGAACCAAACCTCTTTGTCTCTCATTGCACTCGGGCTGCTGAGGGAATATTCAGTTAATGAGAGCAGCGGAGAAACGCACGCAGCGCTAATGAGTGATAGGCTAGTGGAAAGAGAGGCAAAAAGGGAAAAAAATAAGATACAACATCCTATATGGAGCAATTAGTATTACTAACAATTTCAACATTGTGACAGTGAACTATTTTTTTTTCCTCTAATGAATAATTCAGTTAAACCTCATTCGTTTAAATTTGTCTCACTTATGCAGAAGATTTTTCCAGAGAATATCCACTGAATCTTCACTTAATTATTTTAGCTTGAATTTCGGTTTGAATAGTGAACCTGGTTATGCGGAGGTCGTATCTAAATATTCAGTGTGAAACATTTTTTAAATTTCTTTGCAAGAACTGCAGGAACTGGAAGTGATATTTTTTGGGGATGAAAGTATTGGAGGAATAATGTGCTGCATTTTTATAATGCAAAGCTGGATGTTCTGAATTTCTGCTGGATAAGGTATTTGCATATTTTATGAACCCTATATGCTGATACATCTTTATTCTCAGTGTTAGCATTTCCATTCGTGATCCACACATTATTGCACAACAACATCACAAGGAAGCTTTGAGATTTTAGACAAATCAGGAAAGGTGTTCCGATTCGAGTGAACGACGCCACGGCGCAGCGTGAAGTCGGGTGTGTGACGGCGAAACGGTGAGGTGTGAGTCGAGAGCTGTGATAACCAAGTGGAAGTTAAACTGATTTGTGGCGCTTAGTGGCCCGGATCACTGCAATGGATTTGATGCAAGAGAGTGAGCCTTTGCCTGGAGCTAAGCTGGGATGTATCTGATAGCAGTCACAGTTTCACACACACAACACACACACATGCACACAATCCCTGCTCCTCTGATACTGTAGCTGCACTGCTTGCTGCATGGTGAGAAAGCGCACACAACAAGTACCATGCTCCCTGGTTAAGTGCATTGCTTGACTGTGGAGACTACACACACACACACACACACACACACACATGCACGCACACACTCTCTCTCTCTCTCTTGCTGCAGCAGCTGCAGTGTAAGCTAATCTGTACCAGCTCCAGTGTGCAGAATCCCTGGCTTACAGAGATCTGATACCGATTCATCTGTCTCTCTTTTTCATCTCTTTCTCTCCCTCCGTCTCTGTGTAGTGTTCAAAGCTGCAAATATGTTACATCCACGTGCTCCCCTCAATGAAACGGGCTGATCAGGAGAATACAGGCTCTGATCTTTGATTGATTTCACCTATTAAATCCACTTCAGTCATGGGGGATTTAGATGAGGAGGAGGAGGAGGAGGAAGCAGCTTAGACATCTTTAAAGCTGCAGGGAGCCAAAATCTGTGATTTCTTCACTGTTGTGTTGTATTATTATTACCTTTTTTCAGATTTAAAACCCCAGTTCACAATTGTGCTCCGTACTCCCTCCCAACTCCCTGTAGTATAAGGTACAGTGTGTTGTTGCAGGTCCCAGATATGTAACCATGAACGCAGTTAAAGGTGAAATGAGCTGCAGTTGCACTGTTGCAGAATTGTATTTGTAATTTCATCCTTGAGACAAATGGATGATGATGAAGTGGGAAAGACTTTAACAAAAATACCATCAAATCCTTTTGTGTGTTTGAGTAGAAGCCATCAGCCATTTGGCAGAAAGCGTGCTGTACATCACTTGAAGATTGTGGTTTTAAGAGGCAATATTCCTCGACAGTGGAAAAACCTTGTCATGCCACCAGATGAATTTTCCATGTAATCTAGATGTCCCAGTTTGCCAGACAGAGACAGTGTCTGGAGCTGATGCTTCGTCACTGGCTCGGACAAAAACACGCGGATCAGTCGTGGCGCTCGTTTTTATCTTCCTCCGTGTCCTTCCTCCAAACTTTGCAGTCACCCATAAACATCTTGGCTCGTGTAGCTACAGGCTCATCAATCACATTTTAACTTTTGACTGAATAGGAAAAACAAGTCAGGAAACGGTACATGGGCGGTCTTGTTCTTTAAACCTTTTTTTTTTCTTCTGTGCATGTTACAAAGGCATGTAGGTGTGCAGGACATGTTTTTTTTTTCCAAATTACCAGCAGCCATGCATGACTCAGATTCCGGTCTCTCTCCTCTCTCTTCTCGCTCTCCCACTGCACACAACAACACAATCTGGCAGCTGCAGGCGCCAAGCAACCTACTGTACGTCTTCATCCTAAAAAAAAAAAAAAAAGAAAGAAATTGGAAAAAAAAAATGGACAAGATTGTCTTGGAATAAGCTCCCAATCGAATAAACTGCACCAATGAAGAGATGGAAGTGAGATAATAGCTGAGCGACGATGTGTTTGTGTTTTAGCGCTGGCGAGGGGTCAAAGCAGCAGAGGAAATCATTGGATTTGTGCCAGTGACCTCACTTACACTCTGACTCAACAGATGTGGATCACTGTGATAAGCCTTACACTGTACGACTGCTTCCTTTGCACCCTTCCTTCCTGTTCCTCTTGGAGCTGACAGACAGCACTGTAGCGGGGGTGGGGGGAGGGAGGGAAGGGGGGGCTCAATGCAAACTTTGATGGTGAAGGCTCTCTGCTCATTGACATGCATGCACATGAATCACAACTACACACACACATATCTACTATACCCTACTACACAACTAATCTTTGCCAGCAGAGCACAGTCATGCACGTACGTAGCTGCAGCTTTGACTGTTTCCTATTTATGATCTTGAAAAGGAAAAAAAAGATAAAATCAGCTTTCAGGTCTATGACCAAGATTTAATTCAGTCATTAGCATCTTTATTCAGACAGTTAGTCACATGCATAAATCTTTTCTAGATTTTCTCCAGCCTGTAAACAATGCATGTTGAAGCAGTGAGCTAGAATAATACAGGATGATGTGTACACTGTGCACACTGATCTATTCTGTTCTATTGGCTTTATTCCCACTGATGACAGACATCTCATCTGTCATTGTTTTGACATTTCGATGTAAAAATGACAGCTCAACAATAGCTGGAGTGTTTGCAGTTCGATCCTTCCAGGTCTACATTTCATCACAGTGTATTATTTTTCATACTGGTCAGACCATATACAGCTCAGTCCACTGTGGTGTGCACTGAACTGTAACTCAAACAAATTAGACTTACCATACACATAAATGGATTAAGTAAAAGTCATTTTTTTTGCCTTGTTAGTGATAAAACCTCTTGGCAATAAAATCCTGGTCATCGTTCTCCTTTTCAATGGATAGAAGAACGAGCCCACATAGTCTGACCTGCAACATGGAGGCGCTCAAATAGTTTCAACTTTGAAAAGTGTCACACACCTGATGCCAACATTACTGGGATGGTCATCAACTTGTGGAAAAGGTTCAGTGAGTTTCCGTCTCCTCCCCTTAGATTATTGGTCTGTCTCCAGGTCAGAGTGGAGGCCTTAGAGGTGAGAGGCCCAGTGCTGTCAAATACTTGGCATATCCTGTGCTGACAGACAACATTTTAATGACTTTGACAAAATCTTGAATTACAGTAGCAGGATTGTAATTAGCTGTTTTGGCCCTTCCCTTCCCAGGTGAATGACACCTTAGAAGGAGATCTGACCTGGCAATGATTTCTCTTGGAGCCGATCTGAGGTTCTTAAATCAGAGAAAAAATGAGGTGTGTCTACTAAAAAAAACTTGATCATAGTATCATAAGATAATATTTTGGAAAATGGAAATGTATTCTTTCAAGCAGCCCAGGAGAATGAAATCCTTTTTTGTTTGGTACCTCTAACTCAGTGAATAGTCCTTGTCCAGGAGCAGTAGAATAACACTGTTATGCCTGTCTTTAACAAATAAGTGGTATCGATCTTTTTTATCTAACCCTCGGCAAGAAAATGTAATGTAATGGGGAAAAAATAACAAGGAACAACACACTCACACATGCACATACACAGAAGTGATTATAGTCTATGTGGCACTTCAAGACCTTTTGGCCATAGACTTGCGTGTTATGATGTGGCACTGACAGTATTTTGCTGTCATCTCTGTTGCCCTCAAGCTGGTCTTCAAACAGCAAAGTGTACAAAACCTTGCAGATACATCTGTGTGTGTGTGTATTAAAATAAAAAAGATGGCAACAGAGAGAGATACTGTCTGTGACTATTTAGCTTTCTGTCACCAACTAGTTTAAATTCAGTGGAAGTAAACATTTCTATATACAATATACTCCCCGGTTTACAGACCGACCTGACATGCAGTGTGTGTTTGTGTGTGTGTGTGTGCGCATGTGTGTGTGTGAGAGAGAGAGAACACAGATGTGTGATGATGTGCATACAATGTGTTTGTTTATGTCATGGAAGGTAATTATCCTGTATATGTAAATGCATGTGCTAATATTATGCAGAACATAAATTATCCATAATTCCTCCTGTCAGCTAAAGGTCCTGGGGGATCCGACCCCGACGAGTTCTCCCGCGATCCCGGGAATAAGAGTATAATTCGGGAATTCCCAGTTGGAATTTCCTCGCATCTTTTCCCGACCTGGAATGTGATAGCGGTGATTCCGCGGAGGGATTTAGATGCGTGTGTGTATGTGTGTTTGTGTGTGTGTGTGGGCTCTACCTCCGTGTCCTCGTATATCACCGAGCTGTCATAAGCTGCTGTTGTGTGTGTGTGCAGCTTCCAAAGGAACTGGACCCGGGTTTAAGGCGGACTGTTTATCATTCGACCCCTGTGTGACGCGTGTGGTCCTACAGCTGGGTGTCCGACCCCTGCTGGGAGCCGAGGACTGTTGCAGCAGGAGTCTGAGTCTGAGTCTGGAGGCAGCACACACTGATTTATCTCAACACGATATTCAGTGTGTGGAGTCTTCACTTTCTTTAAATAAACCAGAAATGATCCGCCACTGGGGAGGGACGGTAATCACTTGTTTTCAAAACAGATTACGTAGTTTCATGTCATGATTTTTTTTCTTTCTTTTTTTTTCCGTAAGCATCATTGTAAAACCAAACAAACGAAGCTTAATATGAGACTCTCTGGAGAATACAAACTAAAGACTTTATCTCCTGAGATTTAACATTTTCCTCTGTTTCAAGGGGCAATTTGTGCATCATAAAACCTGCAGACATGGATCAGTGCTATATACACTATGGACCATATATAGTCAGTATGAGACTCTACAGTAAATATAGCTTTTTAGAGACTGAAGATCGTCTTGCTCGGGACCATCCAGGAGAAAATTGAAGCTACTTCTCTGGAGACTAAGCAGGAGTAGGAGACCGGAAGCCAAAGATTGATTTTATGGGGACAAAAATCCAAAGGGTTTTGAGTAGACACTTTTTCCTCCAGAGGCTAAAAATGAGACCCTTTTCTCTCTTAAGAAAAAAATGACAGGTGACTATACTTATAGTCTTTTTCAAGGCTAAACTCCTAATGATGATTAATAATTAATAATCATTGACTTAACTGGTGGAACGTTTCTTGACATAAACCACTACTTAATTTCTTCCCCCTACAAAATAATCACAAGAGACTGAAATGTATTGAACTAGAAAATCTTTCCCATCTAAAGGTCAAACATACCTCTAGCTTTAGTGTTCGTCCTCCCCCTGCGCTTCCTGTATGAAGAGGAACGAGGGGGTGTCTGTAAGTTTATTAAGGCTAATTGCAGGTCTGTAATGAGACGAATGGTGACTGATGCTGACCCTCACTGTGGAAAGTTAGCTGGGGGCAGTTCATCTGATTAAGAGGAATGAGATTTTTGTTCCTCGTGCAGGTTAAAGGGAGGTTACCGATAATAAATGGGTAATAAATAGACTTGATGATGGAGGGATGACAAGAGAAAACCAAGGGAAAGCTTCTGGCATTCAATGTTTGATCCACTGTTCAAAATCATTTTAAAAGCCTAATTTTTCAAACAAAACTGAGAGTGGGGAAAAAAAACCAGTTTTTTCTTTTCTCCTTGCCAAGGTACAAAACCTTCAACATAGCAATAACTCTCCATGGAAATGCAGGCTAATGAAATACTTTTAATGTTAGGCAGAAAAACTGGCCACACCTATTACATAATTATAAGGGAAACTTGGATAGTTGGACATTAAAAAAAAAAAAAAAAATCAATAAACAAAATGTAACTACAGCTGGGTTCACTTCAGCTTTTCAGATGACTTGGTAACAGGCCAACATGGGGAATTTGATATGATATTTAAAATAATGATATCAGCCCAGATACAGAGGAAAGAGGCAGCCAGTAAAAGAAGGATGAAAAAAACAGTGCAATGTGGCGAGAGAGGCAAATAAATCCACTCCCATCTATCAGCAATGGCAGGTTGTCTATATGTTGGAGGACTGAGCTATCCCACAATGCCCTGGTGGCCCTGCTGCCTGTCTCCGTGGTGACAAGCATCTCCCTGGTGAGCCATGATTGGAAGAACGGACTGTCAGAGAGGACTGGCCCCCGAGGAGTGTGTGCGTGTGTGTGTGTGTGTGTGTGTGATCTATGACTTCCCTCCTATTGACAGTGAGAAGTGCTCTCATGGCTGCATCATGCTTCTTTTGCTCAAACACAGACACATGTTCATTGTAACTTGTGTTGAGAGGACATTACTTTTGCATTACATTTTTGATGAATTCCTCGAGGCCTCAAATGTATATTTACAACTATATATTGTATTATATTTACAGCTTTAAGCTAAACCTGAAATCAAATCTTAAACCTATAAACCTCCAGGGGGCAACTGGCTAAGTGCCCTGCTACCATCACTAGCTAGTTTCCAGTACCTTGTCTGTCCTTTAGGTGGCTTACAGAGGGTTTATTAGAGCTTTCCACTTAAAGAAATCCTCCATGCTGTGGCTGGAGATGAGGCCGATGAGTGTAGTGAAGCAACAAAGAGCTAAAAGGTGCTAAAATGCCTCCGTCCCTGTTTCACTCTTTGCCATTAATGCTCACAAAAACACAAATGTAGTATATCTCCTCAGCTGTTCTGTCACCCATCAGGTTGTTTAACTCCCTTGTTTATATTTATGAAATACGTTCTGTTGGATTGTTGCTTTAAGGTCGCAGGGCTCAGCAGCAGGATTTTATAGTGACACAGACAGGCCAGCGCTGGATGTAGGCTATCAGCTGATCCTGTTTCTAATGTAGCACACTGACTCCCATGATGCTGCAGAGGACGAGAGAGTGGGAAAGAGATACAGAGAGAGAGAGAGAGAGAGAAAGGCCTCAGGCTCTCCTCCCTTTTCATTATCTCACTCTCATATGTCCTCCTCTATCACACTTTCACCCTCATTTTAAGTTTCTCGCAGGCGTACTTTAAGTCTTTCATCAGTCTCAGCTCTTCTCGTGTGATCTCTTTGAACTTTCTCTGTTTCTCTCTTATCCTTCTTTACACTTTGTGCTGTGATATTCAGTGAAGAGTAGGCTGCATAAATCCTCCGACATGAAGCCACCTAATTTTTTGAATACTATATGGCTGTCAGAAATTGTATATTGAAGCACACAATGTTGGCCCACCATGCTAATATAACCCCGTAAAATGAAGTTTTTGACAAGTATTGTAGTAGTGGAGTAACGTCTGCAAGCACAGGTGTGTTTTCTTTACGGTGCTAGCTTAATGCTAAATCGCTAACCGACAGGCGGCAGCAGTAGTGCACCCACAAACTTAGCAATGCACCAACAAATGCAGAGAAGAGGACTGAAAGCATGAATGTAAACAATGCATGATTTAAAAATATACAGATGAATGTTTTTTGGAAGGAAATGCACTGGTGTTAAATGATACTAACTAAATGCTTAATCTGGAAAACAAGGGACAGGACTTACCATGTAGGGGTAAAATGTAGAAAGTTGTTTTTAATACCATTCAAAACAAAGCAAATATAGTTAATATTTTTAGTTTTCAGATGAGCAACCACATATTCATTATGTTGCGACCCCAAGGGATGACGCCAGCAGCCTACTGCTGCTGCTGCTGTGTCCCATTTCGGGAGCCCTCTGCTTAAAAGGACACAACAACCTATGATGGTGTATGTAGTCTTTGGGAAAACTGAGTCTGGACATTTACCCCAAATAAACTGACCACAGATGAATCACCAAGGTCTAAATCCATAAAAGAGTCAACTGGCTCGCATGCAGCAGATTTTGTGATATTGAGCCAGTTTGGGAAAAAAGAAATAGGCCACATGACCTGTGACCAGACCTCCCTGGAGTGTGACACAGCTGGAGTTGACTGTGAAGTGGTGACCATCAGTGGCACATGGATATCGTCAGATTTTACCATGTGCATGTGTTAAAAAAATGAAACAAGTCTTGGAAACCTAAGCGATATTAAAACATGTGCATGCATATAATGTAATTCCCCTCTGACAGTTTATTTTAATCAAATATTCATGCGTCACCTGCACTGCTGCCCCCCATGGATCAATGTAGGTGCTTCGTGGGAGTCTCTCCCATGTTATCCTTTATTTTTATATTTTTGTATATCTGATTCAAAAACAAGCCTGCATGAGTCCAAATTGTTGGCACCACTCTGTGAGCAAGTGGGAGTAACAATACAATACAAACCACCGCATCAACAAAAGATGAAACGACCAACATGGTGTTTAAAAAAAAAAAAAAAAAAGTGAATGAAGAGGAGGAAGAGCAAGTGGATGAGGACAGAGACTCCTCTGCAGGGCCTGCTGACAGTATCCAGCAATGGAAACTGGAAATGGAAAATAAATAGTTACTAATCTTAGCACTAAAACAGTGTTTGATAGGCAATATGCAATGCAAATGTATTATAGTTTGTACTGGGTGTTTATATTCCTCAAGCAGGGTGGCAATAATACATTTTCCCTGCACACACTGATGCTTTTTCCTTTTTTTTTGTTCCATGTTTTCAATATTTGACTATTTGGTAGGGGTGTAACGGTACACAAAAGTCACGGTTCGGTACGTACCTCGGTTCAGGGGTCACGGTTCGGTACGGTTTCGGTACAACAGACACTAATTGAATGTAAAACTAAAATCTGTCTTGTGTTATAAAAGTTAAAAGAAAAAAGAATACAAAATAAAACAAGTGCATTAGGAGTGTTATAATGCCATTCATTAATTCTAGAGGGAAAAAAACGTGCACTTGACAACTGGCAACTATTATTCGAATTATTAAATTATTATTATTATTAAAAAAATATTATTAAAAAAACAAAACAATAAACTGACATCAATGTTGGTTTACACAGTTAAATTAGACTAGCAGTTACTTTGGTGATGTTTCTGGTCCTGCCTGTGTTCATAAAACATATTAGGCAGCTACACGCACATCCCCCAAAAAACTGAAGACTAGGTGCTGGACCACCAAGAAAGACACAGGTAAGGAAAAAAGGAGACCGCACACTAGTTAAAAGCTATGTCACTCACACGTTTCAGGCATCAGCCCTTCATCAGACAAAATGTGTCTGATTATATATAGTGTGCGGTCTCCTTTTCTCCTCACCTGTCTGTGTTCATGTCAAGAGGCTTAAAAGCTGCGGGATAAGTTGTTGCACACAACTTGTCTTTTTACTTGCACCAGTGATTGACATATCGGGTTGAACATGCGCTACGTGTTTGATGCGTTTCTAGCGACTCACCGCGCATCCGTGAAACATCGCCGACGGACTTTGTCCGGTGGACCAGTCGCGCGAGCCGCCGCCGCCGCCGTTTGTTTCATTGAGAAGCCACAGTGACATGAATGAAGCAGACATCTCCTCCTCTAACTTCACTCTCTCATCACTTCTCTTCTTCGTCTGTTATGACGGCTGCAGGCAGCTTCGAGGCTCATTACCGCCACCTGGATTCGAGTGAGGACTCGACTTTTTTTTTTTTTTTTTTTTAATATTCATTCAGACGTATTCGTCGTGTGACTGTGTGCACCGAACCGTGACCCCCGTACCGTGACGGCACGGGACGAATACATATACCGTTACACCCCTACTATTTGGACAAACAGCTTCAACCTCAACATTTCAGCTCTGTCTCTGTGTCTCTCACTCTGTTTATAATTGCTTAGATATACTCACAAGCTGGACAGGATGTGACAGCCAGACAGCAGGTAATGTAGGGCTGTAAATGGTTTAGACACACAGACGCGCACACACACACACACACTATCGTAGACTGGCCCGCAGTTGCCCTTCTGTCTGTTGTATGTCACACAGAGAACAAACAGGGACAGGCAGACACTGGCCATGTCCTGCTGTTTAGACACAGATCTGTGTGTGTGTGTTACAGTCCCCGCTGTTTGGGAAGTCAGAGCAACAGTATTCGAAGGCGTCTGTCTATCTGCTCCGGTGGTCGAGGTGTGTTTCAGTCCTTCTCTGGCTCTGACACATTGACAGGAAAGACGTTAAAGGCCCGAGTCTTTGCTCTGCGTCGTGTGTCTCTTCTCTGTGTCACTTCCAAGCCTCCCTCCATTACACACTCGCTTCCTGCCTCCTCTGCTTCCAAGGGTACAGTGAAACCGAACTTTTCATGACCAGCCCACACACACACACACACACACACACACACACACACTGCCAGCCTCCTCTCCTTGTGCTTGTCTCTATTTTCCAAAGAGCTTGGACTGCAGTGCTTAAGATTCAGTCAAATATTGATGGGCCAACTCTCTGATCAGTCTCTGTTGTCGTCAGTGTATTTAATGGGCTGGCATCGGGGACAAAACACGCACACACATGTTCACACACATACACACAAATGTAAGATGTGTCAGTAGATAATGTTTTTGGCCTTGTCAGCAGGATCCAAACCCCATGTGGAGCAAATTCTACCCATAAATCTGATTTGTCTTCTCTAGTTTCCTCTGATTTGGAGACGTGTGCCCAAATATGAATACATGTTTTGTGCATGCTAACCCCACCACTGGCAGCTTGAGTCATTGTCTGCTTGGTAAGGCATTTGAAAAAAAAACAAAAAAACCGCAGGAATTCCACCTCACTGATCAGATATGCAGCTGATTTACCGCAGGACCGCATTTGGACCGTGTCCAGATCAGACGACAAAAAAAGACAAGATTCCATTTACATTCATTTGATGTTTGTCACTTTGAAAAGAAAAAAAAAACATGTGGAACTTGAAGCTTCAGTGCTGCAGTGTTGCATATCTGATCTGCACAACCACTGCAGAGTGGAGGTGTCATCTATTTAGTATGCAATTAATACATTCTGCACTTAATATATACAGTGCTGTAATATACACTGCACACTGCGTCTGTGTGTGTGTGGTAAGGCTGTACAGCTCTGTGGCATTAATAATTGAAAACTGTTTTATCCTTAGAGGCTATGTATGTGTGTTCATTTACTTATACTTTGTGTGCTAAAATGCATATGCACACAAACAAAATGTACTGTACACTTGCCCCCATTGTGGCATTTATATATATATTTTCAACCTTGATTTATGCAGGGTAGTTTCACTGAGAGGCAACCTCTGTTTTAGAGCAACGCCCTGATCACACTCACATGGCCACGGCCTGATGTGATCTGCCACCGAGCAGCTCCACTGGAGCTGCAGGGCACCACAGTGGTGTTGAGGAGGGTTTGGATGAGTGCTGCTCTTTCACTTTTTCCCCACCCAGAATTAATCCTGCCAGTCAGGGTGGAATCGAACCCACGACCTTGCAGTCACAAGCTCCTCAATCCTTCAGGCTAACACATCCCCAGTGGATGCAGTTGACATTTGGATGCAGTTGCATGGGCTTGCACATTATGCTATACACAAACATGTTTTTTTGATAAATGAAGCACGGAAGTGTTAGAGGAGGAGGAGGAGGAGAACAAGGATGCAGGGAAGCGAGTGAGAGAGAAAGAGAGGTGGAGTGAGCAAATGAAAAAGAAGTGGAAAGAAAGACCTAGCAGAAAAATCCCGTTTCCATTGCTTCACACAGAGAGAGGGAGAGAGGAAGCCATAAGGAGGATGGCAAAGTGACAAACGTCTGGCCATAAACCGAAGCCAAGAAGAGACGGATCTAAAGGGAGGGAGGGGTGAAGGAAGAGTGAGGGAGAGAGAGAGAGAGGAGGAAAAGGGAGAGAGAGCAGAATATGTAATTAAAGCTGTGATTACCAGCGTCTGAAATCATTTCTCCCAGTCTGCTGTGTTGGATTTGGCTTCGTGTGCATCTCTGGAAACTCCAAATGACATCAGTCGTTTCACTGTATGTGTACGTGTGTGTTTGTTGGTATACATAAATGCACTGTATTCCCGTTTTTCTGCTCATCGGGCTCTGGTGTGTACTTGTGTGTGTGTGTGTGTGCTCTTCACGGTTAAGGTTTCCTTGGAGTCCAACGGTGCGTCATACTTTATGATCAATAGAAACCACTGACCCTCGGAGAAAGAGAGAGGGAGAGGGAAAGCGAGGAAGAGAAAGAGGTCAGTGATAACCGCTGATGTGAGACGAGCCCTTGTTAGACACCTTACAGTTGACTGCGCAGATCCAGGACCAGCTACCGAACGGCTCGACCAATATCTTAAAATATCTCGTTTTCAAATTGCCCGTTCAGTTGACTGCTGCGTTATCGATGCGCCTGTCGCTGTGCATGGAGTTTTCCATGGAAGCACAAGAATCACATAAAACCTTATGATACCAATAAAATGGATTGGACATGAATAACACACACTCTCTGCAGGACAGGACAAAACAAATGATTCACAGCTGGATGATAATAAAATGTCATTGAAGGGTCGGCTTTGAAACTTTGGTTTCATATTTAATCAGGAATATCAAGCTGCGTTCAAGGCAACTCAGAAAAAACCAACTCCGAGTTGTGAAAAATGAATTGAACAGCGTCAAACTTGGAAATTACAGGTCGGACATTCGGTCCTCATCGTTAATGGTAAGAATGGAATTATAAAAAAAGTTATTTGTAGATGTTTTCACGCATCTTCATCTGCTTCCAAAATAAGCATGAATTGCTGCTGCATATATTTTTCGTGTTCAGCCACAACATGCCAAACTTCCATGTTTTTTTTCCTCCGAGTTATCCTGTAGCGTGAACGCTTTGATGCCGAGTTGTAGTTCCAACTTCTCGGTTTCTTCCGAGTTGTCTTGAACACAGCAATTGTGAGCACAGAAGCTGTAGATAGCTGTTATCATCATGTGTTATCATTTATTGCACAACAGTACTGTAGCTGCAATGATGCTTCAATAAATTCTCAAAAAAGTGAAACATCTGTATTTGGATTTTCAGAAATGTGTCACTTATATGTTTCATGGAAAAACATGTATTTTATCTTCAGTGTTGCTATACAGTAACTGCAGGATTTTTACACTTTATTTGAACCAACGCTGAGCAGGTTTCATTTCTGCAAACTGCTGTATAATTTTCTGTAGAATTATTTTCAACTTGGAGATTAAAGAGTTTAATTTACACTTAATTTAAAGGATTCTTGTTCTATCCAGAAAAGTGAATAATGAATCTGAACTTCAGCATAAGCTCCCAGCTCAAATGTCTTCATTCTTTCCCCCTCTCCCCCCCCTCTGCTTCATCCTTTATCTCTTTTTCTCCTCCTCTTCCTCCCACCATCCGCTCATTTATCTATGCATTCAATCATTTGCTTTGTGTTTCAGTAGCAGCTCCAGTAGATTTATGTCTCCCTGAACAGAGGAAGTAGCCTACACCTTTCACTCCCCTCAATACCTTCACTGACAAAAGACGCTCATAAAACACATGCACACTTCCTCACACATGCTCGCACACAGACACACACACAAACACACACACACACACACACACAACCACACACCGCAAGCTCATGTAGGTATTTAATTAGCAAGACTTATTATTATTGTGTTAGCGGTGCCACAGAAAACATAAGAAGGCCTCAGTGTGTTCCTCCTCATTTCCACTGGCTCTTTCTGAGTGTGTGTGTGTGTGTGTGCGTGTGTTAGCATGCTAGCAGTTTCCAGACCAGACCAGCTCTATTTTAAGACTGGTGCTGACATGAAAAGAAAAAAGGCAGAAAATGAAAGAATGGAATATAACGATATTAAGTGACAGAAGAGAAGGTGACAAATATGAGGTAACTGGATGTGGATGGATGGGGACGTGTTGGCAGTAAAGAAGTCAATGTGGCCCTAGCTGCTGCAGTGCCTCTGAGCAAAGAGCATGGTTTATGGCGTTAGACTCCCATCTCTCCCTCCCTCCTTCCCTCTCCCCATCCTCCTCTCTCTGGGGACTCTGTCACAGGAATGTTTCCATTCCCAAGCTTTCAAAAAAAGACAAAGTTGCAGGGGTCAGTGTGTACTGTATGTGTGTGTGTGTTTATGTGAGTATGTGTGCGACTGTATCTCTGTGTGTGTCAGAATGGAGAGCAAAAGTGAAAAAAGTTTTAGCTCTACTTGTGTGTGTGTGTGTGTGTGTGTGTGTGTGTGTGCTTGTGTGCTGCTATTGATCAGGTCTCCCCTCCATCATTGGTTATCGGAGACGGCAGCAGGCCCAGCGCGCTGCTCCACATTACTCACTGTCCTCACACACACACACACACACACACAAAGGCAGACAGACTCTCCCTCTGTCCTCTTTCTTCGCTCCTAATGGCAGCTAATGTATTCAAATGAAGCCCAAAATGAAAGTATGCTTTGTGGATCCATATGATTAGAGGTTTTCAAAATGGATATTGAGCCTCGGAGGTTGCTTTAAACCGTCCAGTTCTCATCTATCATCCTCATGCTCCAAAAACCCATCTCCATCTTGAAGGAGCATCAATTGAGATGAAAGTCGCAGGACTGATGATCTTATCCTCCTGGGTCAACTAAGCTAATCTCTAATCATATCATACTTAAACTTGCGTATTGTGTTCTGTAACCTAGCCTTTCTGTGTAGCATAGCATATCATCAATTGTCTTTCAGAGCCTAATTCAGCCCTCACATATTCACTGATATGTGACCGGAGGTAATTTAGCTATTTCCTATAGTTGGAGGATGCTGTCCCTGTAACATCTCCCCGCTTGTACCTGGTGTCAGTAAAACTCCTCGTTCACCTCTTCAACTATCCTGGATGTATGAAGTGGAGCTAAAGTGGAAATCAATGAAGGGCCTGGGCTCTCTGCTGCACTCACCGCCGCCTGACTGTCAGATGAGAGAGAGCAGCAAACACGCATCTTGTTGTGCACTGTTGTTCACTCACCGGAGAGTGAAATGGACCCAAACGCGGAGGAGCTGAATATCTAACACAATAAAGCCGAATGGAGGTGAATTGTTGTGGATGCAACAAGAGCGGATACAAAGGAACATGGCTGCACAGAGGTGATTAGATCCAGACAAGAGATGGAGCGAAGAAACACAAAAGAACAGAGGAAAGCTTCGGTAATTGTCACAACTGGGGACTTTTCAACACAATTTTCTGTATGTTGTTCAACCCTCCCCAGTCTGAATCGCCTGAGTGAATATAGAAAAGTATATCTCAGTGGGCTCTCTGGATATAAACGGCTGCTTCTGTTTAGTAAATGCTATGGAGACAATGTTATTGTAGGAGACTCTATGGAGACAGCAGATGGATCTAATGTCCAGTAGAGTCAATGGAAACAACAAGGTTCTTCTAATGTTTAGTTGTCTCAAGAAAAGAAGATGGTCCAATGTTTAGTAGACTCCACAGAAACAGCAGAAGGATCTAATGTTTAGTAGACTATACAGAGGCAATAGGAAGTTCTAATGTTCAGTGGACTTGACAGTAACAGCAGAGGGAGATTTGGCAGACTCTACAGAGACAACAAGGTTCTTACTGTATGTTTGGTAGACTGAGAGACAACTAGAGGTTCTGATGTTAGGTGGACTCACATAGACTAATAGAGGTTCAAATATTTGGTTCACTCAAGAGACAGCAAGAGGTGCTCATGTTAGTCTGACTCTGAGACATTTGGAGGTTCTAATGTTTCGTAGACTCACAAAGATTCATAGACAGACAAAATACAGAGACAAGATGTTGTTCTTGATGATGTTTTAGAAGATTGCATGGACTCAACTTGTCCATGTAGACAAAGTAGGTTAAAGAGGTTCGACTATTTATTAGGTTCTATGGAAACAGTTGAAGGTTCGACTGTCAAACCCAACTTGAACTAGACCCAGTTGAGATGTCTAATGTCCAGGTTGACTATAGAGGCACTACATACTACTCAGTAGGCTCTGTAGAGACATCAGGGTGTCCTACTAATGAGGCACCAGGAAGTTCTACCGTTCGGTTGAGCTTTTTCATAAACAGCAAACAGTTCTGCTGTTTGGCTACATGTGGAAGCAGAAGAAGGTACCAATAAAAGCTGGCGGAGGTTCTACTCTGTTTTTAATGAGTTCATATCCCAGGACACCGGGCCGCACCGCTAATGGACTGGATGAATGGACTTATGGGTTTCACTTCATTATAATGCGGAGGCAGGAGGTCCCGTCTGGTTTCTCAGGTGGTTACAGAATGAATTACACTCTGCTCCTATTAAACACAATGGAGTTCATAGGGTAGCATTAAATACAAATAGCTCTGCGTCTGTGACTCCGGCTTTGTCTCTGCGTGTCCCCGGGGTCCTTTTAACTCATATCACTAGAGTCGAATTTGCTCAGCAATTTTCAGCAAGTGTGAACAGAGAGTTCAACACTCTCTGGCTTTGAACTTTTTCTTGGTGGTAGCACCGCACTACAGTCTACTGAGCATCCAGATGCCTCAAATGAATTGTATCTTTGAGTGTGTTGTGGTGATAAGATGTTAACAGTACTGTTATTTTCCGTTTTCTAACACATTGACATTTAAACATGAAAATGAGAACAAGCTGTAGACTCGCTGGGTCTTTTAAGGCGGCTTGAATCACGCCTCGGCCAATCAGAGGTTATGAGCACAGCTATCCAGTTTGTATTTATTATTCTACCAGCAGTCCTCGGTGTTTTAGAAGTGTCTTGTATCAGAGGCTGAATGTCAAGAGGCCTTACTAATGAACTTTAAGCCCGTCCTCTGCTGGGAAGCAGCATGGTACGACATCTGTCATAACACACACACTCACACACACACACGCTTACGCACACTGGGAGACAACAAGAGCAGGGCAACAGGTGTGTTTTGTGTCGCACTTAATGAAGTCCATCCTTCCCCTCACTCACATTCCTCACTCTCAAAAGCCCATCCTGTCTCCTTCTCCAGTTCAAATGTCTCCCTTTCTAACCGTACAACATATTTTCTTGTGCACGTCGTCTTTTCCAGTTCTCTCAATCTGTGTCGACTTTGTTCCGTCTGCTGCAGTTCATCCTCACCGCAACTTTATTGTTTCATTTTTTCACAAGTGTCTCCGTTCTTCCCTCGTTACTTTCATCTTTTATGTCGTTTTATTAAAGCAGAATATTCACTGATCAGTCCTGAGGTTGTTGGTTGCGGATGTTTGACCTGAAGCATGTTTTCCTCTGTGAGATGCCGAAGCTCAAAGTGTCACGTCGGTGACTGGAGTGAAAATATACCTTGTCTGGGATGTCTAGGTCACAGATTTTCTCAGAGAGTGAGTGGTCTTCCCGTTCCTAATTCCCGCCGGTCATTCCCGCTGATATTCCCAGCAGTATTCTGGTTAAAACGGGGGCAGCGATCTGTTTCCCAGTGGATACCGGCCTGCTTCCGTTCCCCACTTCCACTGTCCTGGTTCAGCCATGTATTAATAGCATCTACCTACGGCGATGTCTGAGAGTGTGTGTGCGTGGGTGTGGGTGTGTGACTGGATCCATGAGCACATTTTTGGATAAAGGATGACATGAAATGGGAGTTGGACATTGTCTTGTTTATAACTCTTCTTTTAAAATGTTGATTTTCACTGATATTTGAGTATTTGATTACCTTTTTCCATTAGTTTGCTTGTATTCTCCAAAGCACACAATCCATCACAGTCCATTTTGCTACAATTAACAGTTTGATAACTGTTAATAGCATTGCCAGCATTCTTCAGGGAAACCAAAAGCTACTGTTAGCCACAAGCTAACCACCTAATAACAGACTGAAACACCATGTCGTCACTTCAAAACAACGTTTTCCACAACAGCTGGTAGGAATTCCTCTGGGAAACGAGTCTTTATGTCTGTGGCTCACAATGTGCTGCATGTGTGTGCTGTTTGTGTGTGGCATGCATGTGTGTATGTCTGATGCAATAGAGGTATCATCAACCAGGGAGCAAGCACCCTGTTCTCACGCACACACACACACATGCACACACACACAGTGTTTCCTGCAGGTTTGAATCTTTAGAGCACATTGAGTATCACAGGAGGGGTTAGAGGGGGAAGTAGACACACAAACAGACACACACACACACACACCCTCCAGCTTCCTTAGTGTATTGTGGATTTGACCTCTAATATGTTAATTCTCAGGGTGGCAGTGGGTGTTTACCAGATGCGCACACAGACATACACACATTTGCACAACATGCAAATTCATGCAAGAACACACAACTACAAAGCAGCTAATGGCAGCTCTCAATGAAAAGAATGACAGAGCTCAGCACAACGCTAATGTTCAGATGTCCAAATGTGTGTGTGTGTGTGTGTGTGTGTGTCTACATCGCATCGAAAGACTGTGAACTGTGGAAAAGTGGGGGGAAAAAAAGGAATACTCATTGAGATGTTTATTAAATAGTGTGATGTCTGACCTACTTAACGGGCCCCAGTGTGCTCACAATCACACACATACACACATTAACTGCAGATTAATTTATTATTACTCTGGTCTCAGGTGAGCTGTAGAATCATTTATTGTGTCTTCATGTCTGTGTGTGTATGTATGTTTGTGTGTGTGTGTGTGTGTGTATAAGTCTCAGTCTCACTGTGCCTTTCTCTTTTCATGTGTCTGTGTGTGACGCTCATCTAAATGTAATTAGCAGACTGTGACCACAGAGAACCACTGAGTTGCAGACCGTGCAGACTAATCTGGGGGCTAAAGTCTTGTGAATCCATAAATGAGTCATATGAAATGTAAACGGTAACAAGGGAGATTTTTATTCTTTTTCTTTTTTCTTTTTCTTTTTTGGCTGTAGATCTGGTTCTAGTGAGACTCTGCTGTTCTGGTCCAGAGCAGGATATTATTGAGCTTATTTGACTGGATTATGTTCTGTTTATTGAGGTTCACTGCGGCAAATTGAGTTTTTTTTTCACTCTCTGCTTAGATGCTCCCATCCTTGTTTGGGTCTCAGTGGTACAAGATCTACCAAAACCTTATTTCCTCTCACATATAGCTTCCCTTCCATCCTGTTCCTCTCCTCTGGCCATTGCTTTTTCTCTCTCCCTCCTTCCCTCTCTCTCTCTCTCTGCACCATCTTAACTTTATGATTGCTAATCATATCCCAACACCACCAGCTTACATAATGCACTACCTGCTGCAGCTGGGCCTCTTTTTTTTTTTATGTAGAAGCTCAAGGCTAACAAGGGGGGAAGATCTCTCCAGGATCTGCAGCAAACAAATAGCTCAATACTGACTCACTTGTACTGCAGTGTGTAGGACTCTCTGTGAGGCTTCGCTCAGAACATCTGTGATAGCTATGAAACCTCTAATGTGGTGAAAATGCTTCTTATAATAGATGTGGTAAGTAATCCAATACTTTTGCATGTTTCCACTGCTCTCACCACACTGATCTGATCTATATTGAGGCATGTTTCGCTAAACAAACGCGCCAGAGTGCAGGCAAAGTGTGTTCACTTCATCAACAGAGAGACTTCTGGCTTTTCTCTAGTCGTTATCTTTAATCACAGTAGAAAAAAAAAAAAAAATCTCAGGATCTTTTAATGTGGCAAAGTGAATTTAGCACTACCTGTGGTCTGCACAGGCTCGAGGTCAAAGGCACAATAACTTCAAGGAGCAGTAAATACATAATGTACTTGGATGCAAAATTTACTACTTTGACATCAGGCAAGGTCATATAATTTAATCACCGATATGTTTTAAGTAAAATAGGTGAACAAATTGGCCGTATACTGTGTCTGCTAATGCACTGGCACGCCACTCAAATGGCAAAGATAAATCCCAAACGGGGGAAATGAATCTCAGCTGCCGCCGAATGAATGAGCACATTTTGCTTGCGCTGAAAGTGAAAGTGAAGATGACAAATCATAAGAGCTCTTATGGGATACAGTGACCTTTTTCAATTTGTCTTTGCTCCAAATATTCATCTGGCCTTTGCCAAATCGGTGTCTGCAGTGATTCCACTGAGCCCAGACAGCAGCATCAGCTCCATTCACTCAAATATTGCCTGAACAGGTTTTAAAAGACAATTTGCTTGACTTTTATACTCTGTGTTTTATTTCTATTCTAATATGCTGTTAATAATTGATTGTTTATCATTAAGCAACTCATTAAAAACAGCCTGAATATAGGCTGGGAGGGGGAATGCCACTGTATTTAGGTTGGCATCTTGTTGAATCCTCACTCAGCCTGTACAAACTATAAATTATTTGAAAGCACAAAGCCTCATGATGCTTTCTCTGCCATCTCTAGGAAAACATTTGCATATTTTGTAACAGGAGTTCATGTAAGACAGAAAAGTCTTTATATTTCTGTGCCTCCTGTAGATTTGATTCAGCATCGTTTAGGTTTATGCTAATTCTGACTCTCTGGTTCAGGAACGGGATGGGTTTTTTTTTGTTTTTTTTCCCAGCACTGGAGTTGAATTTAAAAGAAGCCACCGTTCCTCCGTACTTTTCTTTATCCTTCTCCGCTCTCATCCCTCTCTTTTGTTCTGCCCTTTTCTCTCTTTCAACCTCCATTTCTGCAGCTTCTCCTTAAACTCACCAACTTTCTATCTTTTTGTTGAATCAGCACTCGCAGAGCTCTCGACATGGTTCTGCTAATCTCTGACATTTCTGCGAGTCTCTACCTCACCACCTCACCCTCTCTCACCCCCCCTTTCCTCCCACTCCCCCCCACCCCCCTCTCTTTCTCTCTGTGTAAAACCCTCTCTCTCTCCGTCAAAGCAACATCAGCCGAGAGACATAGCAGGATTACAAAAAACGCTTGTGGTGCTTGCATCTTACACATACGTACATGAAATATAAACTGTTTTCTCATATTTGTATGTTTATGTAATGAAAGATACACACATGCAATAAAACACACACACATTTCTACAGGATATCAGCTCACCCTTGAACTGTGGCAGGTGGAGAGGAGCAGGGGAGCCGTGTGAGTGTGTACGTGTGTTTGTGCATGAGTGTGTATGTGTGTGCGTCTTACCCACTGTTAATCCCCACAGCGATGGAGTGATTAGTGTGCTGTTTTTCCTCTTCTTCTCCTTCTCTCCTCCATCTCTCTCTACTCACACATCATAAGACATCTCATCAGACTGTCAGGGGATGGGATGCAGCAACTATTTGTGCATGTGTGAGTGTGTATACTGTATGTGTGTGTGTGTGATGCTCTGCTGACAAAGACAGAAGAGTTGTTACTTGCCCATATGGTGACAAGGAAGGAGATGAGAGACAAGAGGAGGAGATTAAACGACAATGAGTTATCACTGGCTAGTTGCTTTGGGAAACCGAGACATTAACGAGCTCTGTTCTGTGGCGTTACTGCGAAATCAGAGCCAGTAAATAAGCATTTGCCCTCTCTGCCTTTTCTCTCTTTGTTCGTGCAGAGAGAACCAGGCCTTAACAAGGCTTAATGAGGACTGTTTAGCTGTATAGTGCAATCCAGGTTAAAGCTAAAGTAAGTACAGAAAACCCTCTTCTGGCTGTGTTTCTGAACACTATAAGTAAAGCATGATGAGCTCCCGTGGCCCTGTTGCAAAAACAAGGCTAAGTTGCAGATGGTCTGATAATGACGATCAGGCTGATGTCTTGTTTGGATCTGCTCGCTACGATCCATCCAGTGGAAAACTGACAGCACCACGGCTAAAAAGGGAAAAACGTAGGAGCATAATCTGGTTGGCGCTGTTGTCGTTATGCATATTGGCATCAAATAAAGTCTTACAAGTGTGTGTATAAGTGTGTGAGAGTGGCTATTATGTGAGGTCATGCCATAACGGAGGTCAGTGGACCAGCTGCCTTCTGTATGTATGTGTGTGTGTGTGTGTGTTCGTACAGTGCTTGGCATGTTTGCAAACATATGTCATTTCCCTGTAGGAAAAGTTAACGGACCGTGGCTGAAGCAAAGCAATTTGTGTAATTGAATAGCTTGAAAGACTACAGATCCAGTCTATGTGTGTGTGTGTGTGTGTGTGTTTGTGCACGTCAGACATAAATAACTGAGTCTGGACTGGAGAACATGTTTGTGTAGGCTGCAGTGCAAACTAAACATGCACACATACAGTGACATAAGGGGCCCGCAGTTTCCATTCTCTATATTCTCTGGCCCCACTGTAACTCCTCTACTACACAGAAATATACACTCGCTCCATTTGTTCTCATGCTCTTTCCTTTTTTCTTTTTTTTTTCTTTTTTAACGTTCCCCTAAGAACAGCAGATTTAAATTCATTTAGGTACAAATTGAGTCTTGTTCTCACGTCTCTCTGGCAATAATTTCTATTAGTTATGATAACATTATGCTCCCCAAGGTGCTGGCTGAGTTCAGACACGTTGTAAACAAGACATATTTACTAATCTAAATCAGAGGTAGGAGGTAATACTGAGAGAGAGCAAACCTGAAATGGCTAAATAAATAAAAGTGGCTACAGTATAATGTCTGATCTCATGACCGCTGGTGTTTCTTGCTCCGTCTGACTTCTCTCTAGCGATGTCTCCTTGTTCTCAGATGCACTGAACTTGGTGAGCACAATGTTCCCATCACTAATAAGAGTGATGCCAGAAATACTGGAACCACATTGTTATAAACTGGATTGAATGTTTGAGATGTTCGAATGGGAGGGGGGGAATAAGAAGGAGATGGAGGCAGGAGATGTGATTGGTGGGAACAACCCTATTTGTGCAGCATAGCAGTATGGGATCACTGCAGCTCAACAGTGAGGATGAGAGGCTGTGTGTGTGTGTGTCTGTGTATAGTGTAGCGTAGCTGTGTGTATGCGTGCATGTCTCTGCGATACCCGTTTTAAACCTCACACTCTGAGAAGGGGCTGACCCGTCACACTTGTTAGACACATGTGCACACACACACACACACACACACACATGGAGCCTGCAGCTTCGCTCCAGCTGTGCTACAGGCTGCCCTCACCATTAATTTGTCTGACTTCTCTCCTGTGACTGCTGCTTGTCACCGCCCTGTGTCCTACAAAATAAGAAACCTGCTCGTCGTGTATCTTCTGCCTGCTGAATCACATGTACAGCATCTGCATCCAAGGACGTGGCCAAAATAAACAGGCCAATCAGCTACATCTGTCTCTATACAATGCAATAGTGATTTAGCTTGTAGCCTATTCTTGTTCTTTTTCTTGTTGCTCTTCATCTTTTTCTTTCTCTATTGATCCCAGCCTGCGTGTTTTACAGGATGTGCCTGAGATATCGTGATTTATACTTCCCAAGAACTTTTACGCCCACAGAAATAATTGAAAAAGACTGAATTTCATCTGCAAACTGGAAAACTCTCTCATGTTACTCATGTTTCCTCTGTAAATGAAATTGCGTAGTCATTGGAGCCTTGTTAATAAGTTAATCAATAGTTATCTTAGATTCTTTCTGGTTTTACTGATTTGCATCAGAATAACAGAATGAATCGGTGACTAAATGTCTGAGAAGTGAAAGAAAACATATTTTCTTCTTGATTATTCTTGACGCTACAGTAAAGCAGCACTAGAGCACGTCGCCTCTTTTCACTGATTATTTTTAATGAGAGTTATTTTCGTCTGTTGCTTTCAGTTTGTCCCAGAGCCTGACAGTATATCATGAGTCACAACAATGCAGACACATACTGTAATGAGGCAAATAATCAAACAGTATTGAGTCAGTTGTGATTTTGGTGACGTTGTGTGGGTGTCAGTCTTCACTCACTCACTACCCACCCCCTGCTGTTGAAACATTTGGTAACACTGTCCACTGGTTTATGTAATAACTATCTATTCACTTATTTATAGTTATAATTCACTCACTTGATGCTTCATCATTCATCATTCTCCATACCTTCATGGATTCATTCACCTCTTTATTCCCTCACTCATTCACTCCTTTTATTCACTTACTGTAGTTAAGTTGTTATCCATTCACTCTTCTCCTCCCAGTCCGGTCTACCGCACTTAAAGTCACTTATTCATTCAAATCAAGTCATCCATTCACTCAGCTACGAACACTTAATTGTCTTTGCATAATAAACGTACATTAGTGCGGTCATTAATGTTTCCACTGAAAGGCTGCTCGCTCACACTCGCACGCACGCACGCACGCACACACACACACACACACACATGCAGCCATCGCTAAGGTTTTAACAGTGGAGTATGAGACAGGAGCGCCCCCCCCCATTAGGACATCAAGAGATAAAATACATAATTCAGCATGTGAAGAATATCTCTACTTAAAGCAGAAGAGATTACATTAAAAATAACCTTTGCTCTGCAGGTTTATATTTGCTGAACTCGTTTGAACCATAAGCACTGGGATGGGATGTGTCCGGGGTCAGAGTGTCCCGGGCTTGATCATTAAAACTCAGATCAGCCTGGAGCTTCTCTCTCAGGACCAGATGGGTCCATACACATGAAAAACACTAAGACTGTCAACCTGATCTGATCCTCTCTCAACTTCTCCCTCAATTTAAGTCATCTTTTCCTCCGTCGCTCCACTGCTCCATCCATTTCCATTGTCAACACCGTCTTCACTCAGGAACAGTGTCAGCACTGTGGTGCAGTTTGAACTGTTGAGAAATCTCTCCGAGTTATTTGGTTTATTAGTAAGTTTCCTCGTCTGTCTCTCTCTGTGATGTAATCTGTCTTCCTCCCTTCACCTTCTCGCCCTTCATCTCTCTCTGTCTGCCAGATGTGAACTCTCTTAATCTCCTTCTACGTTCACAAGCAGCCTGGGAATGAAGGATCTGTTGGTTTTTTTGTCAACGTCTTATTTTTTTTCCTGATATAACAGAGTCAGGGGGGTTTAGACGGTGCGGCGCAGGATTACGCTCTGATCTGACGATGCTGAGGACAATAATTCTGTAAGCTCAAAATCTGCTGTGTTACTTGTGACTCCGCACTGACCGGGTCATTTTCTTTAACCTGCTACTAGTCTTCAAGATATTTCCAGATTCCCTCTGGAGAACAAACACAACAAACGTCTGCTGCTGTTCCACCTGAAAAAACAGAGGTCATACAATACAAGACATTCAAAGGACCTTGATATTCCATACTGTCGGACTTCCCTGAATCAATACACCATCCATTTTTCCCATTTGTGACAATGTGTATATCTACTTAAAAACTTTATTGATCAGTTTCTTCAAAACATATCACCCTGACAATTTACAAATTGTGTATTCAGGCGTAAACTAAATATGGGGTATTGAACAATGGGATTGTGGGATTTCATGCATAAGAAAGTCCAATATTGCTCTTTCAAATGTCACACTGATATTGAGTGTGCCCACCCCCGACACGGATCAGTGCGTTAAGACATTGTTGTTAGGGAGGAATTTGTGGTGATGCCGAAGAGTCGTCATCACAACATACAGTAGGGTTCTGTAAGTGTGTGAGGCCACCTCAATTCTCCTCGGCCGAGCCTAAATAAACTCCTTCAGCATAAGACATACAGGACTCTGGTACTTCTTCTTCTTCATCGGCATCACCACAAATTCCTCCCTAACAATTGTGGCATCCTGTCCACAAGCATGAATTCATTTTACCTGGGTAACTGGGACTCAGTATGTAACCACTGCACCGACTCAAAGCTGATTACTGATGTGTATACATAGGAATAAAAGGGGAATGTGTGTGGAAACAAAATTATTCCAACTTTATGGGCAATGGTGTCTATGTAATGTGCAACTAAACTAAGCTAAAACTAAACTAGTTTGCTGTAGAGATGCTGGTGGAATTTGTTAAAGGGCCAGTCCAGCTGTTTCCCTCTGTTTCCATCCTTTGTGCTAAACTATGATAACCACCAGCAAGCTGCAGCTTCATAAGAGTGATATTGATCATGTAATTTAACCCTCAGCAAGAGAGTAAGAGACTGAATATGCACATTTGAGCGTAATGTTGAGCTACTGCTTTTAAATTAGGACAATGTGAGTAAACTTCTCCACAGTGGTTTGAACTGATGAAACAGGCACAAACAGTGTGTTGGTACAAGGAGCCTTCAGGCGTTGGGAGATCCTTAAGTTCTGATCAGCTGGACGTGCAGCATCGCTACCTGTCAGAGCAGAGCAGACTGGAGCAGACGGCTGGAGACTAAAGATAGACTGAGAACCCTCAGAGGAAAACCGTAGCGCTGCCCGGCCCGGCTGCGCTCTGACACTTCCCCCATAAACACGGAGAGAAAAAGAGGAAATCCCGGCTAAGGTTTGATTTTAGTAATGCGTGACAGCGCAGGTCCCTCCACACCGCCTCCACTGTCATCTTTTATTCATCTGCCACTCTGCAAATTCATATTTTATATCCACGGTGGTGTGTAAGTGTGTGTGTTAGTGTGTGCTGATGTGTGGTGGTATTTGGAGGCCGGCGGGTTTGAACCTGCATTTGTGTATGTGGTGTAAGAGTACAGTGTGTTGAAGATGAAGAAAGGGTTTATTAGGGACTATTTGCGTAACCCTATCTACAGCGTCGACTTGTCACACAGCCACAGTGCACTGTGGGTAAATAACACTCTGTTGAGTTCATGTGGTATGTTCAGGGCCAGCGGGATATTCACAATGTGTCTGCGTCTTGTGTACCGTTTGTATGCAATGTCAGTTGATTCAGTCACATTTTCACATTTTTCTAGAGGCGAGCGTTAAGTTACAGACGTTTGCGTGTTAAAGCGACTGTTTATTCCTCCCTGAATCGCTGTGGCTGAGTCGTTTCACCATTCAGAGCCTGTTAGATCAAAACCAAGAGAGGCGCTGCACAGTTTTATGGCACTTTAACTGTATGTGTGTGTGTGTTTGTGTGTAGCGTGACAAATTGCCATGCACCTGTGCTGTGCACTAAAAACTGAAAGGTTTAATTTAGTGACCAATCACAGCAATCGATGGAGAACCAATTAGCCACAAAGTAGCTCAACTGTCTTGTGTGTGTATGTGTGTGTATGTGTGTGTTAGAGAGAGAGACAGACAGGGGGAGAGAGCCAAAGAGAGAGCGAGAGTGAGTGTATGTTAAATGAGGTTGGAAGCTACTTTTGGAAAGCAGAGCACGTGGATAAATGGGTACAATGTCTTGATTGCCGGGTAATTTTTTAATAGATAAGTGTGTGAGCATATGAGAGTGCCCATTTCTGTGTGTGTGTGTGTGTGTGTGTGTGCGTGCGCGCATCCTGAATCACACCATGTCCAATTAGGTCCATGATTGGTTTGTAACAGCTTCTATTTTAAAACCAGTATGACAGAAACACGCGGAGGGGCGTGTGATTAACCTTCTTTCAACCAGAGGCTTTAATGAGAGGATTCATGTTTTCCAAAAAGACATGACCACCTAAAAAAAAAAGAAACACATGTACTGTAACATCTCTTCTTTTTTCTCTTTTCCTGTATGCAGCCATTATTTAGAGCCTTTTTCCATCTGGCAGCATCGACTATTGCAGTGTCTTTAGCAGCACATTGACACATCCATCTTGAAAATGTGCCACTGATTCATGGTTTGCATGATGGATGGTACAGACAGAGATCTGTGGGATCTGTAGTGAGTATAATGAATGTTTCACTAGGTGTATTTCTGAACTGGTGTATACAGCATATACAGTATATATATTGTATATGTGTGTGTGAGAGAGAGAGAGAGTGAGATGACGTGCTTCGAGGGTATGTGGATCATCTTTAGGATCGAGTGATTTATCATTACCTGCTTATTTCGTCTCTGTCTGTCACTCCTATTTTTCCTCGCGGGCCGTTTCTCCAGCTCTTTCATCTCTAGAATATAGATTTTAATCCCGGTTCCCTCCTGTTGAATATTGCATGCGGCGGTGTCTGCCTTCAATCTCAGATACAGTCAGACGTAGGAAGTGGCAGGAAGACTGAGAGCCGACCTCTGTAACAGTAATAACGCACCGGGGGGAAATTAGTGTGTGAAACAGCTGGAGTTCTGTTTATTACAGAGATTTATGTTGCTTTGATCAGTTGAACGCAGCTTTATTCCCATCGCATGCACTGATGAAAGCTGTCTGAGGTGTAGTGGATTTAGCTTTTTTTACCTACAGAGAGTGACTTTAAGTACAGTACAGTATGTGCAGTTTAGAAATGAAGTAAAATGAAAGAATATAAAGATAATGAGGTTTGATGGCTCACTTATCGGTGCTTACTGTTAATGCAGAATATACGAAGCTCCACAAATGGCTCTTTTCAATATGTTTTCAATGTAGAAAATTCATGTTGGATTCAGATAAAATGACCTAATGTTCACAACCAGCTGTAAAGTATAAATCATAGGCTACATATTGGTATGGATGGAGAGTCTTTGATTCATAGATTACAGAAGAAATGTGAAGTCTAGGTGATTGATAGCAATGGAAATAATACTTAATACTTCTGTTCCTGACAAAGTGTGACGTGTTGTGTTCCACAGAAATGATATTACACAATGATTTGTTATGATTTTGTCAGAAAAACCAAGCCAAACCAAACCCGAGGTGCTGAAGCGCGATGGAAGATCAATAAATTGAGGGTTGAGGGTTTTCCGAAGGGTAAAACAGTTTCTGTTGTGTCCTGACTTAAACACAGATTTATTCAGAACCATGAGAGTGCAGTGGAAATAATGTGAAAGTCTTCAGGCAACACTTCTGACAAAGAGCCTGTGTAAGACAAGAATACAGAGGATAACTTTGGAAAATACAGCTCAGATGATATTCTACTACTAAAAAAAAGTCCCCAGTAAATCTGCTTTTAATTGATTTACCAAATTCCATTGATTTCAGAGCCTCTGAAGGTGCGAAGCCGTGGGCGTGAGATTGTTTTGCTTTGTCCTGCTGCTATTAAAGCTTCACAGATGTGGACAAACCAAATGGTATCCACTATTTTAGATTCAATATCTGATTTACAACATCATTTTTAGGGCATAATTTGAAAAGTCATCATAAGAAGGGAACATTTCAGGTGAAGAACAACACCACTCTTGTATATGTCTACAAATAAGTGTGTTAGATATTAAATATTATTATTATTTAGTTACATCCCTGAAACTCACATCTCATTTTTTTAAAGTGCAATTATTCAAAGTAGTTTCCTCAACAAAACAAAAAAAACTTTCTTCATGAAACAAGTCAATTTACCAAATTACTGAGGCAGAAGAGTTTGTGGTTTTTGTGCCTGTGGAGCGACTGATGTCTCAGCCCATGCAGTGCACGTCTCCATCGATGGCTATCTCTAAAATGGGCTGAGGAGTGTGCCGCCCCCCCGGCCCCTTCCCCTTCTGACACCCCCACAGCAGCGTTTAAGATGGTATCTCCCACTGATGTGTGTGTCAGCTTATATCCTCTCTGGATTCCTTCTTTGCTCTCCTCCAACTTAATCACTATTGATCTGCACATGCTTCGCTCTCCCTCACTCCTGCACTCTTTCCTGCACATCTTGGAAATCTCAGCCTTTATCACCCTCTCCCTTTTCCCTTTTTTTTTTTTTTTTTTTAAATTTCCTGTATCCCACCTATCCTTTCTTATATTTATCTCCTTTTTATCCTGCGGTCCTCACCCCCTTCTGCCTTTTTTTTTTTATACCTCCCCCTCGTCTGTTCGGTCTCATCTCATCTTTTGCTCTGTCCTCGTTTTTTTCCCTACAGCTCATTTTTTTACGACTTAATTTTTTTTCTGTCTTTTGTTGCTCGTTGTTCCACTCTCCCATCTTCGTTCCTTCCTCTCTCCCTTCCCCGTCCTCCTCATTACCATCTTGCTCCGTCTCTCTTTTTCCTTTCCCTCCCACGTTCCTTCAGGACCTCAGATACCTCGGTCAGATCTCGCCGTCCCCTCGCTACCGTCCTCTCTTCCCATCCTTCCTTCACATCCTTCCCTCCTTCCTTAGTGCCATGAGTAACACAGTTTGATCCTGCCGTCTCCCTGCATCCCCTCCCCTGCTCCTTTTTTCTCAAAGCTTCAAAAATGTTGATTCTGCTCTCCCTCTCTCTCTCTCTCTTTCTCTCCCTCTGGCTTCTTTCTTTTTCACCTCAAAACCGACTGTTGCCCCCCCTCACCCCCATCACTCTCTTGCTATCTCATCTCCTCCCTTCTGTCTTGAATATCTTAACTTCATCTCACATAGATTGGATGAGCGAGGAATGTCAGACAAGATCTCTCTTTCTCCCTCTCTCTGAGATGCTGAGGAATTTAAGAAGCATTTTATTGATCGTCGCTTCGGGGCAGCGTTTTTATGTGGGATGTGAGTGTGTGTGTGTGTGCCTGTGTGTGTGCGTGTGTTTGAACCCTTGCACATACAATCAACACACTGCAGATTATGTGCATGCCCTGTGGTGCAGATGCGCCTAGAGTGTGTTTAACTGTGTGTGTGTCTGTTCATGCAACAGTGTGCTCTGCCCAGACTTCAGTTACATGTCTCCATCAATACAATGACTGTCACACCTTACTTGAACAATGCAACACAACAACTAGAAAAAAATGACACAATGCAGATGTAACACAATAATGTTGTGTTACTTTACTTTTTTTTTATTTAATTACCGGGAAAACAAAAACATTATCTGTGATCTAGGGGTGGTAAAGTTACTTATCTACTATTACTGTGACTCACACATTTTGATTTCTCATGCTGGCTTGTAGAAATAGATATCCTGTTACTGAGGGAGTTTTGGCTCAGAGTTCCTCAGAAGTAAAACTTGCCCAAATCTGGCCAGCAGCAGTGACACCGCCCTGCTCCTCCTGCCCATGACGTTTCCAAGAAAAACTAGTTAATGGTTGTGATACACAGCCGCAGTCACACAATCCTGTTGCAGCTTGCACTTGTTAAACGTGTCCGATAAATAACAAATAAGTGCACTTCCAGTTCTTTCTCTCTATGTGCACGTAATTCATCTGCGTGGCGGCGGAGCCTCTGGAGTTCGGCCTGTGCTTTCCTACGTTTTACTGCAGGACTCAAACCTCGCTCTGCTGCTGTCACATGCTTTTTCATTTCATCCCATCGCTCCCTCCATCTCTCTCTCTCTCCATCTCTCTCTCTCCATGCCGTGAGTAGGCGTACACCGTCGGAGGTGAGAAGCGAGAGCGTGAGTGCGTGCCGGTAACCATGGCAACCCCGTCCTAATTGGCCAATGGCCTGGCAGGATGATTGGCAGCTGTTGTCAGTGAGGGGCTGTTCATGCAGACGGGGGGGGGTTGAAGAAGCCGAACGGGCCCCAGATGGGTCCTTCAGGATACGAGAAGACGAAAGAGGAGCGGGAGGAAGAATTTATTCTCTCCATTTTCAATTTGAGCCTTAAAATCAATCAATTTCTGGAGAGAGTGAAGGGTTCGTCGAAGTGGCTCTACGGCTCCGTTTGTGTGTGTGTTTGTGGCAATTTACTGTAGGCTATGTATGAGGAGGCTGTCCTTCCAAAGAAAAACGACAACGTCAGTTTTCTCATGAAAATCCCCCCCCCCAAAAAAAATATGACACATGTTTACATCGAAGTGACCTCTTGCACCCATGAGGAATTATAACTCCTGTCTGTCGGGAGCGAAGAAGGAAATAGTATGACGTGGGTTTATTGTTTGTTGTTTTTTTCAGCAGAGAGAGGAGAGAAGGTCGGTGTGGATGAATTAGATGACAACCAGAGAGAGCAATGTTTTCTTCCTGTTTCTGCGTCCTTTAATAATGACAACCACCAATAACTGTGGATTACAGAGATGATGAAGGTTGCTCTGACCTTTACAGAGTTTAAAGGTTATAGCTACAACTTTTTCATCAAAATGATAATTTTTTCAAAAATATTAGGCCTACATCCAAACCTGGGTGCAGAATAAAAGTATTAATTTTACAGATTTTTTAAATAGTAGCCTATATAAATAATTGTTTTTATACATTTTGACGGGTCCATATTTACATCTGGTTACGTTGGCAACGTTGGCATGAAATGATCTCTGCGCCAACAGCATTATTACGTTGATCATAATAGCTCTGTGGAGAAAATGGCATTGTGCTAATGCTAATGCTAACTAACAGTCAGCCAGTAGGCTGTGTTACTGTAATATAAGTCTTAAATAGTTATATCTTCCGACGGCAATCACTTATATAGAGTGTTTGGTCCGAAACACGTCAGTCACTCTGCTCTGCTGTAAGCCGAGGAGAAAACTTTCCTTGTATCCTACAACCTTTATCCAATGAGGAGAGAGAACGGCATAAAGGGGCGGTCCTCTCTGTGTGTGCAGCCAAGGGATGCGTGTGAATGTGGTGACGTAGGGACGAGGGCGGGGACTGCTAACTCCATCGGCTGACAGGAAGTTAGCCAAAACGACCGGATCGCTTACTTCTGCTTTAAGTACGGTTAGCATTAGATTAGCTTTAGCTACTAGCCGCTCCCTATAGGCGTACCTGGCAACCGGCAAGAGCGGGCGAGTGTGAGTGCGACATTTACTGGCTGGGAGGAATTAAACTTATAGCTAATACCTTTTAACCCAAACATCGTCCTTTCACCCAAACCTTCACCAGAGTGTTGTTGGAGCAGAAAACACTCCTCCTGTGTTGATCTAGATCCTTTCTTTATGTTTGTAATGCTGGAGTTTTCTTTTGTCATGTGCAGCTTTTTGTGTGGGTGTTTGTGTAGCTTTGTGTGTCTGTGTGGGTGTGTGGGTGGGTGTGTGGGTGGCTGTTCAGAGGGTTGATTGGCGGCTCTGCTCGGCCTCTAACTGAGCCGACACGCTTCTCATCATCCTCTCTCTTTCTCTCATCTCTCCCTCGTTCAGGATAGAATCAGTGTGGCTCAGGTTTCTCAGCTCAGTGCAGCACAAGCTTAGTTTCATTTCGTGATCAGGCTTTTCATCGTTCCTTATATCATTACACTGCTGTGACAGTGTATTGTGTGTGTTACAGCTGTGTGCAGATGTGTAGTTAAATCGACACTGCAGTCACTCGGATGGAAGCGTTGGAAATGAGTTTTGCAGTGTTGAACCACCAAGATGTTTGTGTTTTGGAGTCTCGCACGGGCTTTTACACATGTGGAAACATTAAAACACAACTTGTGCTCTTTTTGCTGACTAACACGGGCCCTACACACACACACACACACACACACACACAATCACACACAGAGAGACACACACACACACACACACACACACACACAAACGGAAATATGATTTTCCAGCCAAGGAAGGGCAGACGGAGCCGATAAAAAGATGTTTTCCTCTTCATCACTCTCCTTTCTCCTTCTCTTCCTCTGACTCACACACACACACACACACACACACGGTCTTTCTCTCCTTCTTCCTCACTCTCCCACACACACACACACACTCTGAATGCCTCACTCACTTTTTGTCAGTTTCTCATTGTTTAGAGAAGCAGTGTAAACTAGCTGCATATTTTCCATGACTTCAGGCTCTCACTGCAGAACAACCTGCCACACTAGCCTACACACACACACACACACACACACGTACGTACGTACACACAATGTTAAGTGTATGTGCACAGGCCCAAAGTCACAGTAAATGGAGCAAGTCATTGTAGTGGAGTAACAGAGCCGTCCTGATGCGTACCGTACACAGACTCAGTGCCAGTGGAGCACATCACTCCCCTGATGTGATATCACAAACTCTACTTTTACTTTGGTTCACAGCTTTTGGAGAAACTCCATGTTTAGTTTAAACATTGTTTTCTTTGTATCAGCTCTAACCTGCCACCTTTATAGTTAAACTGTAGCACTAAAACTAGTTGATGTGAAGCAGATGGTTGTGAGGGACGATGGAGCTGGATATAGGAATCACTGTGTTAGCATTCATTCATAATAACACAAGTGTTTTCCATGTTCACAAAAGATTGCAGTGCAAATGAATGTTATGATGGGACTGATATGGGAGTGAATACAGTCTTAATCAATAAGTCATACAAAATTAAGAATATGTATTCATGCAATTACAGGAATAAATAACACACGTGCACGCTCAGACACACACACACAGGCCGTCCCTTCAGTGTTTTGTTGCTGTTTAAGGAGCTTGTCTGTGGCTGTTCCTCCACTCTGCTCTGCTTTGATGTGGAACTGGTGCAACACTCCATCAGGGAGCATTAATATTATATCACCGCACGCACACACACTCAGACTAATACATGCCTATGAGCAGATGCAGCTACACACAATCACACACAGACACACACTCAGAGTCAATGCTTTATGACACGAGCTGCATGCTCAGGCTGCTGCAGCTCCTCACTGCGGCAGAGCCTCTGTCTGTCTCTGCACAGTTAACTTTAAAATTAAGATAAACACAGTCGTGAAATAATGAAACGAAAACACTCTTATCATGAAGGTGTTTGGCCAGTGAGACAAGGTGTTAGCTGTGTGTGTGTAATTTGTCCTCAAGGCATGGACGTTGCCTTTAAATTTACTCTCCTATATTAACACAAACCTGAGTCTGTGTGTGTTCTGTGCGTGTGTGTTTCTTTGTACATGTGTGTATATTGTGAAAGCCATTTTGAACAGACACACACACAAACTCACACATCTGAGGCTCCTTTTTCCATCTTGTCTGTCATCTTGTCTTTTTTCTTTCTTTCGTCTTGTCTTGTCTTTGTGAATAATAGAAGAAGATGACGTTGCTTTGTGGTAACTGGATGTATAGGATGGATGGATGTGTAGGATGATAGACGGATGGATGGATGCATGGATGGATGGATGGACACTAATTTATGAATGGGGTTAGATAAAATTGGATGATCTGTTTTCCACTGCTGTCCCTGTTATAAGTGAATTAGACCAAATGAGAAGGAAGTGAAAGAGAGAGGGAGGCAGGAAGGCAGGAGGGAGGAGGGAGGAGGGGGAGGGGGGAGAGCTGGTGGAGGGACATGCACAGAGAGAGAGAGAGAGAGAGAAGGAGAAAAGAAACAGAGAGAGATGGGGAATCCCTTCCTAAATCACATAAAAATAAACCACATGTGAAAATTAGCTGTCTTCCTCTCCCTCTTTCCATGTGTGTGTGTGCGTTTGTGCAAGACACTGCTTGTAACATGTTAAGTGTTTCCATATGAGGGACACACACACATAAGTACACACCATACACACACGGGGGAGTGAAAAGTTTCCATGTTTAGGCTAAGTGAGTTTTAACATGACAGATGTTGACTGTTACTGTAACACACACACACACACAGACACACACATGCGCGCACACACACACACACACACACACACACACACACACAGGACTATTTTTAACCTCTTTATGACTTTTGTGAACAGAAAGTGTAAAAGGATACAGACACAGACACACACAGTCATTTATAGATGGAAAATGTGTAAGGACACATTTAAACACACACACACACATGCACACACACTCACTCACACACTCACTCACTCACTCACTCATATAAACACAGTTTTTCCAGTGGCACTTTCCTCAGTCCAGCGTCTCCAGCCTGGTTTTTGGGGGTGGGAGGGGTTGGTTACAGTAAGTTGCAGGAATCTCCTTGTGTTGGTGTTTTCACTGTCTAAACCTCAGTTGACAGATCGTTTCCTCTGGTCTGAAAAAAGCCAGTTGATAAACTCTGGCTGCTGACGGGCAAGAACCAGACATGGTTGGTCTGTTACTGGGATTTTTTTTCATCTATCTATTCATTCTAGCAGCAGATACTTTGATTTGATTTGGTGCTTCTTTGGTTGTTTCTAAGTGCGTAAATGGACTGGCCCCACAAGCAATGTCCCAGATTTTTAATAAGACAGACAACTATAAGACAATGACAAGGATCATAACCAAGCAAAACTGTAAAATTCAAAGATGCAGGACAACATTTGGCGCCAATCATCCCTCTCAGTGCAAGGTAGATAAACACCTATGGAATTCTTTACCATCAGAAATTAAATCCCAAACAGAACTAAAGAGGTTTAGTGTTAAAGTTAAACATTGGCTCAAGCAGCAGCAGAAATGTGAACATTAACTTCTATCAAGTTATTGTCAATACAGCACTTTACTAATGTTTAATGCTAAATTTAACTTGTGTTTTAATCTGTTCAATACAAAATTGTATTGTATTCAGTATATTTTATCCTATTCTAAAGCCTGACCAGGGACAAAGACTGCAAATTAGCTGAAGCTAGACGTCTTATGCATCACATTTTCCCATTTTTTGTGGTAATGTTGTATGTATCATCCCTGTTAAATAAACATTTAAATAAATAAATAAATAGCTGATATTCACTGTAAAGCTCATCAAATATGTGCACACGTTTTCTTTTTCTTTTTCTTTGCAACTTTGGAGCCACAACTCTTAAAGAATCACAACAGTTTGGTCGTGTGTCTGTCGTCAGAAGTTTTGCATGACTTTGCTTTCACTATCAAAACACAACACGAAATCCAGCAGGGATGACAGTCTGTTCCAGTACGTATCCCTGTTGGTGTCATTACGAATGAGTAAGTACATTAATTTCTAAATTATGTGTCAGTAAAGGACGTATATCTCATATATTAAACATGCCAAGAGACATTTAAATCTATAGGTTTAATCTACGGGCCCAAAGCCTTTCCTTTTTCAGCATTATGTAAACACAGAGTTGTGTCAGATGCAGAGGACGACATCAAACAGCCTGTGAGCTACAGTACTGTAAGCCTGCTGAGGCTCTGCTGCAGCTGCACGCAGAGGAGAACTTCACTTCTGCTGCTGCTGCTGCTGCTGCTTCAGAAGCCGCTCTCTGTGGAAAAACCTGTGCCGGATCTGCTACGACAGATTGGGGTTAAAATTTTCCTTTAGGATGCTTGGAACAAAAAAACTACTGAAACACAGCAAAAAAGAAAGAAGATAGATACAACCGGAGTTTAATGCTGGAGTGGAATTCAGGAGCACGCACACGCTCACGTACATGTGCGTACAAATATTTAAATGTGCTCGCAGGCAGGGCTCCTGTTAGCATAATCACAGTGACAATGAGCAGATGTAATGGCTGAATATTTTTCAGGGATAGCGATGTGAGAATGCAACACACACACACTCTCACACAAAAAAAAAACACACATCCTATATTTGTGAGCCAAACCATCTCCACCGCTACAACAGCCAGAGGTATCGTTTTGTAATTTTGTTATTGTATTCTTCCGAGTCGCCTCCTTGTTCCAACTTTATCTTATGTATTAAAAAATAAAATAAAACACACAGTGGTTGAATTAAAATGCAGATTATAGCTGGCAGCATCTACATGAAGCATCCAACCAATTACATGAAGAGCACTGATGTCCACTGTGTTGCTACTGCAGAGAGAAGCCAATGTTGTTTTAATGCTTCTACAACAGTGAACCTGCACATTAAAGATTATATTTATATAGACGAAGCAGATATGGAGCAACAAAACTGGAAAACTGAAATTCCTGACTTGAGTTTGTGTCCATGGGAGATGAGTGACAGAAGGATCTTCACCTCAATCTCCTCGGATGCTGTAATGGTCTAGATTATACCTCTTTTCTCTTGTCATCTTCTTCTAACAGCATATTTTGTCTCAACTAATTTTCCCTGAGCCCGTGCCTCCCCGCTCAGTTATCTCTCCTCTCTCTCTGCGCTTTCTGTCCCTTTCGCCCGGTCTCATTTTCTCTGTCAGATTAGATCACAGTTTTTTGCTTTTGCCTTGACCATCTGTCCTCCAAAACCAGGCTCCTTTAAGACTCCGTCCAACTCTGCGGCTTTTAATCAGCAGTTCCCAGCTCCTTAAGAAAAATGAAACTGGCTTGGAGGAGGAGGAGAAGGGTTCACGCGCTCCTCTCTGAGTGTATGATTTTTTTTTTATTATTTCTTTCCAGGCTCTTAAAAAACATCCCAAGTAGCATTATAAAACTCACTCATTTTAGTGAGGCACAAAAATGAGGAAAGACAAGAGGAGCAGAGAGGATAAAGAGAGACTGTAACAAGACAGAGGAGGAGTGAAAAAAACTGAAACAGGCAGTGACGAACAGTTTCTCATTTCTGTGCCTTCTCCTCATCTTCGTCTTCTTCTCCTCTCCGCTGGCACAAAAAATCAGTTAAGATGTCCGATGAAATGAAATGAAATTCGCCTTTTTCTCCAGCTCTTGGAAACAAATGTGATAAAGAAACTTCTGCATTAGATTATGTGCGCTGTAACAGGATCACAACTTGAAGCAGAAGTCTGGCATTTCTAGTGTTTCTTTTCTGTTTTTGTTACAAATCCCATGAAAAGATCAAAACCAACAGTGTTTGATGATACAGCAATATTGTCTGTGTAAACTCTGGTTCATCTGAGCTGTATGAGTAGGCTACAATACACTGCAGTTTATGTCGAGCTGATCCTACAGCACATACAGCACCAACTGTTTTGTAATCAGTAATAAAGAATAGCCCCCCAACAGATTTGCAATTGCTAAAGATTGCAGTTTCCAGCTGTTTTATGAAATTACAGAGCTACAGATGTTATGTTATGTTATGTTATATCTGCAATAGGAACGAATGGTTTTGCACATATATGCAGCAGACAGGCAACTGTGCAGCCAGTCAGAGGATCAATAACGCAGCAAGTGATTTCATTTATCCATCCATCACAGTAACAGACCTCTCTTTACCCCATTCAGTCTGTCTCCTCTCTGTCGATGTCTCCCTACGTCCACTCACTGTCCTGTCACACAGTCTGTCGTCTCTCCTCCCTCCAGCTGTGTGTGTGTGTGTGTGTGTGTAGTTGAGCGTAGCTGTATTAAAATGCACAACAAGAAATCAGCCTCTCCTGGAATATTCACAGCAGATCACATTTCTTCATATTGACTAAGTGATTAGAATTTATAATCCTGCATCAATCAAATCCCGCTGCAGAGACATGTTAGGCCACAGCGCTCCTGTTTAATCAGATCTTGTCTGCGGCTAATTCACTGTTTGAATTGAATTGTCTACACTGTGTACGGGAGCGAGGGGAGGTTGGAGGGAGGTTTGGGGGAGGGTAATTACGCTGAGTTTGTGACCTCTGATGTCAGTCAACATTTATTTGTGATTGGGATAATTCCTACCAAGGTAATGAGAGGTGAAATTAAAGTTAAAAGTTATTTACACTAGTGGGAGCCTGGCCTTCCCTGCAGCCCCCTCCCTTCCTCCCTCCCTCCCTCCCTCCCCCTGCCTGAGGGGACACAAACTCCACTTTTACACTCTACTGCCTCAGTCAATACAGATGCTCCTGAGATATTTCGTCCCTGTATCACAGCAGCCAAAACTCAAAGCAATTTGATTCTAATTCAGGGTCAAATTTGTCCCTTTTACCTCAATTTTACCTCCGCGCTTCACAGCCTGAATATGAATCTGTATTAACAAGCGCTGTCAGAGTGGCAGAGTGGAGTCATGATGAAAAAGGTTTGTTTAACTGAGTTTTCGGCTTTAAAAAGAAACCTGAAGCAAATGAGCAAAATCTGAACTTCGGGTGACCTGAAGCCCTTAGCGACGGCTTTAAGTCTCAGTGTGACGTTGCGTTCAGTCATGTTGCAGCAGCATTAACTAACCATGAAGTGTCATTAATGTCAAACACAGCTCACTGACCCAAGGATTCAACTCAAATCAACTTTATCGCCCATGAAGAAAATCTGTCAGTCAGCCAGGGCCAAACATAGGAGGCACACAGGCTGGAATATAAGATGGATGGATAAAACATACTGAATTATTATATGAATATGTAAATCCTGTCATGTGTTATATCACATCTGGCCAATGTGAGAATAATCAACAGCATTTTCACCATCCAGTTTCAGCTCTGCACCCTGTTGTGTGGTTTTTATTGTGCTTGGCCTGGAAAAATGAAATGACTCTTCAATAGAGGCTTGTTGATCTTTAATATGTGGTTTGTCCTGTTTGTTTTTAATTAAGGCTGTCTAATTAGTACCTGATATCCGGCCACGTTGACAAATTATCATGAGGCAGGCGTTAAAGCAGCTAATTAATGAGGGAAAAACAAGTAATATTGGTGTTAAACTCTCTTTCTTTCTCTTTCCGTCCATCCATCCGTCTGCTGCGTGTCTGCCTCGCCCCAAAGCAACCTAAACTCCAGCTCTGTAAATGTCAGAGAAAGCAGAGACCATCAGTCTTACAGTGGTGTAAATACTGGCTGCTGTTTATCAAAGGTCACACCCAGCTGGGGTCACAGTGGAAAAATGGTAGACCTCTCTCTGTTTGTACAACACCCCGAGTTTATCCAGAACTCGCTGTTCAAACGCGGACAGTTCGAGACACAGCCTCGACAGACACTTTTCAAATTGTGTCTCAAAAGAAATCCTGTTTCTTATTCTGCAGATGATTCTGTTAAAGAAATGTTTTTATACCCAAACTGCCTTGAAAACATGAGAGGTTTTATTCCAAACAGCATCGACTACTGGCTTTCATTGCCGTTTTTTTTTTTAATCGGTTGAAAGGTCTTTTCGTTCTCATATTACTTGACAGTCGTTTGAGCACAAAGAACAACATGCGCGTTTGAGATTATTTTGAATCTTACAGGCTCTCGAAATGATAATTAACTTAACTGGCGTCAGAGGGAAAATTGGAAAAATGTCATCAGCGTGTTCAGTGAAAAAATGTCTCATTTGCAAATCAAACTCTTGGAGGATCGCTCTGATCTCTCCACAATTTACATGATGTGCCCCATATTCACTGATTGTGTGTTTATGCGTGCCGTGCGTGTGTGCCAGCCTGCAATAGCCTGCAATTGGCAAGGTCCTGAGGGAGAGGCAGGCGGCCATCTTGGCTCTGAGTGACGGTTTCTTCAAGAGAATGAAGAAATCCAATAGGCCCTTAGAAACAAGGACCGTGTGTGTGTGTGTGTGTGTGTGTGTGTGTGTGTGTGCGTGTGTGTGTGTGTGTGTGCGTGTGTGTGTGTGTAAATCCCACAGGTCTTGTATGATCCAGTAAGTTCAGACTGGAGACCATTGATCCTTCACCATTAAAGCCTGAGCAGCCAGGGTCACATACTGTAACACAGCATCGATTGTCGCCACACAATCTGTGGAGGGTTTTTTTTGCCTGCAGCCCAGCCTGAGCTGACCAACAGTGCTTAATCCTGTAGCGTATTGAGCAGCAAGCCTTTAACTTGTCTTGACTGGCAGCTATATTTAAGGTAAAATGGCGCTCTGTTGCATTAGTATAGACGTTTACATGTATCCTGTATTGAAAGCTGAGCTGCAGTGCAATGAAAAACTATGAGGTTTAGGCAATTAAGCCCTTTGATTAACCTGGAAGCTCTGACAAATCCTAAATAATCAAAAAATATTTAATGTTATACAAATATCTAAATGTGAGTGATGTAATTCCGTTAAATAAAAGGGTTTGTGTCATATTTAGGCAATTTACTTCAGGACCGATCACATCTGGATGGAAATCTGTAGCAGGAAAAACATGACAAAATCATGGAAAATCACAGATGATATTAAATTATTGTAAGTTGCCCCTCTGTTCACCCCCTAGATGTTGTATAGTATATGTCAAAATCCAACAGAGAAATGTTGGGAGGATTACTGTTACAGTGACTCATATCTACAACAGCAAAACCACAAAGGTCCATTACTCTGCTCCAAAATCTCCTCTAAGGTTGCACCTCTGAAACCTCAGCACTTCTATTCTGAGATGTTTGATGTCACCGGTGCCTTGCTGCCTGGAAAACAATGCCATTATAGTGTGTGTGTGCGTGCATGTGTGCGTGTGTGAGTGTGTGGTCACTGAGTCCAATGCTACAGTCGCAGCAGTCAGTTTGCTGTAACATTATAGCTCAGGGCTTCGTCCTGGCATCTCTCAATGATTTCATCCTCGATATCATATTAGCACCGATTTTTATTATCGATTCAGGTCTGTGTGTTTATTCCACTGTTTTAGTGTCTGAAACTCCCAGGATGCATCAGTTTGCATCAACGGTAAACACAGAAAGAGTGAGAACATGTCTGTATCTGCACATGCACCGATAGACTCGTACTATAAACAGCTCCACGATGCTCACACCGTGTTCATAAAGACTGTCTTCATATGCTTGCACACACGCATGCACTTTTCGCACCGTCCAATGCGTCCTCTGCACAGCAGGCCTGACACTTTGCTCCAAATGTAATTTTCCAGCCAATTAGCAGCATCATTGCATTGTGAATTTTTCAAACCCCCTCGGTGTCTGACTGGTCTGAGGATGGAGATGCTGAGCGGCGCTCTCCCCACTGGGAATCCACCTGTTCGCCTCAACCTACACAGAATACCAAAGCAGCGAGCTCGTGTTTCTCTGTCTCTCCATCTGACTCCGTTCTCAGTTCCCCGTGTTCTCTGGTTTCCTTCCAACTGATACATTTTGACAAAGCTGAATGGAAATACTTATTCCGCAGACTTTTTCCTCTGCAAAGTATTTATCCTCCCTGACATATGAACGTTTAAATCTCTTATTTAAATCTTTACTGTGCTTGTTTGTGGTCACATCCGTATTTTCTTTTTCATCTTTTGATGAAATGACAAAATAAAACCAACATCAGCAAATCTGTGTTGCTGTAATACATTGGTGGCCCCTTGGTCGCAGTGCAACAAGCAGCAAACACAACACTGATGTATTACCATCTTATAAAGTTGACATGGCCAACAAATAGTTGCCTAATAATTACACATCCAGTAGACCCAGAGCATTAATTTGGAGTAATGTGTATTTGCACCTGATGAATGTAGCTCCAATATCTGCTCTGCTTCAAGAAATATTGTCAAGTCTCCACTCAAACCCCTGAGGGAAATATCTGGACTTTCTCCACTAAGGTTCACCAGCTAGTAGTTAAGTTGTGGGATGAAAACAGGTGTGGCTGGATACAAGGCTGCGAGCGCTGAGGGTGAATCACCACAGTAAAGCTGCGAGCTGTAAACCGAAATTAATGAGCTGAAAGATGCTAAAACGCTACAGCTGAAGGAAAGCAACGCCGTGTTAATAATCCTCTGTGGTTTTGTTTCCATGATGAAACCTACACACGTCTCCCTTTTATCGAGTCATATCATGCCATAATAATATCAGTGCAGAGCGATTTTTAAAGTGCAAAAACAGGTTTTTGTGAGATTTTCTTAAAATTAGAACAAAGAGTGAGAGTTATTAAAAAGAAGTGTTTTATTAGAGCAGCAGGGTGGTGGTGGTGGTGGTGGTAGTGGGAGGAAAGGGAGTGGGTGGTTAATGAAAGATAAACAACAAAAACCACCATTATTTAACACATATTGAACTCTTCATTTTCTGGCTGCCAAGACCATAATAAACATCACTTTACCTACAACCCACAAGTCAGCAAGTCGCCATCAGACTAAAGAGGGTGTTTTTTTTAGTTTTTTAAATACATTTATATTAACGTGGAAACACTTTGGGCAGTGGTTTAGTATTAATTTGCACGTTACAGACAAATCCTCTCGGCTGTGTTAAGGAATCTTTTTACTTAGCGAGTGAAACGAGAGAGAAAGTGGAAGAGAAGAGTTGAACTGCAGGAGCAGATGGGGTGATAATTATGGAGTCGCTAATGAAACAGACCAAAGAGGAAACAATTTCTCAGTTGGTTGCACGAGCACACACTGTCACGCACACACAATGACACACTCAAATACACACGGTTATATACACACCAAGGTACACCACACACAGACACACACATGCAGCTAAACAGTGCACACAGATGCATTACTTAGATCATTTGATACTAGTTTTATATACATGCATTTCTAATGCACTGGTGCTGGTGACCTACATTATACTGTGCACACATACGCAAAGACAGATTGGTTACACACACACACACACACACAAATCAGGGTTTGCAGCTGTAGCAGCTGCCAGTGCCTGCAGTCCAACAGTAGAAACTCATTCATTGTTTGAGTGCATTATGCAGTTACTTTTTACACGTATTGATTGTATGTTTTGGATGCAGTTTGTGTTATTGTTTTACAATTTGGTTGTGTCATTTGATCTATTCAAATTCACACAGTGTGCGATTTTGTTTTACATCATATCTCTTAGTGCATTAGCAGTCGGCCTGATTCAAAAATGTCTGTGTAGTTTAACAGAATACGAATGCTATCAGTAGCATTAAGCTAATTAACCACCGATAGCGCATTGACCCATTAGTGAAGGTAAAGTCAATATTTGACACTACATGGGAAATACATCTTAGTTGTGGCCCTCCCACCTGTAATCAGTAGTCTATAATCAACCAATAATCAGAGTTAATGTTTATTCTGTAGCCTCAGTCATGTCACTATGTCCCTTTAGCTTATCTGACAAGGAAAAACAGTGGACGAAAAACATGAAAAATGAGAATTAAATGGTAAATCAGTTTCTATTTAAACAGTGTGAGTGATCATATAAACAAGAGCGAAACAGGAGTTTAGCTGAAGTTCAGTAGAGAGACAAGTGTGTCTCTCTCACTGCCGCAGAGCGCTGACTGTGACGCTCGGTTTGGTCGATCGGCCAAAGAAGGATGAGGATAAATATGTGGTGAGATGTGGCTTCTCTCTCTGGCTTGTTTGTTTTTCTGAGGAGCACTTTTTAAAAACAACACGAAAACACGAGTGTGGCCACAAGTGGTTACTGCATCTAAACACTGTTCCCAGGTCTGCCCGCCTTAGTGTGACATGATCTAACTCTTGTCATCTCCCAGCGTGAGTGTTTCTAGGCTAAACACACAATAAACAAGAACGGCAGTAGGAGGTGTGTATGTGCGTGTGTGCGGATGTGCGTGTGCATGTGTGTATGTTACTTGGTGAAGGGAAGTTGCCAAGTCACGAGTTGTTTACTGTACAGGCAAGGTCAGACACACTGAATCTCTCTGCTTCTGTCTCACACACACACACACACACACACACACACATTGCATAATTACAGTGTACTGTACATACATCCTACACATAATCACAGCCTCTGTCTCAGTCTCTCCTCTGTGCGTTGTCATAGATTTCAATATTTGACTATTTCAATATTTTGTAAGACAAAGTTATTAATATAAACTTAACACATGTTCATCCAAAAGTAAATGTCAGAATTCATTTGAGCATGTGGCGCTGACATGCACGACTGTTTCCAAGGTACTTCAGGTTCAACATTTCATGTCGTTCACCACATCTCTTTCAATCAGCTGAGACATGCACATTTCAAAACTCTGAGTCTGGACTTCTATGAAACATGCTGAGCTGGATGTGTCACATTACGTGTAATTAGCATGTTAGCATTGACAGTTTGGATCGTGTGTCACTCTGTTCTTCAGTAGAGTGTTATAGTGCGAGACAGTGGGCCGTCGAATCGCCAGCGTGTGTGTGTATATGTGTATATGTGTATGTGTATGCATTTGTATGGGAGAGTGTGACCTATTCGGCAGGTTGACGTTGGGCTGTGATTGACAGGTGTCCGGTGACATCAGGAGGGAAGGGAGGGCTTTGTCACAACATGCGTCCATCACTGTCACGTAATGATGATGTTATTTATTCCAAGAGTGAGACGTGGAGTGATGCAAAGTGTGTGTGTGTGTGTGTGTGTGTGTAGTTGTGCTGACAAGTTTCCTTCTTGCTGTGGTGTGAAAATGTCCCACAAAGTCAGAACGCCAGGACAGCAGGAACCCAGACACCCCCGAGGAAATAATTCATAATAATTCATTGAAGTTCTGAAGGAGAAGGCTCTTAAAGCTTGACATCAAATCTTACATTGTGTAATTTATAAAATGGCAAAAGTGTTAGAAACTACAGCAAGAAGCACATTTACTCCATTTGCATTTGACATTATCCTATAAAGAACTGGGTCACCCAGTTTTTATTTTGGCATCATTTAAGTTAAGCTTGCACTTAGCATCAAGGCTTTCTAATGTGTTTTCTTCATTTGTAATGCAACACTCAACCGTCAGTGTAACGACAGTACAGTGAAAAAATTATAACCTCTATATTCAGTTTGTTCTTAAAGTTAAATCTCAGTTGAGTGAGTGCACATGAAAAAGCAATATGCACTGACCTGGGTTTAATTTTCTGTGTGTGTGTGTATGCGTGTGTGTCAGCAGTTGAAGTGCCCTTGAGTAAGGGACCAGAATCGCGGCTTCTCATTGGGTCTTCATCGTTGGTTTCCATGGCTCTCACCAGAGAGTGGACAGAAAATCAAGTCGCAAGAAAGTTTGTTCTTCGTTTACGGCTCTTATTTAAGATTCTGTGTGACGCACCAGACGCTTGCAAATTAGCTTTAAGAGCAGGACTGACTCAATCCAATATATATATTTTATACTTTAATTTATTAGAATGGTCAGTCTGGGACGGACAGCCCAGCCGGTGTAATCAATAAAAGGAGAAAGAGTATCCTGATCAATACCAGAGTTAATCTGTTAGCCCCGGCAGCTGCAGCACAGAGCCGCCTGTCACCACTGACATTTAGTGACGAGGCTGAAGAAGAAACCTCACGCTGAAATTCACTCTTATTTTTATTGACTATTCATGTGCTGAGCAAGCACTCTTCAGAAACAGTGATGCATGAGTAAAAAGGGCACACACACACACACACACACACACACACACACACACACACACACATACACACATGCACACACATACAAATTCAATAACTATTGAAGTTTGGACACACAGTACATGCAAATATGCATACACATCATACACACGCAATTCATGGACAGACAGTACAGTACAGAAGGCATATTTGACTATCCAGACACACACACACAAACACACACACTCTGACCCTTGTCCTCGGACTAATGAGCAGGTGAGACGAGTCAAGCACCGATCATCAGTCAATGTTTCATCACTGACACTGGTCAAAACAGTATTTGCTCCCCAGAGACGTGTTCATGCTGAGAGAGAGTAAAGGTGTCGTCTGCTGTAAATATGTCGATGAACATGACCAACACTTGCCTCCTGTGTTCGGTTTATTCATCTATTTCCATTCTATGATGTGCCATGTTGACAAAACTGACAAAGGTTAAATGAAAAGGCGATGTTGTATTTTTAATATTATTAATATTATTGATATTATTATCTATAGTTTACTTCCTTTCTGTCTGATGTTGCATTATATTGAGTTTTAGACAACAGATTGGCTGGATTGTGTAATAGATTCTGTTGAATTGGTTTGGTTGTAACATTTCTAACTCTCAGCTCATTTGATTCAGACTGAAGCTTTTTGTAGGTGTCTATTTTTATTGATATATGTTTTTAAGAAACGAATTTGTAGTAATTTTACTCTGACAGCAGAAATAGCACAAAAATCTCAAAGAGAAATAGTTGTTGCTTGGTATAAATATTCAACAGGATGATAATGGACACACACTGTAAAGTCTCTTGCTAATTAGCATCACACATAATGTGACCGATTTCACTGCTGCACAGTTTGTGATGAGATATTTTCACACATGGCAGGAGGACAACAGCACCTGAGTGTTGATATTTGAGACGTCACTCAAACTAGAAAATAGAAAAGAAGACAGAACGGGTTCCTGAACCATCTGGGGCAAACCAACTGTAGAGGCCGTCTGCTGGATCAGGCAGTGCAACACGAATTTGTGTGCTGAGAGAAACTACAGTAGGAGCTGAGTGAGGTCGGGATGGATGGATGGAGCCAAAGGACAGACGATGCTGGACATTTTGGTTTAGCGTCTGTTTGCGTTGAGAGATCTGTTTTCTCTCTCTTCCTTCTCTGCCTTTTTTGAGATTTGTTTGGTTTCATTGAATGCTGTTGCTATGACGATGACATTCATTGCGGCGCTTTGAAGGGGCCATCATAATTTTCTCTGCTGGACTTCAGACTACCGCTGAAAATACCGTTTGTGTGACGCCGAGCGCTCGCCGTTTGATGTTGATTTGTAAAAGAAGAAACAAGACGAGGTGTGTTAGGGAGAGGTTGTTTATAGAAGATGGAAAAAGACAAGACAATGTGAAAGTGAAGATGATGTGGGGACCAGAGAGAGAAAGAGAAAGAGAGAGAGAGAGGGATGGAAAAGCAACACTTTCTTCTCTCTAAGACGAAATCCGTCTGAAGATAATGACACTGTAGGATCGGTCGTTTCTCAGGCCTCAAATCATTCAGCCCGAGGGAAAGTGGAGAATTACATGAGGGGGGGGGGGGGTGTTTTATCACGGGGAGAAATGCAATCTGCATGACTGCCACCAAAGTGATTGTTTTCCATTTCATTCCTTTTCTCCATTTCCGGCCCGTAAAAGGGCAGCCGGACATTAAATTCACCCTGTTATTATCGGCGCACTGAGGATTCAGAGTTGATGGATGAGCTGTTTCTGGGCAGCAAGTTGAGTTTTTACATTTCAGCCTCAGTTGGGTTTGATTTAACGAACCGAGGCGTCGTTTCCCAGTTAATCAGATTGAGACAATTGTTCAATTACGACGTTATTTAACAGATTTATCATCTGTAGGTTCAGATCTCAGTCAGAACCTGCTTTCCCAGCACTTCTTCCTCTCCACCCTGTGGTGTCTTGAAATAGAGATGAAGAAAGGAGCAGAGCAGGTTCATATTCTGCTCATGCTCGTCCTTCCTGATGCCTCCAAGTGATAACAGACTTTGATATCTTAAAATGTGTGCCAGTGGATCCAGAGCAGGTCGTGACCCGGGTGTAAGCTTCATGTATCACACAACCACGGCGTAAGGGTTTGATGTTTCATCTGCGAGGGGAGTTTTCCGCTTGACAATGACAGACCTGCTGTCATCTACCCAGCACCTCCGGTTTCTATTGAAGTGCTCCGTCAACATCGCAGAGGGGTGATGATTACTCCAGACCCGGTAAATCGCTAAAATGTCTTTTCTCATCTTCCTCCGTCTCCCCCTCTCCCTCCCTCCCTTCCTCCCTCCCTCCCTCCACATCAGAGATAAATAGACAGATAAGGCTTTTGGTGTTTTGCATGCCAGCTTTGGCAGCATGTTAATCACAATCCTGCATATTGATTCAGTCATGCAGGGCCAGACGAATGACTTTATTATGAATTCTCAATTAAGTTTTACCCCCCTGCTCTTCATCATGCGAAGGGATTAGTGTGGTGTTTTGATGTTTAGTTGGCTGTTTTCCCCAACCAGACTCTTGAGGAGGGAAACTTTTCTCCATTATAGCGAAAAAAAAAAAAAAAAAGTTTTGATTGATTGCTGTGAAGTTGCAGAACTTTTCCCAAATAGCAAAAGAAATCCAGCTCTTACCGTGGCCCAGATCTGGCTCATATACAGCATGACAGGGATGATGCTACATCCACATCTGGACCAAATCTGGCACATGTAGAAAAAGCATCTTCCAGCTGTCAGTCAATAGCTGTTTATATGTACAAGTACATAGCCCAGACCTAGTCTTATTGAATCATATCTGTTTTACTGCTTAATATAATTTGCCTCCATGTGGACAACACACTAAATAGACACAAACACCAGGTGCTTATGTACATGTACAGTACCAACCCCTACCTGCATTAGCTGACCTGTGTCCGACCCCTCCGCCAGCCAGGTGGTTGCCCCAGGCTACGGTTTGAGCATGTTAACCTCTGTTCACCAGAGCCACAGTCCCTCCATGTCCACTCGTCCCTGCACCGCTGCTGTCGTCCTCTTTCTGTCCTCTTTGTCACTCATTGGCTTTGGCACTTCATTGTTTTCCCTTTCCTTCCCTTTAAAAAGGCCAGAAGGTTATAAACTGCTGTTAAGATTTTTCCCATGATGCTGCTGTGATGCAGACGAGCTGTGGATATAGATTTCACCGTGTCGGTCTTATCGTTTCCGTTGCCCTCTCTTTTATTTCTCTCTCTTGTCAGTGCGGCTACATGATCCACAGTGATTTATTAAGGATTGTGTGTATGTGTGTATGTGTGTATGTGTGTGCGTGTGTGTTTGTGTGTGTGTGCGTGCGCGCATGCTGCAGGATGTTAGGCATTGCTCTTCAAAGAGTGTGTGTACAGGTCGGTTTTCTGTTTCTATGTCCGGAAAATGAAGTAATGTGTGTGTGCGCATTTATGACTCCCCGCTGCCAAATGTCTGGCATGCCTTTTGTGTCAGATTTCATTCCTGTCTTCCAGATAATAAAGTGTGCGTGTGCATGTGCGTGTGCGTGTGCGTGTGCGTGTGTGTGTGTGAAAGAGGGTGAGACAGAAAGCAGAAAACACACATACAGTACACTCACACAGAGGTTCAACCCAGAACAGGAACTCTGTGTTTAGGTTCTTTCACACCTAAACACACATATGAGGACTTTCTCTGTGTGTTTGTGTTTTTGTGTGGGCATTAGTGTGTGTGTGTGTGTGTGTGTGTGTGTGTGTGTGTGTGTGTGTGTGTGTGTGTGTGTGTGTGTGTGTGTGTGTGTGTGTGTGTGTGTGTGTGTGTGTGTGTGTGTGTGTGTGTGTGTGTGTGTGTGTGTGTGTTGACTGTGTGACAAGAATGGCCGGTCAGCTATGCTTCCGCAGAGGAAGAGATACATTTCACCTCGTCTGACAACATCAAAGAGCTGAAAACACTCGGACAACATTTCTGTCACACCCAGAACAAATCCCTGACCCCAGAACTATCCGTCCCCGGGACTAAGATTAGACCCTGGAGCGTCAGAGAGAGAGAGATGGAGTGACTGATGATCGGAGGAAAGATAAAGATGGAGATGCGTTAAATCCCAGAGGCTGAGTCTGAAAAGCAGTTTTTGTCTTCTTATCATTCCCTTTATGTGAAGCCTTTTTTAAATGTCATTCACAACAGATATTCACAGCCTTTAAGTCACACACTTTCGCAGAATAATGCTTCTGTTGATTTACCAAACTGACAAGAACAAAATATTGAATGAAACACTAAATATTGTGAATCTGTGAATAGGAAATCTTTACTTCATTAACTCATTGAGTGCCAACCACGTAATTTCTCGTTTTTCGTTCCCATGCGTTGAGTGCCAAAAACGAAATTTTTCGTTTTTTGCTTTTTTTTTAAATTATGAAAATAGACACTTTAATACACATTATATGTAAATTTGGGGACTCTACGACGAGGAGAACTGAAATAGATGACGATCAAAGTCACATGACAGCTCATGATCTGGAAGTTTTTATCATAACTCAGCTTCTGCAAACGGAGTTCTGCATGCAGATGCAGTGCAGCTGCTCCGCAGCTGCTCTGCTCTCACCCGCGAGGCTGCAGCAGCTGGGAGCTGAACCAGGAAGCTCTCAGCCCACTGTCCCGCCCGGTCTTCATCTGGAGCAACACCGTGTCCTCCCCAAAGTCCTCCCGCGGTAAAATCTGATGGTCTCTGGGTCAAAGCAGACCGGCACCACCGACCCGTACCACAGACGGACCGCGACCACCGGCGGGACCGGTGTTCGCGAGCCGCTGTGGCCGGCAGAGCCTCACGTTCCGCGGCGAGAGGCTGTGACACGGCACGGTGCGTCTGTGTTATTGCTGTTTAGTGGCGCCCCCCCCGCCCCCGATGGTGGTTTTGTGAATAGAACAACAATTGTTGTGTATATTTATCTTATACGAGCCCTTTGATCCAGAAATGCGAGTGTGAGAAGAGCGACAGACACAAACAGCGCACCTTTCATAAAAGACGCTCTATCTCCTTTTCTAGAAAAAAAGGAGGGATTTTGGTGAAACCCAGCCATGTTTAGCTTGATTTTTCTCAGGAACGGAGGCACGTAGAAACAAACGGTTTGTGGCCATTTGAAGGATAAAGTTAAACCTTTCAAATGAGCTACAGTATGTGTTGGTGGCAATAATATAGAATACACTATGGCTCTAAAATAAAAAGTCAAATATGGTCTAATTTGCCGGTACACTTGACTAAAACTTTGGAAAGGAGCGCGGCACTCAATGAGTTAAAATTAAACAGATGCCCATACACATCCTGACTAATTAACACCTATGCTTTTAGATAAATCAATATTAATCCATTTAGAGAAAAGAAAGGCCTCGAGAATTTATTCTCTGTCTTTGTGCTTTTGCATCATTTTATATATTGACTGATGAACCCAACCAGCAGCTGTCAGCACACGGGAAGGAGAGGAGGACAGACAGAGATGTGACTGTTTATCTTCTCTGACTGTTCACTCTGGGCCCTGAACCTCAGGGTTGTTGCACTGGCAGCTGTATAAATCCATCTATGTACACACAACCGTATAAGGACACAGGTCACAAGGTCACTTGTTTGGATCCATTGGCCATATGTGGACATCTGCTTATATTTTACACTATATTAGACATACAGATCGAACTCATGTTGTATCTGTACTGCATTAGTGTTATACATGGTGACTATCTGCACTTGGAGGTGTTTTTACATTAAACTACTTCCATGGTATGAAATATTTAGAAGTAAAAACAAGTAAATGATAAAATAAAATTAAAAAAAATCTGTAGATTCTTGCAGGAAGAGTAAAATCCATAAAGAAAAAATCTCATATTCAGTCACTTTAAATGTTGCCCTCATGGGTTTAAAGTGCAGCGATCAATAGATGTAATTAAATAAAGCTGACGTTACCGACACGGGCGACCCGCTATGATTTTTTAATAAAAAGTTAATGTATTCATCGCTGTGATAGAAAACCAGTATATTGGTCCAACTTCACCTCACGCTTCGTCAGTCAATGCGGTGAGGAAATGAATTTCTGTTTCTCACCAGGGTTTTTTCACAGGTCCACTCAGCCTGAACTGAACCCGGTCTAAATTATAGGATACCTAATCTCATCAAAACCTTGAAGGGTCTCTTTTATAGGTCGCATGTGCAAGGAGTAGATCTGAGTATGTTCATGTTTTACTTAAAAACCCTGAGGTTTTTGACATAAATGGCGGCATAGCTAAAGAATGAAGTCCATTGCGGACCACATTGAATCAGTAACATTGTATTAATGCATATAGGCTTCTTGTAATTGATGAAATTGTAGATTTTGTAATTAAAAGAAGATTAGAAAAACAGAATAATTGCAGTTTTAGGAAAAGGAAACATTTAAAGAAGAAGAAATTCGTTCCTCGGCATCTCTCCACCTTTCTCCTCGTCTGTATTTCTGAATGTCCTCTTGTCCTGGCCCCCGGGCATATGTAGGCTATAGCCATTTAAGACGAACTGGCAGCAGAGCCAGCATGGAAGTGCCTTGGAAACCGAGCCACGCTGACCACATGTTGCCGTGGCAACAATCCGACCCCTCTCTCTTCTCATTCTCGCTAACAGTGCAAAGTGGGACTGAGAACTGGCAAGCGCTTTAACAAACTGAACTCATGTTAACTCATTGAGTGCCGCGCTCCTTTCCAAAGTTTTAGTCAAGTGTACCGGCAAATTAGACCATATTTGACTTTTTATTTTAGAGCCATAGTGTATTCTATATTATTGCCACCAACACATACTGTAGCTCATTTGAAAGGTTTAATTTTATCCTTCAAATGGCCACAAACCGTTTGTTTCTACGTGCCTCCGTTCCTGAGAAAAGTCAAGCTAAACATGGCTGGGTTTCACCAAAATCCCTCCTTTTTTTCTAGAAAAGGAGATAGAGCGTCTTTTATGAAAGCTGCGCTGTTTGTGCCTGTCGCTCTTCTGACACTCGCATTTCTGGATCAAAGGGCTCGTATAAGATAAATATACACAACAATTGTTGTTCTATTCACAAAACCACCATCGGGGGCGGGGGGGGGCGCCACTAAACAACAATAACACAGACGCACCGTGCCGTGTCACAGCCTCTCGCCGCGGAACGTGAGGCTCTGTCGGCCACAGCGGCTCGCGAACACCGGTCCCGCCGGTGGTCGCGGTCCGTCTGTGGTACGGGTCGGTGGTGCCGGTCTGCTTTGGTCCAGAGACCATCAGATTTTACCGCGGGAGGACTTTGGGGAGGACACGGTGTTGCTCCAGATGAAGACCGGGCGGGACAGTGGGCTGAGAGCTTCCTGGTTCAGCTCCCAGCTGCTGGAGCCTCGCGGGTGAGAGCAGAGCAGCAGCGGCGCAGCTGCTGCATCCACATGCAGACCTCCGTTTGCAGAAGCCGAGTTATGATAAAAACTTCCAGATCATGAGCTGTCATGTGACTTTGATCGTCATCTATTTCAGTTCTCCTCGTCGTAGAGTCCCCATATTTACATATAATGTGTATTAAAGTGTCTATTTTCATAATTTAAAAAAAAAGCAAAAAACGAAAAATTTCGTTTTTGGCACTCAACGCATGGGAACGAAAAACGAGAAATTACGTGGTTGGCACTCAATGAGTTAAGTCTTTGAATTGGATGGTGAGGCTTTTCTTCTTGAGCGTTTTTCTCTGTGATGGTTTCGTCTTTATTATTCGTCTTATCTATTTGTTCAGTGATCAGGGTTTCGTCAGGTTTCTCAAAAGTTAATTCCTGCAATTTCATACCCGTTTAACCTTGAATGAGGCCAAGACAAAAAAATATTTAATCATTTTGAATAACTCCTTGCAACCTGTTATTTCAATTTTCAGTTCTTTGAATTAAGCCTTGTGAAACATTTAAAGGCTACCTCAGGAAAACAGAAGGAAAGAATAAGGTTTAAAAACGTTGAGAGCAAGCAATGTAAGAAAAAAGCGGAAAGTAGAAGGACAAAAGTGAAGGGAGACAAAAGAACAAGATGTTTTCATCATGGCGATATATTTTAATTGACTTGGTTTATTGAGGTTTACACACTCAGGTCAGCCAGTATTAAAGTGCTTGCAAGTGTAATGTTGAGGTGCCAAAAAAGCTATTTGAATCGACAAAGAGAGAGAGAGAGAGAGAAAGAAATGAGTGTGTGTTTGTGTGTGTATGAGAGAGTGAGAGAGAGTAAGAGGGGGTAGAGGGAGGAGAAAGTGAAAGAGTTATTGTCATTGAATCACGCCAATAAAGCACAAAACAGAGCTGGTGAAGAGAGGAGGTGAATAGGACTCTTCACTTCATGCCAGTGAAAAATTCATTTGAAAACTGGAGGGGAAGTGGGATGGATTTGGAGTTTGCGTGTAAGTGGCAGGAAGAGAGGCCGGCGCTGCCAACTGGAATAGTGTGCCACTGCTAAACTTAAATCAGCCAACAAGAGGAGGAAGAGGAGGGAGGAAGAGGAGGGAGTGATTGAAAGAGGGGAAGGGGAGTGGGGGGGCGAAGTGAGCTACTGAATCTGTAGATTGAGAGGAAATGTCAATGGGAGGAAAGAAAGCAAAAAGGAGAGTTTTTTTATTTTTTTTACTTTCTCCCCTCACAAGTTTGTAAAGGAAAATGGCAAAGAGCAAGCAGCCGGTAAAAAAAAAAAAGACAGTGAGGGTTATTGTATGGTTTCCAGGCCTGTGAATAGCTCTGCCATTTGCTTTTTTCCCCCTGCTCTCCTTTGTGTGGTCAGACTCAGCACCGGTGACCAGCACATAGGCCACAGCCACGTCCTGCTGCTGACACGGAGCTGGCTGCTGCGCCGATGTAGAGGGGTGGGGAAATCTTCAGCACTTGATCAGATAGAGAGAGTTGTTTCTCTGTGTTGGAGACTTGAATATAAAACGTTATTTTCAACTGTCATTTCTAAAAAGCGCATAACAGTTGACGAGTTAGATCTTAACATGCTCTATTATGGCACTTGTTTTCATTGTATGCTCATCCGATCTACCAGAAATTCTACATATTCTTATTTGTTTGGTATGGCTTATATCTTCAAATCATTAAGTGCTGTATTCCTGTTAGCAATGCATTAAAAAAAAACACAATGTATTTAAAATTAGCGAATATAATCATAGTCATACAGTTTATCTACAGTTCATTCACATAAAATCCCAAGTCTGTTAGAGGCAAAAGGTTGGAAATACCTGGTTTAATTATCAACAGTGTATTTCATTTAAAAGCTTATTTAATGATCCATTGGTTAAAATCTCCATCTAGTAGATGATAGATAGATCTCGGAACAAAATCGGGTAAATAAATCTAAATATTTCTCTTTCAAATGTAGTAGAGTAGCAGCATAACGTAGCTCAATCATGAATATCCTGTCAAATTGTACCAAGTTAAGGCATGAGTGCTACTGTATTGACCCAATTGGATTAGTTAGATTAACAGCAGATCAATGTCATGAAGAACAAACACGATAATAAATTATTTTGCATCAAAGATCAAGAACCTTATTCACCTTTGCTCCTTCACATCGTCTTTGTTCAGGATGAATTTGCCTCAGGAAGCAGTAGTATACATACATGTATACTGGTCGTTTTCCAGTTCACAGAGTCCAGTTCATGTACTTGTCGTGATCTATATCAGAGTAATCTGTTATTTTCTAAGGCTGGTTTCACCAGGTGCCCTCCATTACATCTACACTGCATAAAACCGACCTTTCCTTCCTCTCACACACATGTGCTCATGTACAGTAAATACACTGTTTCACACAGTCGCACAAAGTGGTTGATTGAGCGTGAAGCCAAGGAAAGAGTGGGGGGGTGGGAAGGAAAGTAGCAAAGGCTAGAAAATGCACAAATATAACTACAAACACATGCACACGCATATGGTGGTGCAATGAGGGGGAAAAGAATCAAAGAAAGGTTCAAGAGGAAAATGGTTTCTTGACATTTAAATGGATTCAGCCCTCTGAAAGAAGGAGACGCAATAAGCAATGACTTGAGTGAGTAAATGAAAGGAGGTGTAATGGACGAATCCCTCTGTACCTATTCAGCTAAGATTGAATTAGTTTCACCTTTTTATCCCCTAACAACCTACATATACACTGACTCAAAGGCTCTCAGCAATGAAACACCTGTAACAGCTGCTTCTGTCTGGAAAAAAAACTGTAATTATCGTTGTGAAAGCGAATCCACTTTATCGCCTGGAAGTTACATCCTGTACGTTTACATGTTCTTTAACATGTTCACCTGCTTCTTCCCACCATCCGAAGACATGTAGTTAGGTTAACTGGCAACCTGAAATCATCCGTTGATGTGAATATGAGTGTGTGAGATTGTGTGTCTCTATGTGTCGGCTCTATATCAGCAGAGGTGGCTCCAACGCTCACACATGACCGTGCACGGATAAGCAGTATAGCTGATGGATGGACAGTATATATAATGGAAACTCTGCATTCAGTGTGCCATTTATCTGCAGAGCCAGTGTTTGCATTTACAGATCTGATCATGATTATGTGTGACGGCCACGCTCATCGTCAGTGTGTCTTATCTGCCTGCAGGAAGAAGTCTCTTTAGAGAGACGACGGTGACAGGAGGAAGGTCCAGGAGGATTTTGATTGATCCATGTTGGAAGGAGCTAGTGTACTATAACACTAAATGGAAAATGTCTTCTTATTAAGCTCAATTATCAGACTCGAATACTTAAGTCTTAATTCTTTTAAACTGCAAACTAACAAAACATTGTTTTGACTGTAGACAAATGACTGCGGAAAGCATTGCAACTGCATCTAATGCTTTTTTGTGAACACTAATAGAAAGAAATCTGTAAATGTTTCTTGTTATGGTTGCCTGAGATAAAATCATCCGACACGCTCTGGCTGTTTAGAGAGAAGAGTTAGAGATCTGAGCCCGGCCGTATAAGGAGGAGGTTATTAACTGATGTAAGGGGGAGTGAGAGTGTTTGCATCAGACATGCCAAACCACAAAACCTAAACTTGAACGTCTTCCATGAGTGAATCTCCCCCGAAGCTCCACGTCATACTGACGTCACTCGGGGAGATGGGGAGAGAAGAACAAAAAGGACGCATGAGAGACGTGCAGAAGAAGCTCGTTGTCTCCCGCTGGTGACAGGAAGTCACAGTTTTGTTAAAAAACAAGTATAAAAGGAGTATTTTGTTTTTGTTTAAATCCATTGCAACTCTCCATGGAGGACATTAAAACATTTGTCCGTGTTTTTTAAACGAAACTCAACAGACAAATAAAAGGTTTTATAATCATCTGGGATTTTTTTTATTGATCCTTGTTTTGCCAGCAAGCTTTTTTCAACATCTTGATTATCGTTTCATCTTAGTTTTGACGTCTGACAGTTGCAATTTTCTTGCAATTGCAAAATGTTACCATGGTAAAAGACTATATGAAGCCGTCACCCCTCATGTTGGAGGTCTGATCTAGAATAAAAATAATGGAGCAGTTGTGAGACAGGAGTTGTTGTTGGGGTTTTTTTCACTTCCACAGTTGTGGCTTGTGGCTCCAGAGGCTCTTCAGTCCACTTGACTGTGCGTCACTCTCCATCAGTGCCGATCTCAGTCATGCAGCTTAGATACAGTAGAGCACATACACAGCCTGGAAATGGTGGAGCACCACAGCTGGTCTGGCAGCATCAGCTGATTAGCAGTCATATCCTTACTGCCCTGTTTTACTGCCCCTCTCTCTCCCTCCCTCACTCCCTCTCTCTCTCTCTCTATCTCTCTCTCTCTCTTATTGGTCTCATTATATATCAGTTGTTTTTGTACTTATAGAATATAATATATAAATATATATTAAAAATCACTTTGTACTGCAGCCTCACCATCTGTCACTCCTTGTCCCCTTCTTCAGGGACCTATGAATATTTTTTTTTACACTAATTGCAATTATAAGCAGCAGTGTGTGTGCGTGTTTCGGTGTGTGTTGGTGTTTTGGTGTGTCAGTGTGTGTGTCCAGTCAGTGCTTGTAAATTGCTGAGCTCAGCAATTTCTTACTTAATCCTGACTGGAATAACTAAAGACTCAATATTAATTAGACTCTCTCCCTCTCCCTCTTTCGCTCCCTCCCTCCTTCTCTCTCTCTCTCTCTCTCTGACCATCCTGACCTTTGAGAGCAGCAATAGCCAAAGAATCCACGAAATAAACCAACTCATTAACTGCACAGCAGTTGGCTGTCCTTTAATTTATTATCTTCTGAATAAACTGCGTGAACCTATTGTTAGCGTCCGAGCTAACGGGTAATAAGTGGGAGTGAACGAGCCGAGTGACTGTGCAGCGAGCTCAGGGAGCTGTTTCTCCTCCTCCATCTCCATCTCATCATTAAATGAAGTGATGTACAACCCTGACAAACGCACGCCATAGGGAAGTAAATGGCCCGGCCGGCGGGCCTACAGAGAAAAAGAAAGAAGCCTGGTAGCCTACTGTGAGTCACGAGCACTGAGGTTGTCACTGTGATAGCCGTTAGCTCGCCAGCTAAGTCAATAGGTCATCAACTCGCTGCGAGTGGCAGTGCTCGCTACGCCACCACTTTTTAGCTGATTCACTTCACTGTTTCAGACTCACATGTTCTCACACACACACACACACACACATGTACACACACAAACACACACATATACAGTACATACAGTGTTATTATTACGCATACATTTACTCTCATACATGTGGTTTCAGTTATATTTATAAGGACATTTCCTGTGTGAAGCTGCATTTTTGTGTGTGTGTGTTTGTGTGTGTGAGGGAGTCCCCAGGATTTTCCAAACTCCTTATTAGGTTAACAGATACTGCAGATAGGAATGGAGGGGAAACGAGATAGTTGGACATAATTTAGAGAGACAGAGAGAAGATAGTGAAACTCTCTCTGATGATAGGACATAGTTTAGACGACACAGAGGAGGGTCTGTCGCGCACGCACACACATATATATATATACAGTACACACTACTTAGGCAAAAATGGAGAGTGGCTGCTTCTGTTTATGGCTTTGTCAACTGTTTTGCATAGTGCTGTCCAATAAAAACCACTATTACCATAAACATTATTTTTACAGCTCTGTTCACTATCCGACTGATAAAATGACTGTGAGCTGGGAAAACAAGCAGAATGGCTGTCACTGCGGTTTCTCACCGTCCGACCTCCTGGCTGAGCTCAGAAAGCTGTAAAAGCTTCTCAAACCAAACAGAAACAAAAAGATTATTGAGCTTCACTTTGCGTCCAGGTACTGTAGAGTCGTCGCAGTACAGTCAGCTGGCTCCTGGAGGCCGCGCTGTCAAACCTTGATTTATTTTTCCTCCCGAGCGTTTTGAGAGTTTAACCGTAACTGGATTTTAATTCATGGTTTTCGTTCATGCAGAAGGAGTTTTCTTCCTCTCTGTTTCCATTATTTTAAAGACGTTATGTCTAAGTTGTAAACATAAGCATTAACAGCCAGTCTAGAAGAAATACTGTGAGTTCACCATCAAACTCCAACAGCAGCTCCTTTACATCTTTTCTGCTGCAGAGGTTAAGTTCACTAAGCAGCTAGAAGCTCTCTCAGCCCAAAACATCCATATGTGATCAACAACAGAGCATTTTATTTAGTTGTGTTGTTATTTTTTGTCTGATGAAGCTGTTGCAAAGTTTCATCGCTGGTGCATTCAAGGGAACTCATTAAAGTGTTGACTGTGTGAGCTTATATTTAGTAGCTCAGGCATATTTTTTAATATTATCTTGCAAACAACTTCTTTTAAATACAAATGCAAACTGCACCTGCTATATTAAATACATTTATATCCCATATGCAGCGCTCTGCCTGAGGCATTTCACCTATTGTCTGAGAAAAAGTGCCAACAATAACTGACTTTCATATGCAGATGTGACACATATCTTGTATTTTAATATGGAGACCTGTAATGTCTCTGTTTTGTCTGTCTTTTCCTTCCCATGAAGCAGTGGGTGTAAAATCTGAATCATGCAGACAGAGAATGGCGACAATTTTCCTCATATAAAAATACCATAGATTCATAACCAGAGAGACTCATAGACAAACTGTGAAGCCTGTCGTCCATGTGGGACCAACAGCAGCCCTGTCGTATGTGCGTGTGTGTCTGTGAGTGTGTGTGTAACCTTTTGTGTTTCCATTAGCCTCCATAAAGTCAGGATTATGTGTATTACTGAGCAGAGTGGAGCTTATTAGAGGAGGCCTGGCTGACGCTGACGGCCTATTGTTGTGGTTTCCCACTGTGGCCAACATCATTATCAGCTTTGTCTTATAAAACCACTGCATGTAAACAGCACTCACCCACACACACACACACACACACACACACACACACACACACACACTCTCTCTCTATCTCTCCTAGTGCTCTCTGTGTGAAGCTGTGTCACACATAAACATTTACAAATCCTTGCTAATAAAATCAACACTTCATCACTGTTACGTTTATGTTTGCACCAACTCATGCGCATACTCTGGTCCTCTGTATGTTATAAAGTGTAAGCTGACATAACACAGTTACACAGTTACACACATATATTCCCATGCTGACGTTCAAGCACACACCATGTACATACTGTATGTGCGCACACACACATACGAACTTGCACACTTCTTTTGTTTAGTCTGTGACCGAAGTCCACCCACCAGCAATCTGTTCTACACAAACAAAGCAGTTCACAGTCTCAAAGGCCAGTTGCACACACACACACACACACACACACACACACACACACACACACGGAACTCCCACTCCTCCAAACTCACATTTAAACAGTTTGGACAAAAGATATGAAGACAAACATGCGCACAAACACGCACAAAAACATGTTCGTATGTTGACAGGAAACTCACTCTAACTTCAGAACAACACAGCGACACACACAGCTACACACACACACACACACACAGCAATAAAGATAAAACACAGGTTTGTTCCATCACTGTGATGATAATCAGACTTGGTTGTCCACTACCCTCCTTCCTCTGCTCATCCGCACACACAGACACACACACATGCACGCACGCACACACACACCAACCAGCTGAGCGGCAGCATTTTTCCTCCCCAAACTTAAAATAAAGCGGCAGTTCCCAAACTCAAATTTTCCAATCCAAATACGTCGCTAAGGCAGGTTGCTGAGGAGAGGGGAGTGACCGGCACTGCTGCTTGTGTTTTACAACTTCCTGTGTATGTTCCTGTGTGTGTGTCTGTGTGTGCATGTGTGTGGCCATGCAACAGAACGACTCTATGGGTAACCACACAACTGTCAACTCAACTCTGATTTCCCAGCTGGATACGACATAGAGTACAGTGTGTGCATAAAAACCTCAACAGTGCACGTTTAAATAGAAAATAAAATAAATAATTAGAACAAGAACTGAAAGGCGGCATCTAAAAAGTGCTTTTACTTTGAAGTTCTTCTATCACAGTTGCAGAGGCAGACAGTTGAATCATATGAAACACTGCAGTATGTGTCAGAAAACAAAACAAAGAGATGAAAATATAAACCCCACATATACAGTATACTGTTTATCTGTTCTTCTGATATGTATTCAGAAACAGCAGGATTTCAAATATGTGTTATTTGTCTCATAACGTAGCTTAACATCTCATCAATTTCAAATTCAACTTATTTCATGAAAATATCATCTTGAATGTCAGGTAAAATATCAGGAGAAGGATATTTGATTATCATACAGTATGGATATGAATCTTGAAAGAGCTTTCTGGTCATACAGCTGATATTTATCTGCTGTAGAGATTTACTTTTTTTTTTAAGGGCACATTTCATACAAATTTGCTTAATCTCTAGCACAGAGCTGCTGGATGTTGGTGTTGCCGAATATCTTTCCACATCCTGCATGTTAATGTTCCCCCTATGAGCATAGACAATTTACTGTGCGGTATTATGATGGAACAACGGGTATGTGGATAATTTTGATTTGTATCGGCCAAATCACGTCTATACTTAAAAAAAAAGTAGTCGCTCGCCGCACGATGGCAAATATTCACGGCCTAAATTGCAAAAGCAACAAAGCCAGAAACCTGCAAAAATCATTCATTTAGCAGTGTGGAAAATCATGACAACAGACAAACTTGATCAGCAAAAAGGAAAACTGAACATGAGCAGACAGTGAAATTGTTTTGGCACAATCGGATCACACGCTGGTTTGTAGTTTATGAACCTCTCCTTCTGTTTTTGCATAATCGATTTTCTGTTTATTCCATTATCTCCTCTCCTCCTCCTGTCTGATTGTAGGCAGGTCTCCTGTATTAAAACTCGCTGTGAAATGTTTTATAAACCCTGTCAGAGGCCAAGGGTTTTGTAAGTGTTGCAAGAAATCCTGTTTGTGAAAGACAACACAACACAGAGAAGGAGAGGATGATTCAGGGGGAGGAAGAGAGGAGATGGCGTGTGATGGAGGAGTGATGGAGAGGAGATCTGTCACAGCTGCTCAGATGCTCAGACTTGTTTTTTATGCTTTTTAGCAAAGTCAGATGGAGGACATCGCTGTGGAAACACAGATGTACACACATTGTGGTCCCTGAAGTAATGTGTGCGTGTGTGTGTTGTCTGTGCATGTGTGTGTGCGTGTATTTTGAATTCCCGGAGTTGAAATTCCTTTAGTGTGTTTGCGTGGGGGTGTGATAGCATGCTAGTGTGATACATTTGTGAATGCTGTCGTGCAAGTGTGATACCACCTCTGTCTGTGTGAGTGTGTGCTGTGGTATTTCTGTCCTTGTGAGGACCAGTGTAACTTTCGAGCTGTGAAAGTGTGAACATTTTTGCAAAGTGGGGATATTTTGGGTTGATTTCTGTCAAAGCGTTCTTTGAAGTTATTCTGCTAGAAATGGAATATAATATTCATAATTATGTTTTGTTTGTGTATAATGACCTATTAATGTCTTTGTTTTCATTATATTAACTCATAATATCTATGTAGAGAGCAGGTCTTCTTCCACAGAGGTTTAAATGGCAGGTTTAGGTTTAGTTTAGGTTTAGTAAATGGACAAATGAATACAACATGTCTGTTCAGAGTCATCTTAAGTAAAGGAACACAAGCTCACACATGTGTAAAGAGTGTAAATTTCACATTCAATGTGCCGACATCACATGTTTCGAAGCACATTTCCTACTGCTATATTTTTACCAGACCATCACATGTCACACGCACGCACACACACACACACATGCACGCACGCACAAATACATCATCACACTGTCCTCAGTGTGTGAATGTTTGGTAGATTAACATGTGATTGAACACAGACACAAAAAGAGCCGGCGCTCACTGCAAACAATGTAGACTACTGTGTAATGTCAAAGCCCTACACATATCATTACATACTATACATTCACACACACACACATACATGTATACTGACACTTACTGTGTGTGTACAGTATGTGAACCCTTCTCTCTCTCCCAAACACACTCTCTTGTCAGCGCACACACATACACATACACACACACCCATCATCGGTCTGGAAACAATCTTCTCCACCCCTGTTGGTTACCCAAACATTGCGTTACCACGGCAACGGGACAACGCACTGTACGGCCAGCATGTTTGTCATGTCATATGTGCGTGTTGGCGTGTTTCAGCGAGTGTATATGTGTGAAAAGAGAGAGAGGGTTCAGATCAAGATGATAAATCCAGTTCATTGTGAATGGATTACATCTGCATCGATGCGCTGGAACAGATTGACTGTGAGAATATGTGTCCAAGAGTGTGTGTGTGTGTGTGTGTTTTTCCAGCGAGTTGGTCATCTGTGGGCTTTGCCAGCTTCAACAGAGGAGTCACCATTCCCGAACTTGGGAAAACAGTTCACCAATCTCCTCTGCACGAATGATTCATTACCATTTTATGCATATATGGAGGCTAAATCACTGTTTTTATTCTTTCCACACAGAGAAGTTTCCTATGATTTAATGTCATCACTGGTCCAGATGTCCTACAATGACTCTGATGAATTAGGTTAATGATACAAAAACATTCATTCTGCTGCTGATTTGACAGAAACATTTGTTGTTTTTTTTAAGTGGAAACCAAAGCCAAGGCCGTTCTCACATGAGACAAGCTTTGCTTTGGGTGCTTCCGTGATTTATGTTCATTCAGACGTCGTCTGTGCTCTCAGTCCTGTGCAAATCTGCCATGTAAAAAAAAGCTTTTAAAGTGAAAGTCCTGCCAAGACGGGTTATCTGGAAATATTAGTCTCATGAATCAGTGATTTGGTGTTAACAAGGCTCAGATGGTTTTACTGCATTATTTCCTGCTTTCCTGAGTCATGGAGGCTGCAGTGGGTTTTTAATGAAAGCCTTGATATTGCAGTGTGGGTGCAAAGTGGAGAACTGCATGTAGCTGCACAGCAGGAGGACCCACTTAAGAGACGGAGCCAATCAGCAAACTGGTTATACAGACAAATGAAAATCACAAACAGGAAGGGGAAAAACAAAGTTAGTGCTGTTTTTTTTTAACTTACAAAAACTCTCTGTGAACTTCTCGTACAACTGGTAAAAAAAAAAAAAAAAACTTGGATGAATGGAAATAATATTATCAGCGTTCAGATCCCCAGTGGGAAATGAAACTTTGCCGTTGCCCTGAGCACTTCCACTCCATCATCTTGGGAGAACTACCTTGCTGAAGGGCTCCACCCGGAGGCAGGGGAGGGTTTTTTACTCCATCACTCCTCTAGCAGTAACTGACAGTCTGTTGGTCTTGAGCTCCTCCAGGCCAGAAGGTGAAAACTATTCTCCATCTGCTGTTATGGGACAGTGATAAATGCGCTAATCCCTGTAGCGTAATGAGTTACTCCCAGATATTTGCCTCAATGTGTGTGTGTGTGTGTGTGTGTGTGTGTGTCAGCGTTTGCGTTTCACATTTTAATGGATTAACCTCTACTGTGTTTGTATTATGCAGCTGATAGATTAACCTGCAATGCTCCTGTGTATAATTAGATGATTAGCAGGCTGCTATATGTCTTCTGTCATAAAAGGGGCAGGCTGTGCACACCGAGCCGGTCTGTGGTTCAACAAAAAAAGAATAATAATAATAAAGTCGATTTACTCACGTGCTGTATTCAGACATATGTTTGCAGTACTTATTTGTCCTTCCTTCTACACAACTTCATTTTAGAGGGAGGCATTGTATTTCTAATTAACTAATTAGTTTAATTTGGCAGCTGCTCTAATGAGATGAGATAAGTCATATTGTGACTTGTTTAATATGGGGTCATTCTGCACAAGTGGGTATGTTTAAACTTAAAGCACATTAGGCTAATTGTACTTTTGTCAATGAAGCACAATTTTTAATGCTAGACTTTAACAGTGACAATAAAATCTACGTATAGATTTGTATGAATTATTTTTGCTTTTTTCATCACATTATGTTCATTCAGACTTGTGACCTACATGAGTATCAGATCACATTTTATCACGAATAAACCATTCAATTTCAAAACTATTGGACTTTTCATAGTTTGGTGTTTCTGCTTTTATTTTTGGAAAAATCGAAAGAATTCTACTTCCACCAGAGCCGTGCTCTTTTTACTCTTCCAATTGCCTGTAATTTAAGAGAGTGTGGATGTGACTATGATGCTGCTAAAGTGATGCTGGCCAGCGATTCAGCACAGGTTGCAGGTCTGTGATCAGAGATAACGATGTGGGTTTCCTCTCTCAGCTGTCTCTGTTACTGTTATTGCCTGTAGTGGATTTGGATCAGATCAGCAGGATGGAGGTTTTGTTCCAGACTGGAAACACAAGATAAACACACATATGCCCACAGGCACACACAAATACATACAGTATATACACAAAAACACACAAACACCAAGTTGTGCCTCCTCAACCATACGTAGCACTTGCACCTGAAACAAGGAGACACAAAGATGACATCATGTCCCCATAAGGTCACTGTGTGGACAGATTAGGTCACACACACCCAGTATAAACCACATCCTGCTCCATAGCCCTGTGACCTCAGTTATTAGCTTTCCTGCCAAATAGCCTATGACTGAGGCCAATTGCCACAATAAACACACACTTTCACACATGCACACAGACACACACACTTTCTTTCTTCGCACTCACTCTCCTCAGTCTTACAGAGGGATTTCCAGTTCAGAGACAGTGCTCAATCTGACATCTAAAGATGGATAATGATGCAAGAACATAGATTATCTGTATATGTGAGAGATGAGACTTTGACTCAGGCGGTGGTGGTTGCACAGGTTGTTGTTCTTCGCACGTCAAAAAGAAAAGCCTCAGTAGAGTATACTGTAGGTGATGTGGCGTTTACTGTCTGTCCTCATTCAGTTTCTCTGGGTTTATATCACAAGTCGGAGCTGGTTGGAGAGGTGTCGTCACTGTGTCTCATTGATGGTGATAGTTGAAGGTGAAGGTGTTAATTGCAGCAGCAGACGTTTCCTTTGGTTAAAAATATACACTTCTCTTTCTCAGACATCTTTCCTGCTCACTCTGTCTGTTCATTGCATCTGGTCTGGAATTATTTCTTCTTATTCCTCTTCTTCTTCATCTTCTTCTTCCTCCTTTAATGTGTCATACTTGTCTATGTGCTGATCTGTTCAACTTCAAACACTGAAATCTGTTCATTTTCAATTCAGCCATTAGTTTTTAAAACAACCATACAGAACCTCATTCATTCTGGATATTATAACATCTATTATAACATTTGACTTGAATTGGCTGAATTGATGGTGAATTATTCTGGTTTCCCGCAAGACATTCTGTAGAAGTAAATGAATTACACCCATTTAGACTTTAGCAGATATTTTGTCTTGTAAAAGCAAAGCAATTTGTACTAAATACTAAAATTTCAAACCTGCTGCCGGATCCAAAAGCTTTATCGATCGTACGAGACAAATTCATCAGCATTTGTCAAAATGATTAATAGAGTTGATAAACTCTCCAGCCTCTGCCATTTAGAGTTTGGCTTTCACTTTTTTTTTTTTTGCCCCATATGTCAGGCTGCAGCAGGAGATTGAACTGAGCCTTGATCAGAACCACCGGCCGGCAGAGAGCACAGTTTATCAGATCAGTCTCTTCAGACTGATGTGAGCTGTTCAGATAACATCACAGTTTAATCTGACATCAGATGTCAGGTTTAAATGAGTTGGATTGTTGATGGTGGTGAAGGGAAAACAGGCTCTTATTGAGTTACACTGAGTTTCTCCTTGTTACCTGATCGCTGGATGTATTGAAATAAAATAAAAAATTGCTCCTAGAAACTTGAGCTTCAGACGCTTGTGTGGAAACCGAATGCTGCTCTTTTCTGTTTTCTCTCAGTTTTCCGGTTTCCGATCTGTCCTTTTCTTGCTTTTCTGACTTCTTTTCTTTTCTTCTTCCTCCTCTTTTCCTTCCTCCCCCTTCCCCTCTTCCTCAGTAAAACCGTCAAGGTGAAAGTAATCGACGATGAGGAGTACGAGAAGAACAAAACCTTCTACATAGAGATCGGAGAGCCTCGCCTGATGGAGAGCAACGACACCAAAGGTCAGAGAGGGGGGGTGAGACTCATGACCCTGTGAACGGTGACCCCTTGACCCCCAGAGTGTCCGCCATTTTGCAAAGGCTGCATGTTCTCATGTTCTCAGCACACGGAGACACACAGGAGGAGATTTCTTTGTGTCCTCCCTGTGAGAGTGAACATGCAGCAGGTTGTGGATCACCTCATCTCACCACATCCAACATTTGTGTGTGTGCACGTGTTTGGATTTTATGTTGTTTTATTTATTTCTGTGTGTACATACCTTGCCATGCTGTTTGTTTTTACCATGCATGCATTCACCACCTCCCTCTATATGTGTGTGTGCGTGTGTGTCCCATACAGGCAGACCATAACCCTTAGGATCTTAGACCGGGAGGAGTACAATAAGCAGTCCTCCTTCTACGTTCTGCTTGATTCCCCCCAATGGAGACGCAGCGGGAAGGAACGGACAGGTGTGACAGCCAATCGGCACTGAGAACGCACTTTATGAGCTTTCAGCTGATCCTGAATCAACAGGCCCAATCAGGAGCTAAACTCCAGTAGCTTGCTTTTTCTCCATCACTGATACAACACAACATTTTTGTGCTGAATACTGATCTGCTTCAAATAAACCATGAAAGGTGGTGAAATAAAACTAAACAGTAGTTTAACATAAGTTTAAATAATGCATGTGTTCTTGCTGCAGCTTACAAAGTTTAGTAAATGAAGTCTTCACTTTGATTTTCTTCCAATCTGGATCTTATTTCTTACTAATTGAAAAAGCTGTAGTCTGTAAATGACATACAATACTTTATAATGCAGTAATTCAAGAATACCTCCCACTGAAAGGGCAAAAAATAGACATGACTGGGTAGATGATGTGTTTATATCAAATCATATTCTTTCTTTTTTTTGGAAAATCTAATATAATAGGGCAGAGAGGAGAGCACTTTTCAGTTGTCAAGGGAAAAAAAGCACTTTACAACTGGCAACACTACAAGAAATAAAAATCATCTTTCTGAAGTGACAAAGCGCAGAGCTGCTCTCTAATCGCTCATTTTTAAACAGGCCTGTTGATTTGGGATTCAGGTTGAACACACTCCGGGGGCAACTCCGCTGCTCCTTTCTGTCCCTCTCAGGTTTTTCCCCTTCGTTTTTTTTCTTTCTTTTCTCCTTTCCCTCCTCTGCTTCTCCTCAGACGTCTGGACACAGAACTCAGTGGGAATCACACCTGTCCTCTCTGCTCCTTTCTTCTCTTCTCCTCCTCCTCTGGCCTGTTCTCTCTTTTCCTCCGCCATGCAGCCAAGAGCTTTTAATGCCTTCAGATCTGTTCATTGCAGGTGTTTCAAAATGTCGCTTCAAAGTGTTCACAAACAGCTGGGTTGTGGATTATTGGCAGAAAAAAAAACACATTCAGTATAGAGATAATTCCCAAGAGTCTCTTCAGAGTGGGAATGCCTACAATATGAATGATATTCATTGATGGCATTCAAGAATTAATATATAGTAAAACCACAGCACAAACACATTTTTAGATGAATAGCGTAAAGAAAAACACTGTCCCCATCATATAAAGTTGTGTTGTTACAGAGGATGTTGAGAATATTGTGGGTTTTATACAACATTATCAACACTTGCATTTGCCTGGAATATTATATTCAAGTTGGGACAGCAACAACAAAAACTGCATCATCACAACAACGACACTGCTGCTGTTCTTTTCAGCTCATGAAATGTTGATGTTTAGGAGACCAGTTCTGGTGTCCGTCTGTCCTTGTAGAGAAGAAATTAAATCATCAGTGGTTCGGAACAAACACACCTTGAATATGTATCTCTACTGGCTTCTTCGGGATAGAAGAATAAAACTTTTAGGGTTTTGGTTATCATAGAAAATAAGATAAAACATATAAAAAACTCTAATTTCAACCACATATAAACCTTTCCTCTTCAGAGAGAGAGAGCATAAAACCCACCTGTTTTTATAACTGCAACAACATTATGTAACGCATTATTATCAAGTAATTGCACAAGCTGGTGCAGTTAAGACAGTCATTGAAATGCTCTCCATTGTCTCCTTCCATTACTGTGTGTTGTAAGTTGCAAAACACCGTGATGTGGGTGATCGTTATTAAAAGCTGCTGCAGTGCTCTCACTGGAGTGTTTGTGTGTGTGGTTTCAGGTGTGGGTGTGTTTGTGTGTGTCCTCCCTCAGTCACACACACACACACACACTGCATCTGTGCATCTGTTTTCCACTGTGTTTTTATCCATTATCTCATTTGAGCCACTCATCTCCCTCCTTTTTCTATTACGAACTGTAATGTAATATAGAGACGTAAAACCCTGGACTTTCCACTTGTTACTCATTGCCTTTCGAGCACACAACAAAATGCGCATTTAACACAAAAGCACAATGTTTTTATATTAACTTCCAGGCAAACAGCAGTTTATGTAAATAAAAAATAACGCTAATTACCCACAAATGAAATGCATGTTGATGTGAGGACGAATCAGCTCACCACTCTGTTCTCAGGTTGCCATCTAAATAGGTGTTTTATGTCTGTAAACTCACTTTACCTCTGGTGGATATGCTCATTAAAAGTAGCTCTATCTCTATCACACACACACACAGACACACAAACACACACATGCACAGACACAGACACACTCTGCGCAGTTTTAATGCCAGTGTGTGTTTACCAGGCATCAGCAGCACTGTTTATAGTGATGAGGGGATCAAAGAGGAGGGCTGGATATCACATTATCACAGTCAAGCGATCAAACACACCTCGGGGACACACACATACACACACATACACACACGGGCACACACGAGCACAGTGTAAGGGCTACACTGTGTGTTTAATGAGTGTGTTTCATGAGCTGATCTGGTGCTTCTCTCTGTGCTAAATTAGCCCTGCACTGATCTTATTCGGCCTCAGCACAAGACACTGTGTGTGTGTCTGAGTAAATGGGTGTCCATGCATGCAGTGTGTGTGCACGTTTGTGTGTGTATTTGTGTTTGAGATAGATCCTAACCCTCGTCCAGAGTTATATATTGATATCAGTTTACCTAAGTAGTCAAAGGAAACATTAGATAGCTGAATTTCCAAGGTAACATACAGTATTTCAACAACAGTCAATTTGGAAGAATAATCTAGAGACGTTTCACTAGTAGCAGTTATTTTCACTTTTTTCAGTTTTTAATATCTAAATCTCTTAATCCCAAACAATTTCTGCCTTAAGAGGTTTGAGAAAGTAAAAACAGATCTGCTGAACAGATGTTTGGACATATAAAAGCAATATTGTATTAAATTATACACAAGAGGCATCAGCTCTGCTGTGAATGTTATTGTGTGCTTTATATACCAAAAGTGTATAAATCTGATCTATATGGTTCACAAACTCAATAGGTATTAAAATTATAATTTGAGAGTGTCCGTCTTGGACTATGAAAGAAAAATACTGTAAAAGTAGAAATACTATAATGTGCTGGGCTAAGAATACCGTTAAATACTAGCATTACAAAGTCTTTGCAGTCGACATAACATCACTCATTTGGACATATTTCACCTGCGTACAGTTTTATAAGCGTTGTACAATTGTACAAATTCATAATGAGTTTTCATGTCTCATTATCTCTAGCTCTGTATCAGTGTTTACTGATGCTGTGCCTCCAGTAAATGAACTTTTCTCACACTGGGCGCCCTGCAGAGAGACTGCAGAAAGTAGAATTGATTTCCTCATTTTGGCAAAATCCAGCATATTTCAAATGGGGGGTATTAAGCCTCCTGCCCCGGAGACAGCCGCTGAAAACCAACCAAAGGAGGCACGTTCACTCGCTCTAATGTTGATTAATGTGTGAATTGTGCCTGGAGATATTAATTCCAGAAAGCAGCTTTAGCATTCAGAGAGTGAGAGAACAGAGTCAGCGTTTCTTATTGGAATCCAGTAAGGTCCTGTTTCATCTTCAAACCAGGACTTCTGATATTAGTGAAGTGCCTCTGAGCCGGAGATAAAAGCCTGATGTTCTTCTCCCTTTATTTCTTTTTTTTTTTTTTTTGATTGTTTCATTTCGCAGTTTTTTGGCTGTAAACTGGGGAGGTTGACAGGATTAATGTACTAACTAAACATGCATCGGATCTGACTTTGATTTGATGCAGTGATATGAGGCGTCAGACGTTGTAGGACGAGGAAGCTGGAAATGAAACGAGTGTAGTTCAGTGAATAGTCTTGTAGCTATTTGACTTTAATGGCAACAGGAGAGACGTGAAAAGACTAACAAGGCTTTTCACTGGTGGCGGTGAATGCACAGTATCCTACAGACCACCCTGTGAAAACGTTGATAGGCGACATCTAGTGGCCGTAATGATGACGGGAGCAAAAGGAAATGTTTGGTGACGTAGGGCGTTTGGTTTGGGTGGATCAGCGCGTAAACAAAACACATAATAATAAATAATAATGCATTTTATTTGTAGGCGCTTTTCAAGACTCTCAATGTCGCCTTACAATAAAACAATTAAAATACAAATAATAAAACAATACAAATACAAAATGACAAAAGAAGACAATACAGCAACAATGAACGACTGTTTTATTTCCGTTGAGTTTGAGAAAGTTGTAAGAGAACCAGGTTTTGACATCTTGCAGACAGTCAAGGTGGGGTGGAGGAAGTGCAGAACCAGGTTTGCAGGAGAGATAGAGCTGGTTGTCATCTGCATAGCAATGAAAATTGAGATTCCAGAAGATATTCCTGAAGATATTGCCGAGGGGGAGTAGGTAGGATGATGAAATGGAGGGGTCCAAGGACAGAGCCCTGTGGCACACCACAAGGGACTGGGAAAGGTTGGGATTGGTAGTTCTTCAGCTGTACCAACTGTGTGCAACCAGAGAGGTAGGAGGTGAACCAGGAGAGAGTGGTGTGAGTTAGTCCAATGGAGATTAGGCGGTTAAGGAGGATGCTATGGGAGATTGTGTCGAAGGCTGCAGTGAGATCAAGGAGGATGAGTATGGTGAAACGCCCGGAATCTGCTGCCATGAGAAGGTCGTTGGTGATCTTTGCCAGAGCTGTTTCAGTTACTGTGATGAGGACGGAAACCAGATTGAAACTGTTCATAGAGGGTATTATGGGGTGAGATGATTATGGACTGTGCAGCAACCACTTTTTCCAGGATTTTGGACAGAAAGGGAAAGTTTGAAATTGGTCAGAAATTAAGGTCGTTGGGGTCCAAGCCAACATCACCAATCTTGTCAAAGTAGCCGCTTATGTTTGATTATATCCATGGGCATTTGACAAACTATCTATGTCATTATTTTGGTAACCATAAAATATAATTTGATTTTTTTTTTTTTTTTTTTTAAATACAGGCAACAATAAAACCTGTGTTTATTAAATCTTACCATTCCAGTTGGCTGCCTCACAGATAATCCAAAAACTAATCTAACCACAGAGCTGCTAAAAGTTCTCATTCATTCAGGAGAGGATGAAAAGGCTCGTGATTTACTTTTCCATTAACCTATTTCGTCCTCTTCTATTTCAGTCCGAGTTTTCCTTCATGGCCTAGAACGCCTTTCAACAGCCTCTGGAGAGCAGGTGTGAACATCCAGCTTTGGTTTGTTTGTGCAGGTGTAGCCCCGTATGTAGTATTTGCAGGTGGAGACAGATATTCAGTCATCTGACAGTGTTGTTAAGGATGCGTAGAGTAGATTTTATTTCTTCTTTTAGCAATAGAAAGGGGTCTCTGACTCCCTGTGAAGCTGTTTCGGCCGATTATATCTTTCAAAGAGAAGATTTGTGTGTCTTTTTTTTCTTTCCTGGAGGTAAAATGGGTTCACTGGGCACTTTAGAAGTTTTTTATTTTAGTTTTTTTTTTACAGAAGAGTTTGTGATGCTGTCGGTTTTTAAACTGTGCGGTCCAGAGCAGCCTGAGGACAGGAGGAGGCAGAGGAGGGTTCACTGCAGCCTGTGAACCCCCCGTCAGTCTTTTGAAAGTGCAGGAACAGCGCTGAGAGGGAAAGCAGCTAAAAACACACACGCCCCACAGAGGGTCGCGACCCCACGGCCTCAAACACGTGCAGTATCAAACACGCACAGACGTATGCGATATACAGTGCATACATTGTGTGACCGCACAGATGGGATTACATGAGTACAGTGTATGTGACAGATTTTGTCCCACAGCAATGTCCTCTCTTCTCATTCTCCTTTTTCCCCTTTGGTCTTCCTCTGCCCTTTGTGTGAGCGCATGTGTGTGTGTGTATATATGAACATGTGTGTTTAGTTATGCAACAGAACATAATAACTAACTCCATCTTTAATTAAGTCAACACACAAATAGACAAGACAACATGAATGAATTGCCGGTCGAAGTCCAGTAGTGGGCTTTTTCATTAGTGTATATAATACAATACATCTCTATAATGTACAAACTAATTGAACCCTGTATACACACACTCTCAACAATAGTAAACAGCATCAGTAATGCATTTTAATGAGGGGCTGTGAAATAGTATCATTAACTTAGGCTATTAAACAAATCACCAAACAATGTAAATGAATGTATGTTATGTTTATTATTGTTGAGTGATCTTCACTTCAATTAATTTCGTTGTTCTTTCGTTTCTTTTTATATATATATATCAGTCATCAGCTACACTAAATAAACATGGCAGAGAGGAGGATATTGATTAGACGGATTCTCCTCCTCTTCCTCCTCCTCTCACTTTCTTTACTACCTCTTCCTCCTCCCTCATCATCACCCCACCTCCTCCTCCTCCCCCTCTATCGGCTCTTGGATAGACAGGACTATCTGAAAACCTGTCAGCCCTCTAAAAGTTCCACTTGTCCTTTCTCCTGCTCCTCTCCTCTGCTTCCTATGGGCCTCTCCAAATGTGTGACAGTGTAACAGCGCTCCTTCTTCCTCCTCCTCCTCTGCCTCCTCCGTCCTTCTCCTTGTCTCCTTCTGTACTATTTAATCCTGTCAAAGACTGCATCTCCTCCCTGTCTTCTCCCTGTCTTCTCTCTCATTCCCCCTGTCTATTCATCTCTACCTTGACACAGTGCAGAAGTTTCTCCCCTCTGCTCCTCCTCTTGTCTTTAAAACGCTGACAGGTTGCAAAGATACACCCCTCCTCTTCCTCCTCCTCCCCTCCCTCCCTCTCTCCTCTGATGGAGCCTGAATCCATCAAACATGACAGGGTGTAAAAATCCTCTTCTCCTCTGCTCTCTCTCTCTCTCTCCTCTCACTCTTTCCGTTTTATCATTTTTCCTCCACCTATGGAGCAGCCTTCCCTCCTTCTGTCTTTCTATACCTCCTCTCTTCTTCTTGTCATCTTCTATCACCTCTGCGGAACGAGGGACTCTATCAAAGCAGGGCAAGGTGTGAAATCCCACATACACATTATTAGACACACTCTCCCCACTACACGCTCCCTCATGTCAGCACATATTGACCCATGTTTTACCCAGACACGACACAGACACATTTAATAAACTTAAAGCTAAGAACACAATATTTAATCAAACTAGATTTCATTGTGTTCAACTGCGAACTGAATAACACACTGTATCCAGTTCATTGTGCAAACACAATGGGAAGCAAAGTTGTTAAAGCCGCTCCAGACGTCATAATGGTTTATATAAGTAATTGATGGCGTATGTTGACTGAGTGGCTGCAGTTAATGCATCATCTGCTTTGTTTTCAACTTTATCTCGAGACAAAGATCATGTGACTCATAATAAGCCCCCATCATGTAAATGTCTCCAGACTGAAGGAAGGAGGCAATGAATCACAGCTGAGAGTCTAAGTTCTCACAAATCGTTCAGTTTTGTCGACACTGTCAATGACAGTCTGGCTTGGTTTATTCACTCCACTCACTCTTTTTTTTATTAACTGCTGATTATCAATATACTTAAAGCAGAAGTAAGTGGTCCGGTCGTTTTCGCTAATGCTGCGTTCCAGGCAGGCTTTTGAAATCGTAAATTACAGCTTCAAGTCACAACTTACGACTTTGTAGCGTTCCAGGCAACCCACTCGTGTTTTTCCGACCTGTTTTACCGGTGAAAGTCACTATAACGGCCACTCGTAACTTCCGACCGGTGAACTCGTACCAGATCGAACTGGTACGACTTCACGGTCGGAAAAAAACGAGTTTCCTTGAACGCACCATAACAGTCCTCGTCCCTACGTCGCCACATTCACGGCGTCCCTTGGCTGCACACACAGCCCTGCATGCCGTTCTCTCTCCTCATTGGATAAAAACTGTAGGATACGATAAATGTTTTCTCTTCGGCTCAGAGCAGAGCAGAGTGACTGACAGACCCGTGTTTCAGACCAAACACTCTATGTAAGTGATTGCTGTTGGAAGATATAACTATTTAAGACTTATATTAACACAAATATATCACTTACTTCTGCTTTAAGACTTCAAATCACATAATCCATAATGGCAAAGAATATTATGGTGTTTCTATGAGAGATCCCTTAATTTGTGCAGCAGGTTTTATTTTGTTGTTAGGCGACATCTAATGACCGTTGTAATTATGACAGGAACAAAAGGAAAAGTGCAGCAATGTCCAATTCTCATGTGAAACAAGTAGGGTAGTTAATTTCGGCAAAAAAAAATCTTCTCAAATTGAGGAAGCAGGATTTTTCCCTAAAACCTAACCATATCGTTTTTATGCCTTTGTGCTTAATTAGGCTACTATATCAACCAAGATGTTATTTCAGGATACACAGCCGATATGGTTGTTCAGGTGAGACAACTGGTTAATTTCTGCAGTTTATCCCACACTGAGAGAAGACATACAATGACAAAGCAATGTTAGCTGCATTTTTCCAAATTGTTTAGAGATCTTAAAGCAGATATCAGTGGCACGGCCGTTTCGGCTAATGCTGTGTTCAAGGCAGGCTTTTGAAACCGTAAGTTACAGCTTCAAGTCACAACTACGACTTGGTAGCGTTCCAGGTAACCCGTAGCTCGTGTTTTTACCGTCCTGTTGTCTGTGAAAGTTCCCTATAACGGCCACTCGTAACTTCCGACCCGTGAACTCGTACCAGATCGAACTGGTATGACTTCACAGGAAGGAAAAACACAAAGTACGAGTTTCCTTGAACGCACCATGAGTTAGCAGCCCCCGCCCTTGTCAGGCATCAATTGGTCCTCGTGCTACGTCACCACATTCACGCGCATCCCTTGGCTGCACACACAGCCCTTCATGCCGTTCTCTCCCCTCATTGGATAACACTTGTATCCCACAAGGAAAATTTTCTCCTCGGGTTACAGCAGAGCAGAGTGACGGAGAGACTCGTGTTTAGGCTGAAATACTTCATGTAAGTGATTGCTGACGGAAAATAGGACTATTTAGGACTTATATTAACAAAAACATTCCACTGATATCTGCTTTAAGTCAAGATTTGCACCCAGAGGAAAGTGTAGGAATGGTGTAGTTGAATAGATAATAATCTTCCTTTCATACTTTCTGAGAAGTGCTCTTGTAAACCAGGCTTTGTTATCCAGTTTGTTGTCAAGGTTGCTAACTGAATCAGTCTTGTGCTCTTTGTTGGTTTGCTGTGGCAGTTCACCGAAGCTCATTTGAACCGAAACTAAATCAGGGAAGAGGGGAAGAAGGAATTAGAGGAAGAGGAAGACTGGATGACAGGTTTTAATACACAGAAGCAGAAACAAAGAGGACGATCAAAGGAAAAATAAAGATTAGGGAGAAGTGGTTGTGTAACACACACAGACATTTAGGGATAAATCCTGCTTGTATGTTGTTTGCATTTATTTGAAGATAGTGTATGAACAGTTTACGTGAGTGAACGTAGGGAGAAGAACCAACTTTAATGATGCTTTAATGCTGAATTCCCTCTGTGTTTAGACACTGAGCAATAATCTTCTGCTCACACACACACACACACACACACACACACACATAGAGAGAGCGTAGCTAACAAGGATATTGCCAGGTCATGTTAGTCCCACATGAGGTTTAGTGAAGGGTGTTAATTGGGTTCATTAAATCACAATTACATGGTGTGTAATGGTGTGTGTTTGCGTGTATAGGTGTGTGTGTGTGTGTGTGTGTTTGAATCTAATTCACAGCAAATTCAACTTAGCTCAAAGTGATCCTTGAAGGACACATGTGGTGTAATTCTCATCAGCTAGTTCCACAAATTTTCAGCAAACCATTCAAATTAGAGAAACACAACTGTGTCCATTGTGTCCAATACAAAATAGCTTTTGATTGTGATTATAACGGTGTCGTTTATATAATTACTTTGTCTAAACTCAGTTGGTTTCTTTATATTCTGCACAAAGACATCCTGCTGTCACCTGCTGCTGCTTCTGCTGCTGCATCAATGCAAACCAGCACAGGACATTCAGATAATTATTTTAATTGATCGTCAGTGAAAGAACAGGAATCGATAGCAGCTCGGGCCCAAAGCAGCAGCAGCAGCAACAGCCTGAGTGTAATGTTCATATGCAGTAGCAGCAGCAGATAAGTGCTGCTTTGAATAAAGTAAAAAGTAAAGTGACAAACTGAAATGTTTACTCTGGGCCTCTTCACGTCGCCTGCTGGGCTGAATATGACAGAAACACAATTATTTGACTATGTGAAGCAGCACTGCCTGTAAAAATGGATTCCAACGCACGAGCAGAGGAATAACCCCTTCACAAACCAAAGCAGAATAAAGTAAAATTGACTATTTTGACTGTTAACATTGCCGAGTGGATATAAATCAAGGAAGATGATTCAGTAACTTTGCATCCCTGCTCTTAATTTTCACACTACTGCAAACTTGGCTGTGCGTTTACTGAAATATTCATGGACACCAGATTAAAGTCCAGCAGAAATCCTGATTAATAATTCTGTTTTGCAAACCCCAAATTTATTTTTACTGTACATGTACTTAAATGCACCATTTTGGAGGAGTGTGGGTGTCTGTGTTTGATTGACAGCAGCTATACTGTAGCTCCGCAGCAGGGAAACACAGGCAGTAATCAAACTTGCAGTGTAGCTCTGTCAGAAGCCATGGGTAGACATCACGCTGTTAGCGACGGTAACAGCTGGTGGCTGAAGCATGAAAGGACCACAGCTGCATCCGAACAGACCAAAGTGACGTTCACAGGTAACTTTTCTAACAGAGGATGAGTCTTAGGGAGTTAGATTACAGAGGAAATGTCAGCAGGAAAGATCATGTTGATGCTAACGGTCTTGTGTAGTGAGGTCGTCTGCCTACGATAGAACAGCGACGTTAGTTCAGTTTGATTGGATTTGATTGGTTGTCAGAGAGATAACAGTGTTACAGCGGGTTACAGCGATAACAAGGGGCACAGTTATGAAACCAAAAAATATTCTACTCTGTAGCAGCTTGTTATTGTGCTGTGTTTGTGTTGTATATGTGCTGCAGCTGCCCCTGTGTTGTTTTCATCTGGGAGGCTTCACTTGTTACTTCTCAGCTCTCGCGCTTCAGGTCTGAACTTCTCGCTAAAGATAAAGTCCATATTGACAAAAATGGACCTAGCAGAAATTTGCGTGTGTGTGTGTGTGTGTGTGTGTGTGTGTGAGAGAGAGAGAGAGAGAGCTTTAAGCTCCAAGCTGCAACTCAACTGAGGGGAACAAATGACCAGTGAACTGGTGCAGACCCACAATGCACTGCACTATAATGGGAGGCAACAGCATGGTTAACTGTTCCCCCATGGAAAATTTGATCATGGCCTCCCTCTCTCTCTCTCTCTCTCTCTCTCTCTCTCTCTCTCTCTCTTTGATCCCAGCTTCTACAGTGAATCTCAATTACTGACACACACCATAAAGAAAAGGGAAGAAGAAGAAGAAGAAGAAGAAAGGGGGAGAAAGAGAAGAGGGGGGATGGGGGGGTCACAGGGAGACAAGGATAATGAGGTGATAGAGGAACTGGAGATATACGTTTCATTTAATAAGACTGCTGTAATTACTGAACAGTGTAAACTTAATTAAATAAGTTAAAACCACAGATATATCTAATTATTAATTCAAACCAAAGGTGGGTGCTGCTGGAGGTGAAGGTGACAAATCACTTTGTGCATTTGAATCCATTTGTTCGGTTCATTTTAAAGCTTCAGTGTCTTTAAACCACGAAAGTGAGAAGCTGTGTATGACAATAGAAAAAAGCCTGTGTCTTCGTCAGTGACAGTGATTATTGATTGGTTTGTTTTTATTGTTTTGTTTTGTTTAGTTTAGTTTATTATGGATCCCCATTAGTCTTCACCTTGGTAAGGACTATTCTTCCTGTGACAATCTAGACATAATACAATAAAATTACAGAATTGAATAAATTAAAAAAATATATAATACATATATAAAATTGTGTCCACAGCAAATGATCAAAAAACAAATAACTTTGCTGAAGTAGTTTTAAAGATCCAAAGCGATGGGTCACTCACTGTCACTTTCTGCTGAGTCCATAATACTTGACACAAATTGACAATTACTGCCCCTATAGGGCTGATGATGTAAGTCTCCACATTTTGAACACAAATGTCTCATGTGTTCGTTAAAAAGAAATCACAACGGTTCCCTGCGTCTTTTGTCGGGCATTACCGCACCGTTTTCACACATTTCATTTCAGCTTTTAATCGCTGCAACATGTGATGTCGGCTTTTCACCTTTCACATGTTCTGACAATATAAACCTACTTTCCTGCTTCTCTTCTTTCTCTCTCTAAGCCGGAGATCCTGTGGGGTTTTCTTTGCCGGGTGTATCTGTCCAGTTAATCCCCCAGAACCTTCAACATCCCTGCTACTACAACATCTGCACGGCTTGATCTGACGCTGCTGCTGTCTGTCTGTTGTGGTGTTGTGTTTTTCAGAGGAGCAGCTGAAGGAAGAAGAAGAGGAAGAGGAGGCGCTGGCGGGAAAAGACGAAGAGGAGCGCCGCATCGCCGAGATGGGCCGCCCCATGCTGGGAGACCACGTCAAACTGGAGGTCATCATAGAGGAATCGTACGAGTTCAAGGTGAGGCAGGGAGCAAGACAAGATGATGAACGACACTTTTAGGTCTCGTTAGAGGTTAATTAATCCGACAGAGACGGCGGAGTAACCTGTTAAAATAAAAACCCTGCTGTTTCAGGGCAGTGCAGCGTCTCCACTTCCCTTTAATATAGATCCTGGTCGGAGGCAACACCATCAACACAGTGCACTTGCATCATTAATCACCGGTGGGGGCCTGAAAACACTGGAAAGTCTCTGGAACGTGTTACTGTACTTATATCTCAAAAGACACAGACAAAAACAACACAAATACACAGTAGTTTACACTCACACACTCACAGAACTTCCTGGTACAGGACATACAAAACATAATTGTTGTGTATCTCTGCCCTCCCTCTCCCACACAGACTCTTAATGCAAGCGTAGATGTAATTACCATCCATGTTACTGTGTGTGTGTGTGTGTGTGTGTGTGTGTGCACTAATGCATGTTCCTTGCTGCCGCTCCACCTACACGCTCACTCTAGACAGACAGTTAATAACACCCAGTAATAGCTCACCACTTGACAGGATGCTATACTTTGTCAAGTAGTTTTGCACATTAAAGTGTGTTTGTGCATGTGTGTGTATGTGTGTGTGTGTGCTATCCTATAAGCACTACCATTACCCATTGGCAGATAGTGGAGTACAATAGTGTGAGTGTCTGACATAACAGACTGAAAGGGAGAGGGAAGTAACATTAACAGAAGATAAAAGTTTCTTTTTAAAGTTAATTTCGGCCATGTGTTTGAACGAAGATGAAGTGTGATGATGATGATTTAAATTGACATGCCCGAAATAAACAAATTGATTGATTGATTGATTGATTGAATTTGATTCAAACAATAAAACCTCTTAACAAAAGTTACGAACGAAATCTCAATAAAGTCGATATGACAAACAAAAGATAGACAAATAGAAATTCAGTGCATGAAAGGAAGTTTATCAGTTCTTTAGTATGAAGCCTTTGAGATAAGGCTCCCATCATTATGTGGCACCTCAGTGATCACAGGTGGTGTAATAGATGATTGCCAATGGCGACCAATTATGACACAATGAAACGATCCATACACAGCAAACAGCATAATCCTCAGATGTGTGTGTGGAGTTTTCTATACAGGTGTGTGCGTGTTTTCAGTGGCCGAACACAAAACTCCTCTTTTTTCCACAGATTGTTCTCTCTAATTTGACGGCCGGTTCTCACAGTCCCAGTTTCTTGGCCCTGAACAGCCCAAGCTGCGACTGCAGAGACAGTAACTGTGGCTAATTAGCAACATACAGACTGACCGTGTGTGTGTGTGTGTAGAGTGTTTTCGTGACAACCGAGTCTCTGTTCTGTCTCAGGTGAACCTCCAGTTTCTCTCCTCTCCCTCCGCTGGGTTTACTCTTTTTGAAGTTGACTTGTAAAGTCTCGGCGAAAAAGCCAATTTTTCACACATTTTCCACTCGCACGGTCACGCCTTCACCTCAGTTCATGGCGCCCGAGGGGCCGAATTCACATCAATCACATTACCCCCCCCACCTTGACTTTATATGCAAGTGTGCTGCTTCAAAAATTCATTTCACCTTTGCTCTAAATACACCTTCAGTCCAGAAGAGAGAGGTGTAAAGAGTGAGGAGTGAATCACAAGTTGATCACTACCTCCCTGTCTCCTTCGCTGAGGCTGTGGCGCGGTGATGAGCAGAGCGCGAGCTGCACGAAGAGAGAAAACAACTGTGAAAAGACGTTTTTGACAACTATGCAAGAGTCCCGTCCCTCCCCCCACCTCAAATTGCTGCTATTACTATTCAGCGAATACATTTGGATTTTCCCACACCGGTCCATCTGAGTGTCATGATCTGAGGCAGGAAATAGAGAGGACGGCAAAGGAGGTAAAAAAAATAACAGCACAGCACAGAATGAGAAAGACAGTAATACAAAATGGTTAAATAAACTATACCACATACAATAGGCAGAGTAAAGCTGGTTGTGTATGTGTGTATGTATGTGTGTATGTGTGTGTGTCCGCAGAGGCAGCGAGGCCCTATTTACACCCCTAAGCTCCATTCAACACAATTAGCATCCCAGTTTCCCTCTGAAGTGGAGAGAAAAGGAGAGAGCAATCCCCACCGCTCCACTAATTAGAACGTGATGTGTATGTGTGTGCGTGTGTGTGTGTGTGTGAGAGAGAGAGAGAGAGAGAGAGAGAGAGAGAGAGAGAGAGAGCCTTAGTGTTGAAGTGTTATCTCAATCTGTCATAGGGTATTTCTTGTGAGGAAAAGAACAAAGGTGTATAAATCCTAGGAATGAAGGAGATGAGGAAGGAAACAAATGAGGGGGAAAAAATGGAGGGGTGATGGAGAGAGTACAGGAAGAGAGAGGGGAGGACATGAAGATGAGATGAAATTGTGTTGCATATATTTTGTGAACTTTTAACTGCACAGTCCAGTGGAAATCCTACATGAGGTGTTAAATGACGTTAAATTTTGCATGTTGTAATGATGTGATTTTCAGTTCATCATTGAGTTTCTAAATAAACAGCCAGGTTGAATCATGGGAAATGCATATAAAATGCTGCAGCTGTAATAACATGGTGTCATGGGTTTGAATATTGAGTGCAAACAAATCATGAGGGCTCCTGTTTTCTTAAATATCAATGTATCATTATCGCATGAACTCCAACACAACCACAATAACAGTTCTTAGTTTCACATCTCTCCTGAAGGTTTTAAAACAATGCATTTATTCTGAAAGGACAGTGCCAGTTTCCTGTTTTTCATGCCATGAAAGCAATCCAGCAGGAATCACATGCCAAGCAAATAGCAAATGGCTCAGTCTCACAAATGAATGGATTTTATGATGTAACATGGCATCTTGATGAATCCTGTGGTGTGTGGTGTGTCTCTAACCATTACTGACCATGTCCATCTGTCCTCTGGCAGAACACGGTGGACAAGCTGATAAAGAAGACCAACCTGGCTCTGCTGGTTGGAACCAACAGCTGGAGAGACCAGTTCATAGAAGCCATCACTGTGAGCGCAGGTAAGGCCGACAGACAAGTGTGTGTGTGTCTGAAGATATGGATGTGTGTGTAGTGTTGTAGGCTATATGTGTGTGTGTTGTGTAAGTCTGAACAGCTGCACTTTCATAATTATCAATAGATCTGGATTTACCAGAAATCATGCCTGTGTGGTCACTGGCTTCTAACGAGAAAAACTGTGTCTGAGAAAAATGAAGTGGGCCGTTTGGTTTCATGGTGCCATCGGGTCGTGTGTGTGTGTGTGTGTGTGTGTGTGTGTGTGTGTGCGTGTTTTTTTTAATGGTTACTGGAAAAATGAACTGGCTTGGTTTGATGGTTTGGCCATACAAACACTGACCAGATGGGAGATTATGTGGAGAGCGATTGTGGGAGCGACTGAGTGTGTTTAAGCTCCCACAAAGTCAGGGATGTACTTGTGCGTGTGTGTGTGTGAATGTGTATTTGACAGGGCTCGAGAAAGATGGGAATATTCAACACTCATGTCTTGTCAGTGTCGAGATCTTTTATGAGCCAAGATGGTGTTAATGTCCCATGAAGAGGGAGAAAGAGAGCATGCATGTTGAAGAGTGACAGATGAGGACGACTAGTGTGAGAGTGTGAGAGTCCATATATTATGCAGAGACTGACACAGAGAGAGAGAGAGAGAGACAGTGTGCAGACAATGTGAAACATGCACAATGATGAAAAAGAGAATAGGCTACATGCATGAAGAAAAATACATTATCATCATTATTATTATTATTATTATAACCTTTATTTAACCAGGTTTGTCTCTTTTGCAAGAGAGACCTGGCCAAGAATGGCAGCACATACAATTTCAACACATTAATCAAAGACAAAAGAAACAAATAGAATACAAATAACAATTGAATTTTCAAGATTAGTTAAAAGAATTAAAGAATTTACAAGATTAGTCAAAAAATAAAACATTTGCACTCAAATACACTATGTTTTAGCTTCGAACGCAACTGGTTAAGGAGGAAGTGGCTTTGTGTGTATACTATGCTATTCAGCTTGCTCATGTATGTGGGTGTTTTGCTCTTGTGATGAATATTGTTTTTGGCTATCTGGAATAAAATAAAATATAGAAGAGGAAGTGACAGAGAAACACAGGACGAGAGAGAAATGTGAGGAGAGAGGGAAAGAGCTATGTAGAAAGAGTTATTTTCTGTTTCACTGCAGAATATTTCCAGTTGATTGGTTACTAGTGGTAACTTGCCCTCTGGAGGTTGGATCATTCCACAGCAGCTCATCAGTGGAAAACTGAAGAGGAATTCAGCGAGAAAACAACTCTTCGAGCGATGGGAGCTCGTCATTGTTGTGTTGTGTTTCATCCGTGCATCCAACAGTAGAGCTGAACCATGTGCAAAAATAAAACCCAGCATCATTTTTGTTTTTATTTTGACAGATATTGCTACATGAGTCACCGTATTTTGATTTCTAGGCTTCGAGCATTTCTTTAGCACCACAATGCTTTTATTATGTTGTCTGGTTGTGACACATTTTAACTTTTGTCAAAAAATACAGCTCTTGCAATGCAGATAATGCACTCACATATTTTTATCTTGAGAATATTTTTAAGAGTTAGGGGAGAGGATCGTTCTTAATATATTTGTGTAGCCGACCATCAGATGGTTAGCTCAAAAAAGCTTAGCATAAAGAATTGAAACAGGGGCAGACAGATCTGTCAACAACAAAGCATATGACGTCCAGTAAAACTACATTTTATACTTTTGTTGGACTTAAATTAACAATATTAGCTCCAAGATAGCTGTTTCCCATGTTTCAGTGTTTATGCTAAGCTAGGCTAACTGGCTGCTGGCTGTAGATCTGTGATCTTATCGTATCTTGAGTCTGCACATAATATAAACATCTGCACATTATAAACAGCACCTCTTGCTGGAATAGTCAATGTGAGCAGTTGTATGGTTAAGTTGTATCATTAATAATGCAGTAAGAAGCCATTACTTTATTATTATAGGCTATACAATGTTAAACAAGTTAGTTGTGTAATATTCTAGTAGCTCAGTCATGCCTCCTGTCTGCTGGTTGTGGTGTAAGACGGATTCATGATTACTGCAAGTCAGAGTTGGATGGGTGAAGTTGCCAACAATTACTATTTTTTTTAACTAGCTTGTTTATTTCTCTCAGCTCAGCCTGACAGGAGCACATTACAGATTCAAGGTCACACATTCAAAAACTGCAGAAAAACTATTAGAGGAGCAAATCACTGTTAACACTGTTAATCGGAGCAAAACATTCATTTGTGTGAATGAAAATAACTCGGATAATCACGACACACAACACAAAACACAGCTGGACCAAAAAAATCACCCAATTTGCTGCTGTTGCCATCTTTGAAACTGGGGGTTTGTGTCAGAGCATTGTTTGTGTACAGACTGCTCAATCACTTCAGCGCCTTCAAATAACTTTATCCTGTGGGTCTGTGTGTGTGTGTGTGTGTGTGTGTGTGTGTGTGTGTGTGTGTGTGTGTGTGTGTGTGTGTGTGTGTTTGTTTGTGCTTTAGTTAGCCAGCCTGTCAGCCAGCCTTTGTTGGCGAGCTGATGCCATTAATGAAAAGGCCTGTCTTCACTCTCTTATCTGGGATTAGCTTGTCTAGGCTGACAGAGTGCTGTGTGTGTGTGTTTGTTTGTCCGTGTGTGTGTGTGTGTGTGTGTGTGTGTGTGTGTGTTTGTGGTAAACACAGTAAAAAGGCAGTGAGTGCAGTTTCCACTGAAGAATACGCTTTTATTGTCGGACACACTCTCTCCCTCACACACACACAAACACACAGCTTCATTACATCGTATTCACACAGCAGTTGAACACACCGAGGTTTCACCGTGATGCAAAACACTTAGGCCTGCAAAATCATAGGAGCCACACACATACACACACATACACACACACACACACACACACACAGAGAGAGAGACATGCGATCGACAGCCTAAATCAGATTCAATACCAGATCAAACTCTTGGCTGATTGGTTTTTCGGGGGCCTTTAAACCTGCAGCTGATTGGATTGCAGGAGTTCAAAAGTGTCTTAGATTTGGATCGGATTGGCTGATTGGATGTTTACGGATCAAACAGGCAGGTGATTGGTCAGACGGACATCCAGCTGTGAAAGAATTGATTGGCCAGGATCAGAAGTGTGTGCTGAGAGAGATGTTTCCCCGTAAACTACTGGTACACTATGACAGTTAGTATATACTATACAATATAAGTGGGCGTCGACAACGAAGACGGCGTGTTTACGACAGGAGTTTGATTGGAGCTACTGTACAGGAAGCTGGGATCGGTCTGAATTCAATTACACCTGCGATCATTCCCACCAGGTCTCATTGTCTGGGCTTTACTACATCACACTCTCGCTCCTTCACACTCAGCATGTTTGTCAGTGTTTATTTGGCTCAGCTGATTTGGTGGAAGTGAGAACAATGCCAACTTGTGTGGCACCAAATAACCTTGTTGCAGCTCCTGAAAACAAAGCTGATTTTTTTTTACCCCCCACAGAGAAAGACTCTGTATTTTTTAATGCAGCTAAAAGAAGATACATTACAAGACTCTTGAAACTGTTTGAGGCTCCTGCTGAGATGCTTCTTGTTGAGGTGTTCAATCGTGCTCGTCTAAAGGAGAGATTGTGGTCACACTGCAGACGAAGACTTACTCAGTGAATACGATAATTCAACTCCCGGCGACTTATGTCGTCTTATCTGTGCTGAATAAACTGTAATCAGCAAAGATAAAGTCGTATTAAATGGGTTTAAGTGGGTTTTCTACGGCCCCATCCTCTTAACTACACCACTCCATTTTTTTCATTACTCCCACACTCTCACCCTCCTCCCATCTGCCTCCCCCACTTCATTACCAAACACACAAGGCAGGTCAAAGATTAATTATTCTTCCTGTGGAATACAAATGTGTTGAACCCAGAGTGGCGGAAATGAGGAAGCGTGGCTGTGACATGAGGCCACACAAGAGTCAGCTCCTCCAGGATGGATGGATGGATGGATGGATGGATGGATGGATGTTGGAGATAAGAGAATAAGAAGGTGCAAGGTAATAAAGTCAAGATAAGAGACTGAAGGATAGAAAAACATTTCAACCAGTGAATTAACCGCAGCAGCAGGAAGGAGTGGAGGACAGAGAAAACCGCAGAAAGAGATGAAGAAAGATTGACAGCAGGAAGGAAGGAAGGAAGGAAGGAAGGAAGGAAGGAAGACTGGCAGCAGGAAGGAAAGAAGGAAGGAAGCAGGAAGGAAGACATAGACAGTAGAAAGGGAGGATTGAAGAAATGAAAACAGCAGGAAGGCAGAAAAAAGGGGAGAAAAACACAAAAGTGAGAAAAATATGGATTGTGACATAACAGCCATTAGACAAGACATTTTGATGGAGAGATAAAATCTTGCAACAACACAGCAGGAAAATGAGCTGATCTGGATCCAGAAGCTCTGATTGCTGCCTGGAAGGAGGGAAGAGAGAAGGAAAAGAGGAAGAAAAGAATATGATGAAGGGCAATTAGTCTCTTTACAAACAAGACAAACAACTAATAATCCCAGACATCTGTTCTCTGAGCTCTTAACGCTGGACATGGACTCACTCGACACACACTTTTTCTCCCTGTTTTGCAAACTGAGCCCTCGCAATGCTGCGCACACACACACACATTCTTACACAATAAGCTCAAATGGAAACACACTGTAACTTAGCAGCTCATCCGCTCAAACACACACTGCTGGTTCAAGGGTTTGAATAAGTCCAGAGCGGCTGTCAGTGATACGGTGGTGGATTTAATACACACTGATAAGCTAGCTTCATCTAATCTCATCTCCCACTCCCTCACACACACACACACACACACACACACACACTTCCTGACTCTCTCATCCTGTCTCGCTCTCTCTTATCTCGTATTAGATTTGAAATCAAGATTAAAATCGCTTTAAAGCAGCCTGAGATATTCCTTCATCTTTGACCAAAGACATTTACACTTTCTCAAGATCTCAGTTGCCGAGAAACCAGAAAAAAAAATTATTTCGGCCTCAAAAATTAATCTGTTGTTTCTTATCAGTTCATCGGTGCAATTAGGAGGAGATCGTAGATCTGGCTTCTGCTAAGACGGCGGCCACCAAAGAAACGTTAAAGATCTGCCAAAGGCTTAACCAACAGGTCACTGCATCATAGCACCAGATTGGCACTTACACCAACGTACGCACACAAACACACACAAACACACACACACACATGCACGCGCACACAAAATGCTGCCGAGATCCTGACATTCATCTCAAAGCAAAAGACCAGCATTTAGCCAACCATTAAAGCCCTCTGAAATGTCAGTGTGCTGATGTGTTGTGTGTTTTGTGTGTTTTTTGTGTGCATGTGTGTGTGTGTACACTGAACCCATGTGTCTGTGTTTCTCTGCTGGTTTGCGTGGCTGATGGAGAATTCTTCCCCAGTTAATCTAACACAGAGAGACAGTGAGAGATTATGTGTTCATCAATGTGCAGTTGTGCATGTACAGTATGTGACAGGCCTGTCAAGTAGCACATTAGCCAGCAGCTCCATGGTGTTGAATCGTTAATGCCTTTATTGTCATTTACATGTTATTCTCGAGGAGCATGAGGCGTCTGTTTCAATTATCGGGATAGGTGAGCGCTGGAAAAGACATGTCTTACTTACAGAAAGGATACGGCTAAATGCTGGAGGAGTCATCGGAACGTGCTGATGTTGTTTGGATAATATCTTTGAATAACTTCTTATGATGGGATCAGATCTTCTCTGTGTTAAATCAGAGTCACAGACCTATGTCGGAGCACATGTCGGGACCTGACCCATCTTACTGCAGCTTGCTGAGCCTGGGAGTAAAAACAAAATAAAATCGTAAACTTAACTCATTGAGTGCCGCGCTCCTTTCCAAAGTTTTAGTCAAGTGTACCGGCAAATTAGACCATATTTGACTTTTTATTTTAGAGCCATAGTGTATTCTATATTATTGCCACCAACACATACTGTAGCTCATTTGAAAGGTTTAACTTTATCCTTCAAATGGCCACAAACCGTTTGTTTCTACGTGCCTCCGTTCCTGAGAAAAGTCAAGCTAAACATGGCTGGGTTTCACCAAAATCCCTCCTTTTTTTCTAGAAAAGGAGATAGAGCGTCTTTTATGAAAGCTGCTCTGTTTGTGCCTGTCGCTCTTCAGACACTCGCATTTCTGGATCAAAGGGCTCGTATAAGATAAATATACACAACAATTGTTGTTCTATTCACAAAACCACCATCGGGGGCGGGGGGGCGCCACTAAACAGCAATAACACAGACGCACCGTGCCGTGTCACAGCCTCTCGCCGCGGAACGTGAGGCTCTGCCGGCCACAGCGGCTCGCGAACACCGGTCCCGCCGGTGGTCACGGTCCTTCTGTGGTACGGGTCGGTGGTGCCGGTCTGCTTTGGTCCAGAGACCATCAGATTTTACCGCGGGAGGACTTTGGGGAGGACACGGTGTTGCTCCAGATGAAGACCGGGCGGGACAGTCGGCTGAGAGCTTCCTGGTTCAGCTCCCAGCTGCTGCAGCCTCGCGGGTGAGAGCGGAGCAGCAGCGGAGCAGCTGCTGCATCTGCATGCAGAACTCCGTTTGCAGAAGCTGAGTTATGATAAAAACTTCCAGATCATGAGCTGTCATGTGACTTTGATCGTCATCTATTTCAGTTCTCCTCGTCGTAGAGTCCCCAAATTTACATATAATGTGTATTAAAGTGTCTATTTTCATAATTTAAAAAAAAAAGCAAAAAACGAAAAATTTCGTTTTTGGCACTCAACGCATGGGAACGAAAAACGAGAAATTACGTGGTTGGCACTCAATGAGTTAAAAGATTCATCGTCACTCCATGGTGAAAATGGCTGCTGTTTTGTTTTTTTCCTTTCCTGGCGAGAGTGTCTGGGAGTGCAATATACAGATAGTACAGAGTCCTCAGGTGTAATTATGCTCCTGGCCTAAGGGTGACTGTCAAATGTCATTATTTTTTCATGATGCTGTGTTAACAGTTGTCCACAGAGAGAGAGAGGGAGCGTGTTAAAGAAGTTGTAAAACAAGGTGCTGCATCAGGTCTCTTCAGTTAAATAAGGTATATAGACCGAAACGTTGACTTAACAATAAAAGAGCTTCAAGTGAGTGCGGGAGCAAGTGCTGACTTTTTATGTTGAACCTGAATGTGCATGCTGATTAAGCCTTGTTCAGTTAAATAAGGCCAAATTCAGACCTGCTATCAACATCTGTATGTGGCGATCACACATGTGGTCAACGCCTCCAAGGCGCTTTGAAGATGCATTTAAGATCCAATCGCTCCTCTTCCTCTGCTTAGTTCAATAAAATAACCTAAAATGTTATACAATTTCAAAAAGATGAAACCGTATTTCAGTGACTTGCTGAGATGAAAACAATAACTTACACATACAGCTGTTCACAAACCGTCTCCCACCAACTGTTACTTATCATTTCCAACCACAGCTACAATCTCTGCCTGGTCTCAGTCATGTCATTGGCTGTTTAACCTTATCATTACTGACTGAACTGGAAACAACAGCTTTGCCAAACCAGAAAACGAACATTGAGTTGTTCCGTTAAACAACGACTACCATGATCAGAATATTTTACAACGTAGTTTGAAAAGAGCATATTCTTCTTGTGTGTTTTAGAGAACAGGTGCAAACAAAGGCACAACAACATGGAGAGAGAAAAATCAATGGGAAGGAAATTGAGAGAGGGAGAGAGAGAGGGAGAAAGAGGCATTGTAAGGATGGAGAGAGGGAAAAAAGTGAAGGGAAGAGAAAGAGATTGATGTGCAACCACTCCACACTCCAGTGCCCTGTAATTACTAGGACCACACTGCACTGTTCATCACCTGCTCCTCTATGTGTGTGTGTGTGTGTGTGTGTGTGTACGAGTGTGTTATTTATGGATGTGTATCTGTGTGTGTTTGTGTATGTGAATCCACACCCTTGGGGTAGTGTGTGTGTGTGGGCAGTACTGTATATTCAAGTGAAACATTGCACGAAGAGAAACACAGAGGAGAAGGAGAGGCCTCGTAGCCAGGAAGTTGGTGAAGCCGACTTTAGATACGGTGCCAATAAACATCACCTGAATATAAAAGAGGCAAAGAGGAGAAATGTGCTGTGTTGTGTTGTGTGTTGGGATTTTTTTTACTTCTCCTCGCTAATTGCTAACTCTACATATGCCAAAACCTCATTAACTTTTGACAGGCCTTTGTGTGTTTGACACAAACTCACACACAAGAAAGACCAACAACCTCTTTGTAGCCAAATGTGACGGCAGACAGAGTATACACTTCTTCATCGCACTGCAGCTCACGTCACCACCTGTCTGCCCCTGCTGTGCACAAACTGTAACTCCCATCCTTTAGATGATGATGATGACAGCGAGTGTTTGACTTGTTAAATTACTGATTATTTAATTGATTTGTTGACTGACTGACTGATTGATTTGTCAGAGGACGGGCTGACTCCATCGCTGACACACTGTTCGTGACAACTGCAAAAAGAGCAGAGACTGAACAAATTTCAAAAGCATCTTGGAGGGATGTGTGCGTTTCTGGACAAAATGACACTGTTTGCACGGTGTCTGAATGATAGAGTTATAATAATGGTTTTAGTAAATGCAGCGGTGCATTGAGTGAAGATTCAGCCTCGTCTAACTGTCAGCTGTCGTATTTGAAGCTCTCCAGTGACTCCGGCGTCTGTTTGACAGCCAGACTCTGTGTGTGTGAGTGTGTTTCTGAGACAGACAGGATGACAGGACCAGTGAAACATGAATATAAATATGAGCATGTCGGCGTGACACACACACACACACACACACACACACATAATCCGTCACATGGCTGTCATAGTAAAGACGAAAAAGACCTCTGTGTTTTAGTCTGAAGTGCGCTGGTACAGTATTTGTTTGGTCAAAGGAAAAACCAGAAAGCTCTTTCGAAAATGGGTAAAACTCGGATTCACTATACAGAGAGGGGAGAGTGTTTCGTACTGTACCAGTATAGGACAGAAGAGGCTTTTAAGATTATGGACATGTCTTCAAAAATGCAGGGCGGTTTGTTAAAAGCCCTCAAAATGTGACTTTCTATTTATTTTTGACAACCACAGCAGCTTATTGCTGAGGCTCAAATGTAAACAGCGCTAACGAGAGGCACCAACTGTGGCTACGTTTGAAGCTGCGTGGATGAATGACAGGCTGTGTTTCTTTACTGTTTGTGTGTATGTGTGTGTGTGCATGTGTTTGTGTCTGAGATATATTTCCCACAGTGCACTGGGCGCATGATGTTCCCATCTCCATTTGGGATTTTAGAGTCTGTGCACGTATCACTTGCACAAATGTTTGTGTGCCTATGCCTAGTGTCCTGTCCTCAAGGGTGTGTGTCTTTTTTGGTGTTGATCTCAGTGTGTGCTTGGATGTGTGTTTTTTTTTTTTGCAAAAGCCCAGTGGCTAGTTGCACGACGCCTCTCCCTCTCCCTCTCTCTCCATCTATCTCTGTAATCTAAAGTGATTGAAGGGTCATTTTGCAGCAGCTCACATGGTTTTCTGCACAGAAGCTTGTTTAGCCACATCAGTTTAAAACCTCAGTGTGTTTGTGTTTGTGTGTGTGAGTCTGGATACGTGTGTGTTTGTGTGGTATGAATGATTCCTACAAGTCTCCTGAGCCCAGAACATATCACTCCAAGCACACGGTCCCATACATTCGTGTACACACGCACCTTGCTTGGCTGGCAGCCTGTGGATGAGAGCTGCAGACCATTTCTGCCCTGACCTATGAGAACGCAGCTTCTGGGCACGCTCAGTGAGCAGCGAGAGAGATAGCGCACACTAATACCCCTGGAAGGCAAGAGAGAGAGCACTGATATGGGTGTGTTAGTGTGTGTGCATGGGTAGGAAGAGATATTTTCTTTATGTCGAGCACATTCACATGGTGCTGCCTCTGGATAGAGAAGCCTGTGTTAGCGGCTGTCGTATTAGCCTGAAATGTTAACCAGCAAATAATATAGATGTGATTTTTTTTTATTTCTTGTTTGGACATTATTTCTTCTTTTTTTGGCAAGTTATGTTTGTTTTTTCATTAAGATTTAATGCCATCCCATAAAGCTACCTATATAAAGTTCATACAGTATATACCCAAGTCTTTGGACATATGAGCATATAAATTCATAACATAATATGAAATACGTCTCCTACTGACATTTGTTTTTCTGTATACTTGATATTTAGATGCTTTAGATTAGATATATAATAACAGAATACATATTGACAGGCTTTGAGAAGGATTTTTCCAATAAATCCAATATGTCTAAGCATTCACACATAAACATACTGTACGTATTTGTATTGGCTACATACAGTATGTGTCAATATTTGAAATTGTTCCAACTTCTAGTCGGTTTTTAATTTATTTTTACATATACTCCAGTAATAGAAATTCAATATTACTTTTGTTTATGGGAATGTTTATTGATTTCTTTTTCAGTGATTTCAGTGATTTCAATTTACCTCTGATGTTTATGTTCTGACTTATTTCTCCTCAGTCGCTGTTTCATTTGTATTTAAGAGAACAGCGGCTTCTTGGAATCTAATGAGGCGCCAAATAAATAACAGAGACTATCACGCATACATCCAGAAAATGGGACAAAGACGCTAACAACGGCATTTAGAGCGTGACAGAGGTTTGTAGAGGGATGAAGCACGAAAGTCACAGAGAACGTTCAGTTATATAAAGATGTTATCAGCAAAATGTGACCAATGATGGAAAGTTAAACGTTAGTACATATCTGCAATGCATTATGATTTTACCACTGTGGTTGTTCCAGACTGTGTTTTTTTTTTCTTCCCATGGGTTTTATGGCGGAACCAAGTCATTAACGCCTCCATATACAGTGACAGGAAATGAAAAGAAAGAGAACAAGGTTGTTACAAAAGAGCTCATATAAACACTTGAGTGAAAACCAGAGGAAGAAAGCGAGAGAGAGAAGTGGCTCCAGTCAGTCATGACAGACTGTGTGGGCAGAAAGGAGAGCGGCTGCTGAAAGGAAAAAGTGACACAAGTCAGGTAGAAAGTCTTGGTTTAGGATTCATTACCTAGTGTGTATGTGTGTGTAAGTGTGTGTGTGTCCCAAGCCATAATAGTGGAGCAGGTCCTTGCACCCTGCATTGACCTTCCACTGTTCATTTATAACTGGTGTTTGATTTGCTCTAAGTAGCTTACTCACTCTAAATGTGGAACATTTATTTTTAATTACATTAAACAAAGTGCACGACCCCCGAGGAAATGATTGGCCCTTTTAGATAGAGTACATTAATCTTTGTGTTAACCCACACTAACACCTAGTAATTGCAACAACACACAGTCTGGATCCGGTTCATGACTTTTGTTTAATGACTTAAATATCAGGCCGGCTCGCGTGGTGCTTACTGCAGAAGGTCAGAGCTGAAGCTGCCTGTCTCGTTGTGGGACCATCAAGCCAAAAACAATTCAAGTGTGGAGCTGAATTGTTTTTTTGTTGGTTTTCTTGCAGATGTTTTACTGCTTTATTATCTGTTATGACAGTTTTTGCCAAGGCTATGCACTCATGCATTCAGTCCCAAAAGACGCATTTCAGAAGAAACTAATTTACCCATCAGTGAAAAATGAAGGGTGCGTGTGTGAGAGAGTGAGGCTTTTTTTAAGCCTCTGGTTTCTTCCAAACTAAAAATATTGAGGGCCAAAATTTACTTTATGACCCACTGTGCATCCAATCAATAAAGATTTCTGCTTCTGTCTTTATTGGGAATGATATAAAGAACTTAAAGACAGTGCACAACACTCAAAATCAAGTGTATTTTGCAAGAAATATGTGAATGAAAAAGACTTCAGCAAAAATAAAAGACATGAATAAGAGTTCCTCCTCTTCAGCAGGATCGACAGTTCCTGTGGTAGAAGGAGGCTCGGCTCAGTTTAGGCTTGTTAGCTTGTTTGTGTTTGTGCATTTGGATGCATCAGCAGCTCTTGAAAGGTTAATAGTATGCAGTGACTGAATGATGCGGGTGAAATCAATTAGAGATCATGGCTTTGGCTGGGATTTACCCCGTCAGCGCGTTTCATTGAAGCAGCAGGTAGTCCGCTTTATTCATTCATCTGACTCGTTTTTTTTATTTTTATAAATGGAGCAGAGCTACAGCCAACTACAGAGAGGAGTGCATAGACTATGAATTGTGTGTGTGTATGTGTGTGCGTGTGTGGGTCGCATTTGAATGTCATGTTTCAACTTTTCCCCCAGGTTTAGCCACGCGCGCGCACACACAACCATGCACATGCACAACAAACCCAAACAGTATGTGGTTGGCTGTTGTCCATGTCCTGAGGCAGTGATTAGTCTTTGATACTGACATCACACACACACAAACAAACACATACACACACACACACACCTGCCAGACAGTGGATCAGAAGTGATGGTAAATTGGGTCTTTTTTTAATCTCTGTAATGATAATGGATTTCACAGGACATGTCTGTCACTACACTTAAACTTCTGACCCTGGTGCTGCAGTGAAAGTCGCAGACCGAGACCGAGTCCTTTAATCCTTTCCTCTTCAGGTGATGGACAGAGGACATTAGCTCTGATTTCCTGTGTCCAGCATCTTTTTTTTTAATCTCTATTTGTCAGTTTGTTCCATAAATACACATAATGAAGTTTGGTATCTCCATCCGCTTTGTTATAATATAATGCTGCTGTTATTCTAATCTAGTTTGCAAAATTCAATTTAAAGAAATGGATATTAAACATTCAGCAACCGAGTCTTTGCAGAGTTCATTGGTCTATGTCGTTATTTCCCAGGATTTCCAGTCACAACATAAAAAAAGCCACAGCCCTTTCAGCACTGCAGACATCCTGATGTGAAGCATCTATAATTGTTTTTACCGTGTTAACCTTTTAGTTTAGTGTTAGCATTGCTAATGTTTGCTAATTAGCACTAAAAAACAGCCTTTATTCAAAGCTGAAGGAAATGTCATTAGTTTTGCAAATGGCTAATTAGTCATTACACCGCCATCCATAAAGTCAAGTGTGGCTGAAAAGGCAACATGACGTACAACATGATGTTTACATAGTCAATCTCCAGCTCGTTTGAGGCTTAAGAAAATTTGATTAGACTTGATAGCTTCCCTCTGGAATTAATGCGCTCATAAACTCACAGAACCTCTTATTGCTCAGTCGAGGAGAGGTTCACACTTTTAATGTGATGCAGTCTGTGTGGAAAATGCATTTTAAAGTTCAGCTGCAGCTAATCAAAGGCATCGGCATCTTCCACAGACAGTCTTTCCATGATGGGACGTCATGCACAGAGAGACACTGATGTAACAAACTAATGTCTTAAACTTAAAAAAACTTAAAATTCTCTCTCCCCCAGGTGAGGATGATGACGACGAGGAGTGCGGCGAGGAGAAGCTGCCGTCATGTTTCGACTACGTCATGCACTTCCTCACCGTCTTCTGGAAGGTCCTGTTCGCCTTCGTCCCGCCCACAGACTACTGGAACGGCTGGGCCTGTTTTGTCGTCTCCATCGCCATGATCGGGCTGCTCACCGCCGTCATCGGTACGACCACAACAACGGAAGAAGACTGCGAAATTTTAACATACATCATATATTGTGTGTTATTTTACAAAACAAATATGCTGTGAGTTTGATCTTTATGTTCCTTTTGTGTCATCGCAGGGGACCTCGCCTCTCATTTTGGCTGCACAGTGGGCCTGAAAGACTCAGTCACAGCAGTAGTATTTGTTGCATTGGGAACCTCTGTACCAGGTAAGTGTGTGCGTGTATGTTCAGGGTATGTATTGTGAGCAGATATTGATTCAACACCACATCCATTTTAATTACCCTGTATTGGACTTACTGCCAGCTTTAATCAAAGACCTCTCTCCCTCCACGTGTGGCATTTAGCTTCATAAGGCCTCATAACACCCAAAGGTCTTAAATGTAGGAATAGATCTGCGTTCATCAATGATCTCCTCCAGGGTGTGCACTTTGACATTTTCTATTACCTGCCTCAGTCTTTATTACCAGGAGCTGCAACCCCCCTCCCCCGTTTCCTTCTTCAACTTAACAGAGTATATCCCTGCAGTGGTGATTGCATCTAAAAGCCTTTTTAAAGTCTGTGCACTTTGATGCAACAATCAGGTAAAACAAAAATCAATGGTGGTCGTAATAGAAAATGGAAAGAAGCCCAGGTGCTGCAGTGTGCTGCTGAGCTGCAAGTGTATCTGTATAGAAACTTCCACAAAGATGATGATGTGTGAGATGTGGGGGGAAAAATGGATTTGTTTTTTACTTGAGTTTATGATGAATTACGAGATCTGCCCCCGCTTCTTCAATCAGTCAGCGAATCCAGCCATTAGGGTTTGGCAAAGTAAGACATTTTTAGATTTTTATGGTTATTTAATTATGGGAAATGGGCCATTAGTCGTTGTTCATTACTTGGAAATGATTGTCACATCTCTGGCATCACGATAATCTTCGCAAACTTGCTTTAGTCTTTAATAAGCACTGGCGCTGCAGGCAAATTGAAAACTATACAGCAGATAGAAGAGATACGTTTACTATGATTGAAATAAATGATTAATTAAAACATATTATTAACAGACCTTCTTTAATTGAGGACGACCCTACAAATTAATTTAGATTTTATTCATTTTATTTACAGTGAAGATTAATGTAGGGGACAAAAAGAGCAAAGATTAAACGAGCGTACGCATGCTTTCCTGCCACAAGAGCTTTGACGACGACTGACCAGGTGGTTTTCAGTCTCTCCAGTGTGTTTTCGTATGTGGGAGCCTGTTAGACGAAGCTCTGCCGTCTGCAGACAGCAGCATGGATCATCCTCTAAACATGAGGAATGACCGATGACTGCGAGAGCCAGCTAAATACGTTTTAACCCTGGCCCCAGTCTGCACACACACCCACACACACATACATGCAGCACATGTTTGAACAGGAGATACAACATGCCCAATGCGCAACTTTAATTAACTAGATAAACAGTCTTACACGCTCTCACGTTAACACATTAAGGCTTGAAATAGGCGTGACACACACACATAACACACACATACACACCTGTACTAGGGCTACCATGTGTTATTAGCATATGGCTATTTGTCATGTCAAGCTCAAGCGGTCTCTGTCCTCCTATTTAGAAACCTCAGGGATGAAAGTGATCTATTACATAGTATTTTACACACATGTACCTGCATGCCTACCATACAGTATATGTACAGGCCGACTTTCAAACAGTGCGCACTTGCTAACAGTTGAATTTATGGACATATGCAGCTGAAAAACAGAGGTACACACACATACATACCCACACACACACACACACACACACACACAGACGGATATACTGTACACAATGTGTTGACCTGCAGAATGGAAACAAAGTGATTCAGCCTTTCAGAGTCTCTCAGTCTTATTAACAGAACCTCCTGTGGCCCACACACTCACACAAAGAAACAGACCTCCAGATCTGTGGCTATTAGAGTTAATAAAACCCATCCTGTGCTGTGGTTCCATAATGATTAACCTCGTTTATCACAGTTAGCGAGGCTCACACACACATGCACACACACACACATATAGGAGGGAAACAGAACAACAAGAGTGGCACTGTTTAGAGATTTACAAACACAAGAAAATTCAGCTCAAGTGTGTGATGTGTATCATTTCATGTCGGCCTCACAGAGTCGAGAATGACATTTAAACCGAGAGAAACGCGCCGTGGGACTCGCTTGACATAAACAGCTTGTCACGGCTCAGGACTGGGAGGACACAAATGCACAACTCAGACAAAAGTTCAAAACGGTTCACCTCGACCCAGACGAGGCGGACAAAAGCGGGCAGGGACGAGCAGCGAGGGCACAGGGGACAGGAAGAAACCCAAACAACAGGCAGGTGGTCAAAGACAGGCAGGCTAACACAGATAAGCAGCAGGGCTGGATGGATACGGCATGGAAGCCACAGTAGATACCCTGGCAGAGAAAGAGATGGTATATATGCAAGTAACTGATAAGTGGGTGGAGACGAGTAAAGTGGCCGGAGGGGCTGTGGTTACTGCAGCACAGGGGGGAGTGTCAGGGTGTGAAGAGACAAAGAAGCAAGTTGAATGGCAAAGGCAGGCAGAGCATGAATGAATAAGTGATACAGTGATACAGTACCACTGTTGCATGAGGAAGAAAAAAGTACTGCAACCAGGAAATCATCTACAGAGCATTTATCAGTATAATTCTTTATAACTATGGTATAATGTATATGAATTCAAATTCAAATTCGAAACAACTTTATTAATCCCACAAGGGGCAATTCACAATAATAATAATAATATAAAAAAGCTTTTAAGAAATAAAGAATAGAACAAAAACCCTATGATGAATTTAAAAGTCTGAGTGCAGAGGGGACAAATGATTTAGAGAAGCAATTTGTTTTACAAATAGGAAGGGCATAACGGCGCCCTGAAGGCAACAGAGAGAATTCACCCACAAGGACAGGGGCCTAAAATGCTCTCTGCTTTTCAGAGGATTTGCTGGTTGCAAAAAAAAGCATGTTTTAAATTGTCCAGGATATTAAGGTCATTTAAGTCATAATAAAATGTTATTTCAACTTCCTTGAGTCTGAAAACATCCTGCCACAAATCATTGAGCTGATGCTCAGATAACTGGGAGAGGATGGTGAAGATGAGCACAAGAAAAATTATTAGTTTTCTCTTTTTTCCAGTTATTAGATTATGTTAAAGTAATGAAACTAAATATTTGGTTTGAAAATTAGCAGTTTTGTGGAATTAATAACTGGCCACTGGAAGTTGTAGAGAGGAATTAAGGAAGGATTTCACCTCATTTATCAGATAATGGTGAAACAATCAGAGGGTCAATCAATATTAACAATCATCTGAAGGCATTTGTTTGAGAAAATGTATATATGTTTTATATTATTTTAAACAAACAGGAGATGGGTTTTTTTTCCATGTACTAGTTCCAAGAACTAGTCATCCAACTCTTCCTTCAGATTATCTTCAGATGTTCCACTATTAGATGATGATGTATAATTATTTTCATGACCTATTGACCATAAGCGTTTCCTCTCCGACCAAATGTTCCTCAACAAGCAAAAGGCTGTCTGCGTGCAGGAGGGTTGCCAGATTGCCATGAGCACGCGAGTGCTCCCCAACGAGTCTTTCCACTTCAAGAGCCCGTAGGGGGAAAGTGGTGCAGCAGAGTGCAGGATTTAGGAGGTAGATGAAGGAAAGAGAGAGAGATGGAGAGAATCTTTGATTGACAGAACGGCTGAGGAAAAGGGCAGAAAGCTCTCCAGGGAGGCCGACTCTCACAGAAGGAGCTGCAGAGTGGAACCTGTTTCTCTCTCTCTCACACACACACACACACACACACACACACACACACACACACACACACACACACACATATACAAATACACACATGCTGCTACCAAACATGAAAGCAACCACGCGCTCACCCACTCAATCAGCCACACAAACACTCAAAGACCAATTGATGCACACGCACATGTCTTTGCCAGCTGGTGGAGTTATGGCATCAGATTGGACCCAGGTGGCATCGTTCACTAACACACAGTAGACACAGTGTTCAGCTCGAGCGTCCATACACACACATACACTCAGTCGAGCCCAGCAGGCCTGTCCTTGAAGCCTTAAGGTGTATGAGGACATTTATCTTTACTGGACTCTCTCCTTGGCCCATTGCCTCGTCCACCCTCCAAACTCTCTTTCTCCTCCTCCTCGGTCCTTCTTCCGGTACTTCACTTCGCTTCCAGAAAAATCCTTTTTCTCCCTTTTCTCCTTAATTTCCTTGTTTCCTCAGCACTAATCTCCCCTAGCTTTATCCGCCGCATAGGAGCAAGAGGACATGAACCACTAAGTACTGTAGGAGAATACGGCAAGAAAATTAGTAATAGAAGAGAGGACTGAGTGACCATTTGACTATTTTCCTGCTCTTTATGCTCTTAAGAAAAGAGCCCTATTGTTGAGGTTTGGCAGAATCCAAATCCAAAGCTGCTTTTAGTACGGCAAGGAAAAACTGTTCCTTTGAAGCTGCCATTGTTTGGCAGAGATGAAACAAGAGGAGGGAATTTTTGGGACCAAGCATCGCAGCACTGATTAGTTGTCAGGCCAAGATTTGTTTGCCCCTGCAAAGTGAGATTCAGCCTTGTAATTTATTGATCTCAGTCCAAATCTGGCCCGCGCTGGCTGCCAGCGACAGAACACTGTAACAGGATTAAAGATTGTGGTTTCTAATTTAAGGTTCCCGGTCTGAATGTGGAAAACAGGATTTGCACGGTGTTCTGTACTAATAATTATAAGTGTGCTGCATCTATCAAAGGCGTCCTTCCCTGTCACACTGGTCTTGTGTAACTCACAAATATGACTGTTGTGAGTTAAGAAACAAGAGTAAATCTGTTTCTACTTTCAAACGGTGCTAATTTACACTGAATCACCAATCATTGAACATTAATATTAATCAGTGCGATACATTATAAAACAATCAATCTGCAATTTACAAGACACCCACCTAGTGTTAATCATCTCCATAGTAGCCTTTACTGTTTGAATTCAAAAACGAGAACAGTTTGTAGCTGATGGTGGCAGAAGGAGAAAGGCCAAGTTGTCACCAGAATCAAGATTTTCATTGGCTCCTGTTATTAACTAAATGATAAAGACAAAATCAGGCCTAATGTCAGCGCTGGAGAAAGGTCACGGTTTCACTTAAAGTGAAATCTATCCATTCTTTATAGCTCCTTGTCCACTGGTCAAAGAAAATGGCGAACATCAGGCTTTTGTCTGCAATAGAAAACAGCACAATGGGCCTTCGCTCTTGGGTCAAATGACTGTGTGGTAGACATGGGTATTTATCAGCAGCGGCTCAGATCGATGACGTGTAGGCTACAGCATAATACCGGGATGAATGTCTTTATTTTGTACCCTGTAAACAGACCTGTCACCAGCACAGGGTCACATGGTGCTCAGGGATGAAAGAGTGACCTCAACCCTGAAATTAGTTTTAAAGACACAATCACAGACCGAAGAGTCTCACATGAAGTCTCCAGCGCTTAACAGTAGCGCCAATGCGGAAATGAGAGTCTGTATGGCAGCCAATAGCTCATTCTTTCTGCTCTGTTGCTGCAGTTGTGTATGTCTCCACTCCAACCAGTAAAGCACACTCTACTGTCAGTGTAAAGGATGACAATCAATAAATACACTGTATGAGACATTTTTTGTCTCTAAAACAGAGTTTCTTACAATAAATTATTATTTGTTCAAAATAATTTCCATTAAAGAGCATGAAAACATGTAATACAGTGTAACATTTGACAGTATGGAGCCAGATTACTTTTAAAAACACAATCCTATATCCCTGGACAGCCGTTTGCAATAATAATAAAAATGTTTACACATCCACTGAATTGAATCTGTTGAAATTATTTACACAAATCTGATCTCTGCAACTCCTCTCTCCATCCAGATACGTTTGCCAGTAAGGTAGCCGCTATCCAGGATCAGTATGCAGACGCATCCATCGGTAACGTGACGGGCTCCAACGCTGTCAATGTTTTCCTGGGCATCGGGGTGAGTACTGGCTCATCTAGGGGGCGTGATTGACAGGTTCATTGCTAGTGTAAATGCGGCGCTGCTTGTCATGCTGCCATGTCAGTTACTACTATCGTGTATTTGTAGAAATGAAGATGTTGCTGCACGAGTGCTGTCTTTAAATCTGTGTGATCCTGCTCCTGAGATGTTATTACAATGACGTGTGATTGAAGTTGCATGACCCGTGAAGTGGCAGCCATCTATTCCCTCTATGATGACGCCCATTTTTTTTGCCTGTGTGGTCGCAGCTGTTGTGAGCATTCATTGCATTTCGTGTTATTCAAGCTGACTGTGATGGTGTTTGGCAGGTGGCGTGGTCCATCGCTGCCATCTACCATCAAAGCCGCGGGGAGGAGTTCAGGGTGGACCCTGGCAGGCTGGCCTTCTCCGTCACCCTCTTCACCATCTTTGCCTTCGTCTGCGTCGGCACGCTGATGTACCGAAGGCGGCCAGAGATCGGCGGAGAGCTGGGCGGGCCCCGGACTGCGAAGGTCCTGACCACCATGCTGTTCATCAGCCTGTGGCTCCTCTACATCCTCTTCTCCTCACTGGAAGCCTACTGCCACATCCAGGGCTTCTAAGGTGACAGGAGGTGAAGACGGGAAAAGGGTGGGACAGAAGGAGAGCATGGAGAGGAAGAAAACCAAGGGGGGAGGTGGGTAAATGGATAGATTTGGAAATTACGGCTGTCTCACTGATCTATCACTCCCTCCCTTTACGCAATAGATTGATTGACGGATGAATGGATGGATGTACAGATGAAGGAATGGAGGATGCGTTAAAGCATCTTAAAACAGAAGGGGAAGAAGTACGGATACATGGAAGGACGACAGCAAACAGGAAAATCACAGGACCTAGAGAAAATGGCTCAGAAGATGGAAAAATGGTGGAGAACTGAATAAACTGTGGAGTACGTTTTTTTTTTCTTGACCTACAAATCCAAACTAATCAAGCTGTCTTAAACCCTCGCCTGATTTAATTACATAAATCTAATCCCCAAAGTCACAAACACAGAAATAAACACACACAACATTTCCCAGCTGGTTCAACTATACAATAATCAAAATGAGAAGCAACCATCACAGGCGCGAGGATGTGCGACCTCAACAACAGCATTTTCCCCTCATGAATCCTCCCTCTCCAGTTGGATCAGTGCTACTCTGGCGTCCAGCAAAAAGTAACAGGCACAAGTGAGACAGGAAGAGACAGAGTAACTGTATGAGTATGTACAGTACGTGCATGAACAGACGATACTGACAAACACAATCATGATGAAACCGGATATATCGCCACAACTGTTTTAATGACGACAAACTGTGCGAGTGCTGATGGTGCGTGTGACTGTGTGTTTCTGTGCTTGTGTGTTGTGGAGAGATGGTCTCAAGTACTGTGAAGAAAAAAAAACAAAAAAAAAACGCCTCTCGTTTTGCCGCCACCCCGCGTGGGACGGGATTCGCTTTGGTATTTGCAGGTCTTTCAGACCCTCGCTCTCTCCCAGCCTGTAGAAAATGCTGAGTTAAGACTCTTTGTTTGATGACGTGAACGGTTTTGAACATCACTGAGGTTAGAAATGTAAATACAAAGAGCTGAACATACATTACAGCTCCACTACTTTCCTTCTGAATGTCTCGGTTACGCCATGCGCTCCTGAACGGGCCCTCTTCTTTCTGTTGCTTTATACTGTAGATGTAAATGATTTAAGGTCTAATTTGAATCAAGAAAGGGGTTAGTGTTGCTTTTACCTTTAATAAGGCCACGTCTGAGAGGACACAATGGCCACTCTACCGTTTAAAACTGTTAGAGAAACTACTATCATTGCATAAATATCTAGGTTACTCTTACGTGTGTTTGTGTTGTTGTTTTTTTTAAACCGTGGAAATCTGTTACCTGGTTTTCCACCGATGAGATTGCCACCGTCACGTGTCAGTCGTAACATTGCAATAGAGTTTGAAGAAGAAGAAAAAACCATAGGTACCGCCCTCAGTGAAACCTCATGTCTGTTAACTGCCTCTGTCATCGTTTATCTCACTTTGATGATGCAGCTTTCCCCATTGGTTCACTCGACAGCTTCAGTTATTATCCCTGTGTGTCTTAAGCAACCCCCACCCCCACCCTCGCCCCACCCCTGGCTGGTCAGTGGACCAATCAAAATCCTCAAGGGCTTTGTTAAAAAAAAAAAAAAGAAAGAAAAAAAAGAGACGACCACTACTCCCTAAACCTGACCCTTGATTTATGATTCTTCACATAGGTTGGTCCTTAGGGGGCTCTTTAACAGGGATTTGTATTCCTTAACCTTATTCATCACTTGCGTAGTTGTTAGTGTGGCTCTAAAAAGAAAAAAAATAATGGATGAAATAAAAGTTTAACAGCTTCATTTAGTCTCCAGAGTTGCCCAAATATTGGAAAAAGCAGACAAGGCTTCAACGTTCGTCGGTGGGAGTCTTTCCCAGTTGATTACGAAGACTGCTTATAAATTGCAGTCAGCCTTATTCCAAATTAAATCATACCCACTATGTTCTTTTCCCAGGCCACCCCCGCTCATTGCTATGCTTAAACATACAAACCTTCAGTCATGTGGATCATGAAGGCCTTAGCCCAAAGGAAGCAATGAACATCTGACTTCATATTATGCCTTTATTCAAGGGCACGTGTTTTCTCTTGAGTAAAGTCTCATAATGTAATCTGCACGATTCACTGCTTCACGTCAGCCTTGAAAACTCAACTTTTTTTACTTCGGCAGCCAGTTTTCATTCTTATCCTTTGAGCCATCTGATGACAGAAAGGTTTAAAGGTATTTGTAGTTGGTGGGGAAGCAGTTTTACTAACAGATAGGGGCAAAGACCGTTGCACTACAGTGGTTCTGTAGGGACTTTTCCCATTGGGTACATCTAATCTTAAACAGCCAGACTCTGTTTATCGAGCTCACAAAGGTTTGGAGTCGATTTTTCAAATGTAAATCTTTCATACAAGCCATTCAGTTGGCTGTATGTTGGAAAACACCCGCCTCCATAAACTACACCTCTTGCAATGTTAGTGCTATCTGGGTCATTTGGCCACTCTCAGCATTTTCTTATCCAGCTATATGCAGCTTCATCCGCAAATGGAGTTGATTTCAAATTTGCAACATCACTTGGACTTTTTATGGTGTAGTAATTTTGTCCATGTTGGGGTGTGTAGAAATAATGAGTCTATTATCGCCTCATTATTTCAGTGTGCTAATTAGCATCGTCTATGAGCCCAGTGAGCTGGTAATTAGCAGCGCAGCCATGGTGAGTTACCCTGGTGAAAAGTTAATCATCTTTGTGATAGCAGAGAGCCTGGGTTCAGCCCAAAGTGAAACTCAGTTTATGATACAGACCCACGCTGGGCTCTACCAATAAATCCTCTGTAGAGTCGCTTTATTGTTTTGAGGTGTTGTTTGCCCTCCTCTAACTGAATTTGGGGTTTGTGTGCATGATGGGACAGAGGCACAATATGACTGGATTTGTTTCCAACCAAAAAGATAAATGTGGACATGGTTCAGCTACAAAACGTAATCTCAAGCAACAGCCAAGCATCTTTGAAACCCCCTGTTAAGCACTAGGGAAGCTAGTAAACAAGTAGGAGCACGGACACAATCAACACCACAAATTTAAATTTTAAAATCACATTAAACTGCAAATGCATCAGACTGACAAACTGACATTATCAGGCACAAACTGCTGGGAATCTTTTCTCACGATCCAGTCATTAACAGACATAAAATATAAACATCTCCTTAGAAATGAGAAACGTTAAAGTGTCCTGACATGTGTGTAGAGAATAAATCTACAAGCCTATCTCGACTGTCAGAGAAGTTTACACTTCAGACTGTTAACTATTTTACTCATTCAGCCAAAACCACAGACATCTCAACGTACACAAAAACTTACTGTACATGTAGGCGTAAAGGTCTGTAGTTTGTTAAATGGCACTATACTGTATGCATCGGAATTGGCCAGAATTTTCCTGCTGATGTTGTGTTTTTTACTTGATGTGTAATATAATAACTAGTATCTTAAATGTCATCTGTAAAGTACGTAGTCTGGGCTTAGACGTAATCCATTTTAAAAACTTGGCAACAATCTTGTCACAGACAGCTTTCAACCCCCCCTGTGAGAGAGTAGAGCTGAGCAGAGCCCTGGATTGGATGAGTTTGGCAAATCTCGAGTATCTTGAAGATAAGAAATATAGAAAATTCATCAAAAGATGCACTTGGAGTACAAAACCACCCCATGATGATGATAGAACCGGGACAACAAGGTCCAGCAACACCTAAATGTGGCCAAACTCCCTATTCAGCTCTGTTGCTGCAGACTTTTGCACCAACACTGAACATTTTTGGAATAACTCAGTATAAACGCTATAATTAAATTGCCCTCTGACAGCCAAAATGAAGGATAATATGGGATGTCAGAACGCTTGCATTTGCCAAACTCTGCACAATGTACGGCTCTCCATTAGAGTAGCTGTTCTCAAGTGAAGGCCTTGGAGTGGCAGTTTACCCCTGTTTTGCCAAAGGGAAATCTTTCTAATGGAAAACTTAATATTTGCAGTTCAACCTGTAAAGGGTTTTGTAACCAATGGATCTTTCTTAAAAACACCAAATATTCTTCATATTTCATATTTCACCACTCTGAAAAGAGACAAAAGACGCCTTGATGTTGTTTTAACTCTTAACTCAAATCTTTCTATTTAAATTTGTATGCATTTGTCTCTTCACTGGCATGGAGCTGAAGGTTTATACACTGTAAAAATAAAAATTTAAAAAAAGTTATGCTAGCTTGCGCAAAAAAAAGAAACAATAATTAACATTGTAGAAGCTGTTTGTATCACTTTTTGAGTAGCTCCAACAGGGTATGAATTATCTTTGATTGACCTAAATCATGTTGGATTTACTTAAAAATGTGCCTAATTTGTCCGAGTGAACTAGATTAAAAGCTTGCAGTAACGTAGTTGTTTGCATTAAGTTAGCTTGCTGCACAAATTTTTCCAGAGGCTAACATTTTTCATTTATGAGACGTAGTTCTTTTGCTACTTCCAGCTTCTCTGCACCGCCTCTCTCTTTCTCTCTCTGTGTATCTACCTTGACTTTAACGCTAGTATGACGTGAAGCTAATGGCAGATTAACGACAGCCGCAGCGTTCGGGCCGAGGTGGGAAGCTAAAGGCGGCTAACGGAAGGTTAGCTGTGATTAGCCACGATTGTAAGGACTCGACCAGGTTCTCTTCAGAAGTGACCCGTCCAGCCAGAGAACCAATAAATGCACTTGAATTTAGCTTCCTGCCTTAGTTTTGGACTGTTGAGGTTTGAAGGGTCAAATGTCAGCCAGGCCATCACTGTACATACGGTATAATACTAAGAGCAAGCAAGGAGTAGAAAAACGAGCTGTAGAAGAAGTACGTTTTTGTTTTTATTCTTCTGTGCTGGGGTTCGAAGAAGCGTGCAGGGTTTGAAATGAGAAGCATTGCACTGGTTCTTTTCGGCTACTATGTTGTTTCGTTAACACAGTTGCTTCTGATGTAAACAACAACAGAGGTTTTGTTTTGTTTTGTTTTTTGACTGATGTACACAATGATAATGTTGTACCTGATGAAAAAAAAAAAAAAAAGGATAAAAATACAAAGGTGTTGAATCAGTTGTGTACCATTAACAACGTCGCTTCTAATGTAACAATTGATGATGCGTTTCCGTTGCCTCGTTCACTTCTTAACTGAACTGTCTGTCTGACAGACTGAGGAATACACAAATGCAACACCAAACGGACAAACAAACAAACAAGCAAACATACAAACAAATGCAAGGAAGGACTAAACAGCCCTGTTGGTACAAGCTGAGGAAGAAGAAAGGAACACAAAAAAAAACATTACCAGAGCTATTCTCCACCCTTAAAGTAACGTTCAACAGGTACTACAATGTAAAAGGACGATGATTTTAAAATAAAAAAAGAGGAAGGAGGAGAAGGAAGACAAGGAGGAGGAAGATGAATATTAAAGAAAAAAAACATGAAGTTACAGCCATACATTGATTTCTGGGCCAGTGAGACTGAAATGGACTTCTCCTGCCCAGCATGTGTATTGTTATGGTGTCTATCTGTCCCGCTGTGTCTCCCCCCACCCCACCCCTCCACTCTATCTCTGTCTTTCTTTCTCAGTCCCTCTGCTGCCAAAGTAACCAAAAACAGGCAGTGATCTTTTTTTATTGTTATAATTATTATTATTATTATTATTAGTCTGTCTTTTCTTCCCAGACCCCCCCCCCCCCAACCCTTCTTACCCTCCGTCTCCCTATGCCATGTTTTCCATATTTTGGAATGTCAATGTGCTACTTGTTGATACTGTGCATGAATGATAACATGTCTGTATATAGTTATAGAGAATCGTATCCCATTACCCTGGTGTTGACAAAAAAATGGTTTGAATGTTGTACAGATTCAGGTTTTTTTTTTCTGTTCATCTTTTATTCTGTTCAGTTCCCTTTTTTTTAATGTACGTAGATCTTAACAACAGTATGTTTTTAATTTAAACAAGGATGACGATCGATGACGTCTTCTGTTTTGTAGTAACTTGCACATGACTGATTAATTAATTAAGTTTCTTTGTTTTGTTTTTGTTATTGGTAATGTTGAAAAGGCAATATCTGCTGTTATTGAATGAGAGATGAGATCTTAAAGGAGTTATGTATCTTAAATAAATAATCTATACGGAAGTTGCATGGGTTATTTGTACAAAAAAAAAAAAAGACACTGCTTGCTACTTCTAATACCGTGGCTGTATTCTCTGACAGAGGGTGAGGAATACTGTATGTACATCTAAAGGTTATTTTGTCATTAAAGAAATAATAATAATATTGTGTATATACTGTACAGTGTTATAAGTGAGGTGGACTGTATGGCCATCGCACTAACCATAGAGAATTAATTCTACATATTTATTTAAAGGAAAACACTCACTACACTCAAGAATGACATATATTGCCTTTTTGGAGGAGTTGTAGTTTGCTTGAAGCTTGTTTCCCTTTCTTTCTGCCTCGCTCTTTCTTCTCAATCAATCATCCGTTAATTTCATCTGTCTCTTATTCCATCCATCTCTTTCCCTATGGGCTTTTTAATTTTCTATCGGAGGGGCGTTTTCAGATCTTTCTCTGTCGATCTTTTCTCTGTTTGATTCCACCTCGGACCTGTCGCATTTTCCCCCCCATCTGTCCGTCTGTCTGTGTTGACGTACGTCTGGCTGCTCTGCCCACTGACTCAACAGTATCTCCACACCTGCTTTGTATTCATCTGTTATTTCCAATCCATCCTCCTCTTACATCCATATCCATCCATAGTTTAAATATAACTGCCCGTGTCACCATCTGTCTGACTCTCTCCAAGGATCATTTGTCTGTACTTCACTCTTCCATCTGTCTGACTCAGAACCGTCTGTCACTTTTCTTACTAAATCGCTTTCTTTTCATCTTAATCCTTCCTTTGCCACTCTTTCCTTCCTTCCATCCATCCACCCCTCCTTTCTTACTTTCTCTCTTTCTTTCTTTCCTTCTCTTCGCTCTCAAAGGGTGTAGTTGGGAACTTCATATTTTGTCAATATGATTTGGTGTGTTTTTTAAAATGGAACAATAACCACAACAGTTATAATGTTGGTAATAATGAAGATAACTTCTCTTTTTGTTTTGCCACTGTCCTCTGTGTGCGCGTGAGTGTGTTAATTTTTTTGTTTTTGTTTTTTTAATTGATCGATTTTTCTTCTTTTTTTGTTGAACACCAACTGATAGGAGGAAAGTTGTATGTGTGTTGCCACTAACTGTGACTGCTCTCCATGGTACATGGTACTTCTGATAAAAACCAATAAAATAAAGTTTGGGATACCCTGTTTCAGAGACCCCTACGAGTCCACCTCCTCTTTTTTCAGTCTCTCTGTGTGTTTGTGCTTGTGTGTGACATCTAATTTGTACCGAAAAGCTTTAATATGAAAGCTTAATTATCATGCAAATTTCCATTAGAGGGACATTTTTATTCAGGGGGAAAGTGGATGAGAGAAGCAACCAGCTCTCGTCTCATCTCACCCGCAGCCTCCTCCACAAACAAGCATCCATTCTTCTTTGTATGTTCAGCCCGTCGATGGTGAAAACGACATTTGCCTGAATAAGCTGACATGTCATTAACGGACTCATCTGACTGTCATTTATGTCAGAGATGTACGCGCCGGCTGCTTCACTGCTGATTAATTCGCTCTGTGTTTTCCTGTGTGTGTGTCTTTTTTTTCTTCTACTTTCCCCTTCGACACATAGCCTCACTCTATGTTCACCGATTTTCTTTGACGGAGGAAATTAGTAGATATGAAATATTAATTTGTATTTAAAGAAAAGCTCATTTTAACCTACTACAAGATAGAACATTAGGTTTGACTAATGGACTAATTAAATCTGCTTTTTGCATGGAAGTGGATTCAAATGAATTCGACAGGGAACAATGAAGTTCTCACTTACTGTAACTGCTTTAGTTTCGAACAGCTCCATTTGGGTTTTTTAGCTTGTCACATTTTTGTTGATCCAGACATAAGCCAACTCCAATTTTACCACATTTGTGTGATCTTAATCCTCTCTTTTACTTTTCTTTACTTCTCTGCTTCTCTCAGGCACATAACATGCAGCCATGGTCCGATCTCACAGACGACATTTTGTCATGTCGCATACAACATGCTGTAAATAATGAAATTAAAAATGGCTGAATTCCATTGAGATCCTTCAGCCTCGGGCTCCTGAAGGCCTTTTCATTCATGCTTCAATGTCAGCAGCTCATTCATCACAGTGTGCTGTGTGTTCATGGTGTTTGTGGTGTTAGTGGTTCATGCACATGTGCAGTGCATCCTTTAAAGGGGACATATTATGGAAATATCACTTTTTGAAGGCTTTTTAACATATATTTGGGTGTTTGTCTTACTTTCCGGCCCCCAAAATGTGAGATTTGACAAAAAAATCTGGAATGTGCAGGCTCCCTAGGTTGAAATGCACGTAGTTTTACGAGCTTTTTCCTCAGTTGTCTTCCAGTGATGTAACTAGGTGTGTAATACCACCCTTACCTGGGGCCAGTAGAAGGGGCGGGGCAAGCAGTGGCTCATTTGCATTTAAAGGGATAGTTCACCCTAGAATGATATTTCGCTCATTATCTACTCACCCTCATGTTGACTAAGGGCTGGGAGAAGTTTCAGAGTCCTCCGTCCCTTCTCTGAGTTACAGGGGGTCTTGGCGTAGCAGTGCATGTCCATATAACGGTTGTAAAGGGACACCAGAGCTCTTCGTAAAAAAACACACACAAAAAAACATCCAAATACCTCCATGCTGCTCGTATGTAATGTCCGTCTTGTGCTGAAGCCCCAAATTGCGTAATTGTCCCGAAAAAAATTAAATAAGTCTATATTTTAAGCTTGTTTGTAGCGGAAGCTTCTCAAAGCTCCTCTTCCTGGTCCGTCCAAATCTCGCGTGATTCGCAGTAACCGCACTGACGCCGGCGCAAATCACGCGAGATTTGGACGGACCAGGAAGAGGAGCTTTGAGAAGCTTCCGCTACAAACAAGCTTAAAATATAGACTTATTTAATTTTTCAATTACGCAATTTGGGGCTTCAGCACAAGACGGACATTACATACGAGCAGCATGGAGGTATTTGGATGTTTTTTTGTGTGTGTTTTTTTACGAAGAGCTCTGGTGTCCCTTTACAACCGTTATATGGACATGCACTGCTACACCAAGACCCCCTGTAACTCAGAGATGGGACAGAGGACTCTGACACTTCTTCCAGCCCTTAGTCCACATGAGGGTGAGTAGATAATGAGCGAAATATCATTCTAGGGTGAACTATCCCTTTAAAGGGACAGGCACTGAAACCAGTCGTTCTGAACTGGGCTGTTTTGAGAGGATGGAAAGAGATGGTAATGTTTGATCCTTGGGATATTCTGACCAAAGCATGTCACAGATATGTCTTTAAGACACCTGGGAACTACTTTAATTTGTGGAAAGGGGGCATAATATGTCTCCTTTAAAACTTGGCACCTTTAACTATTATCATATTCATACCGATTCTGTTACCTGATGTAGCCCCTTTTTTATTTATATATTTTTGTATAAGTGCATAAATGTTATCAATTAATGCATCCTACCAGGATTAGCTATAGGATAACTTACATCTGCAGTCCCTTTGGCAGATCACATACAAAACATTAGCTACATAAATCTCTATAACACAAAAGAGTACAACACTTCGTTAGACTTCATAGTTTAATTTTAAAGCTGCAATTTGTGCTGCAGTTTCTGATCAGGTAGGGTGTTCCACTGAGACATTGCTCTTACACAAAGAGCCAACTGCCTAAAGCCAGCACGATGAAACAATATGAAACAATCTCTTGCTGAAGCTATTTTAGTGTATTTTATGGACTCTACTGAGCAGAAATGAACAGGGTCTCGTAGTGGAGGTGAGGCCAAATCGTTTCAGAGTTCTCAAAACTGAGAAGATGGATGTCTCTCCGATATCCGACAGTGATGTTATTGCATTGATCCTTCCTCGACCACCCAAACCTCCTTTGTGCTATATTTGTTGCTATTGTTGACTAAGATTGAATATCCATTTATGTGGTTAAAAGGTGATTGGTTCTCGCTGCTGCCTCCAATACACACCCTCTAATGCGCTACAATTAGCCGACCAACTGGACCGTGCTGAGGATGAATCGTTCACCTTTCCAGGTGCGACACTTCTAGTCAACCTCCCCGGTGAAGTGGAGCATCAACGTATACAGTTTTGGCTGTGAAAATTACAGCCTGCAAAGCTTTTAAACAAAATGTAAATGGTGTGTCGTATGGATAGAAAGTTGCACGCCGTCATATAACATCTGACTGATGGATGAGCTGTGTTTGCTGCTGCTCCTCCTCCCATGCTGCCACTGTGATGGATCGAGCCCATTCACCGTGCAGAGTGATGGATTCTTCCTATTACAATTAAATTCTGTTCCTGTACAGTGAAGACTTTCCTTTAATATCATTTTAAACAAGTTTTTCTTATATTTCTATATCTCATGTGCAAGAGTTTGTGGTTAGATGTTCTTTTTTTATGCTTGCAAATGCACATGTCTGAATGAGTCAGCAAAAGAGACTTTTTGCGCAGCATGCTTTATGCCGTTCACTTGTGGTTTATGCTCCTGTGTACAGGTGTTTACCTTGACTCTTTTCCATCACCTGCACTCCACTGTGTCTGTCTAAAAACTCATTACACTGTCACATTTGATTTCCAGACAGGTGAGCGCGTGGGCGGCCTCCTCCTCTATAGCCGGGAAATCAGCAGTGAATTTATGTGTGTGCGAGCGAGCGAGCGCCACGGTTTGCTCCTGAATGCTGAATAAAGCCAGAACTGTCAGAAAGTCTGCATCGGCTGTCAAATCATACACAACCACTTAGTGAGAGACAACAGGGCCGGCCTTGATTTCCTGTCCACTGCTCACTTTGCTTTGTTTCAGACGCCTGTCAGTGCTCAACCGAAGCCTGTAAAACAGTTCAGTGAGAAGACACATGCAGAGCTGAAGTAGCATAATAGACAAACTTTTGACCCGTCGTGTACTTCCTGTTGAAACATTGCTCGTATTTACATTAAGAGGCAAAAACGAGACGCCTGCGTTGAAGATAACAAGGAGAATACTGATATGTTCGTGCCCTTTCTTTGACAACATTTCAAACGTTTTCGTAGCAGTGATAACACAGAAGCATTTCTCCCCCCTCCGGGCTGACTAACCATTTATCACTTTTTGTCACATTGAAAAGAAATGATGGTTGTTGTTTTTTAATCCCCCCTCGAGATGTTTGAATACTGTGTGTTTATTGCTGTTTTCCTTCATCTCCTGTAAAGCATTAGCTTGTTGTTGTTTCAAGACAAAATGTTCAGGTGAGACAATGTAAGCCTTTATCTGGGGGGTTTTTTCTTCCCCTGTTTGATGTTCCTGCAGCTCTTCACTATAACTTCACTGAACACAGGTCTGATCAACCAGATTAATTGAAACCCTCCGGTGTGGTTGTGTGGGGCCTTTAAACGAAGGATTAACAATAATCTCATCTCAGTTCAGCTCATACGTTGCCCAGGACATGTTTGCCCTTGTTGAGCCCATAGACTGGAAACAGTGATGTAACACACAGTGATGGAAAGTGCTTCTCTTCTGTGTGTGAGCTGATTTAATTTATCTTATTTGCCTTCATGTGTGTCTGTTTGTTTATGTATTTGTCTACCTATATGCTGCACAAGATTAATGTCACCTCTCTCTTGCTCTCATTTCTCCTTGTGGGCTTTATACGTGGGGACATTGCCCAGAATGCAACAAGGAAAATGCACATCGGCTCTTTAGGCTTCAATATGTCAAACTAACGTTGTTTTACTGTCTAGACATTAATTTGGTCCACATGTCACCTTCATATATTTCTTTAGTATTTGTGCTTTTTTTCTGTCTGTGAGTCAGGCATTATTCTGTCCTGTCTCGGAGGTCGCGGATGACAGCTCGGCCAGCGCTGGAATAGCAATAATTTTACCAGACTATTAGTCACAAACCCCGTCATAGAAATATAGGGTTAGTCAAACAGCAGGAGTGGTCTGCTTTGTATGTAAGTTAGATCAGTAGTGGTTACAAGGAAGTAATGAATTATTAAACACAGAGGTAGGCAGAGTGAATGTAGATGAAAGAAAACCTTAAACTTAAGTCATATTTCATCACATATGAAGATATAAGTTTATAACATATACAAAAAACAACAGTAAAACTATTATTTCTATATCATGACAGGCGTCAAATATATATGTTAATAACACCATGTAATCAAAATTAGATATATAGTATTTAATTAATGTATGCAAATTTATTAGGCCCGACTCAGACATTTCGAGGTCACTGTTTACAATACTAACATATATTGACAGTCAATCAATAATAGGTTCCATATATAATTCATGTATTTTATATTGTAATATAGAGAATTGTGTGAAGCGAAACATGCTGGGGCTGGATGGCTGGATGGATGGATGGATGGATGGATGGATGGATGGATGGATGGATGGATGGATGGATGGATGGATGGTTCTCCTTGATTATGGAACATTTTCAGAAACACATGTGTGTGGTCGTTGTCAGTGGCATTTTCCTGAATTGATTATTCTCTTGCTGTGTGTGTGTTTCTTGACATCTTTCCCTGACATGTCTCGTGTTCTTCACAGATTCTAGTTCGTACCTTCCTGCCTCCAGCCCTGCTGTCCCACATCCAGCAGATCAAATGGCATTTATGTGGAAGAAATGTCAAGCCTGCTGAAAGGAAGGGAAAGAGGGGGAGGGGGGGGTTCTGGATGTCTGGGGCAGGCCAGGGGAGTTAGTGTTCAGTAATGGGACTGTCACTTCTCCCTCATGGTACCAAAGGTTCAGGTTGAACACAAACACACACATGCACACATTAGACCGTTCATATGCCATACGTACTGGTGCTGTATGTTGTGCTGCTGGTGTTACCTTTAGCTGCTGGTGTAGTACGATCACGGCTGTGTGTGTGTGTGTGTGTGTGTGTGTGTGTGTGTATGAGAGAGAGAGTGCATGTGTGTGTGTAGCCAGCCATGTTAGAGCAGGTGTTTCACACACATGGAATGGATTGAAATTAAATGTCAGGAAAATACCAGAGCATGAACTCTCCCAGATCAGTGTGTTTGTGTGTTTGTGTGTGTGCGTCTTGCAACTATAAATTCAACGCGTCTTTTTTTCCAGATTATATTAATGCATGATATGTAATGGAGGAAACACGTAGGTGTATAATTTGTGTGTGTGTGTGTTGGGCATAAGGGAGCAGCAAATTGGATTTTTAAATCTACTTAAACAATAATTCACTCTTGTATAGGTTTTATTTTTAGGACCAGTGGGTCGATATAATACACTAAAATATATTTAATATAAAGCAATTATAGTTCCCATAATTGACATAAATGATGCTGTTCAAGCATGATGAGTACATATATATTATTATACTTATCTTTTACCGTGAAGCTGTTGAAAAACCTCACGGATGTAGATTATTGAAATTATTTTGACACATGTTTTATTTTCTTCCTTTATTTCTGTACACAGACGAATAATCCTGACTTTATGTAATTGGCCTGATGATCTATTTCAGGCAAGCTCCACGTCAGCGAATGTTAATTTTCCTTTGGTGAAATGAACTGAATCTGAGTCAGTACCTGACTTTACAATAATATAGAGTATTTATAGAATCTGCAGTTGGCTGTAACATCAGTATTGTACTTAAACACTATTCAGCTCTCAAAGCTGCACTTGCCAATATGTCTTCATAATGATGATGATGACGGATGAGAAGAATATGAATTATGTGGTGTTGAATCCACAGAGATCCAGAGCTTTGTCGTTCCAGTCATCTCAAAAGCGGATACCACTTCACATGTATTTCTAGCTCGCTCCATTGTTCCCGAGTGGACAAAAAAAAAATCTAATGAATGCAGTTTAAAAAGCCCTGAAGAGATATTTTGTCGATCAGCCAGTGAGTGATGGCATCTGACATGAACACAATGTTTTCTGTTTTGGTTTTTTCACATGGAGGCTTTTTGTTTCCCCACTTAGGATTTAACAACATTCGAATCACAGTCTGTTGGTGAGTTGTTTGGTTAATTGTTGTCTGTCACATGTGATCAAACCATTTGCACACAATGCTGGTGAAGCAGATTGATTAATAGGGGTTTATTGATAAATTTGAATCTCCTGTTGTTCTACTGGGTCAAGGGAAAGAAGAAGGAGGGATGGGGGGAAAGAAAGAAAGAAAGAAAAGATCGGAAAGAAGGGGCGAGACAGGAAGGAAGGAAGGAAAGGAGATTGGAAAAGGAGAACAGATTGGTTCGGGGAAGGAAGAAGGAAGGATCAAGGGAAAGAAAGGAGTAAGGATGGTGGAAAGAACGAACGGAGAAGGGAAGGAGAGAAGGATGGAGAAATAGAGGAACAAAGAAAGGAAAGGAGGGGAAGAAGGGAGAAAGAAAGGAAGGAAAGGAGAGAGAGAGGAGGAGGAGGCAGGAAAGGAGGATGGATGGAGGGAGAGAAGAAAAGGAGGAAAGAAGGACCGGTCAAAACAGAGTCAGTTTGACCCAGGGGGACAAGGCTCATGTCCTTCTCCTCCTCCCTCCACTTGCATCCTCGCTTCCTTCCTGCGTCAGTTTGTCTTCCATCCTTGTCCCACTTGTTCGTCGTCTTCCACCCTCTCTCTGGGCCGAAGTTGATGACTGAGTCCTCCTCTCTTCCACTTGCAGACACCCATAAACACACATACCGGTAGCTACACTGTGCACATACACACACTAACATGTGTACTGACACAAACACACATGCAGTACTAGTCCACACACACACGCACGCACACTTTCGACAGTGGGTTACTCTGTGTCAGCGACTGTTCCCTGCTGAGAGGCTGTGGGCGGCTTGACGATGTCGAGTTACTGTGGCGATTTTCTGTTGCCGCGGCAACACTTTCGCAACAACCGACGACGACCACGGCAATGTGGAGTGGGGAGATGGGAAAATTAACACATCGACATGCTCTCAATTACACACACACACACACACACGGACGCATGCACGTATACTGTAGATCCATACATGGAGGCTCTCGACAGCGTGAACAGGCCCTGAGGTAGTTAACCTGCTTTATGAGGACGTTCACAGCCTCCTGACCTTTTGACCTCCTGTCTGTGCATTTGTGGCTAATGGGTTAAATTATATCTGCCTCCAAATACAGTCGTAAATCTAGTTTTATGAGGCTTGAAATCTACCTCCCTACACCTGCCTTGGATGGGGGATATCGCCTATTGCCTCCAGGATGGACGCTCTTCCAATATATCCATCCATCCATCCATTTGTTTCTGCTTATCTAAGGTCAGGTCAAGGTGTCAGCAGGCCAGGCAGAGTAATCCAGACCTCCCTCCTCGCCTCAGTAACATTTTGCTGCTCCTTCTGGGGGCAGCCTGAGGTGTAACCAGGCCAGATGAGATGTATAATCTCTCCAGCGTGTGTTCAGGGTCTACCCTACCCCGCAGGCTGCTGCAGTACGTGACAGGAGTCTCCTCCACAGGGTGGATGGACGGACTCGGCCTCAGAGACGGGGCGAGGAGCGCCGACGTCCGCCGGGAGCTCAGAGTGGAGCTGCTGATGATGATCGGTCGTGTCAAAAGGAGCCGGTTGAGGTGGTTCTGGCATCTGGTTACGATGCCTCCTGGGGGGTTTTCCTTGGAGATCTTCCAGGCCATGTCCGAGTCCGACCTGTTGGATGCCTCGGGGTAGATCCAGATCCAGAACACGTGCAATACACTGTGTGTCTCTCTTTAGTTATCATTGCTGACCAGGTTTCTTTTGTTTATTTCTCTCAGCCCCGCATTTGTGCTGATGCTATTCAGTTCTTTTTCAATCAAAATGCATTGAACTGTTCTCTTTCTCAACGTGTTTATAAACACTCGACTATGAAAGAAACATTTTACCTTGCAAATCATTGGATTTTAGTTTCTGAAAATAATGCACTCGCTGCTTCTAAAGATCAACAAAAAGTAGAGAGAGAGAATAAGAAAGAAAAGGAAGAAGGAGTTTTATGCAAATGATTGCACTTCTAAATGCACTGCTATATAGTGCATGTGAATTGAATGTACGACTCCTGCATTACATTAAATAATAAAGTCCTACTAATCTCATGGCCAGTGCGAGAAACGGAAAAACAGAGTGAGGGAGGAAGAGAATAAAGAGTGAGAGAGTAATAACACCAATCAGACAGCATTAGCTGAACAGAGACCAGTAATTGGAGCTGTGAAGTGTGACTCATCGACAGTTAGTGAGACCTGACACACACACACACACACACACACAGAAAACCCATCAACCACTTGTACCACTCTCCCTCTTTCTTTCTGTACAGCCATGCGTATTATCCCCAACTCTAACTCACACACCCTCATTTTCACGTCTCCACATCTTTATCTCTCTCTAATCCAGACATACTGACACACATGCACATTACCCAACTCTTTCTCACACACTCATGCCAACACACCCACACACAAATACACACACTCTCTCTCTCTCTCCCTCCTGGCTTGACATTCACACAGCGCTGCCAGCCAACGCCACAAAAGAGCTCCTTCCTGTGCCGCTCGCCCACCTGCTGCATCCCTCACCGTAATATTGAGAGGGAAAAGCATCTTTTCAACCTCCCTGAGTGACAAAAACACTCAGCGAAAAGTGCCATGTCTCCTGTGTGAACGTCACTCAAATTGCCCATGTTCCGAGCCTGTGTGTTCCCTTGGACTGCTTGTTATGCCGTGTGACCTTTTCCACAAGAGTTTGGAGCCATGAGAGTGGCAGCCGTGTGATTCAAGTCCATATTTCTCCCAGCTACATTCATTAACTGACACATTATCAATATTAATATTTCCACTTTATTACAAGTTGAGGTTTTACATTTACACTTGCAGGCTTGAGCAGGTGTGACGCACAGTGACAGATATTTCTATCGGTCACTCCACGGCGATTAGGAACTACAGAAATGTGTTTTGCCATGGTTACAGAGTGTGACTACAGAGCTCATCATTCACATCATCAAATATGATGTCTGTTTCAAAGGCGATCTCTCAGGGGAAAAATGAATTTGATTTGCACATATTCATCCCCGCCAGAGGCTGCCATCAGCACAGAGTTGGACATTTCTCTCTCTCTCTTGCTCTCTCGCCTCCGTATCCGCAGCAAGGTAAAGGTGTTGCTAACGTGCTTAAAGTGGAAATTTGTGCCACACACACTGACAGTGACTTTGCACCATGTAATGTCACTTTTTTTGCCTGATGTATCAGCATTACAAGCTTCTATGCACTGTGGGAATCTGAGGGGCTGTATAGATTTAACTCGCAGCTTATATGATCAAGGCCAAATTTAAAATGTCTCTCCTTGGTCCCAGAATCTGCAATTCAACTCCTGCTATTTTAGAAAACGGCAAAATATGCAACTATAACAGCGCTGTAATCTTGGGTTTGCACAGATCATTGCCTAATTGTTGTCTGTAGCTATTTTGCTCTTGAGATTTGATGCTGACTTGTTAAGAAGAACCACACAATAAGCCTCTTAGCTGTTCTGGCTCAGCTAGTGCATCTGTCATATTCATCCTATAATTGTTCTGTGATTTTTATTTTTTATTTTTTTCTACTTTTCCTATTTTGTATTTTGGCACTGTACAAATACATACAAAAAGTGTCCAGCTAGAAATGAGTGGCACATACTTGCATAGATTTACTGAAACCAACAAACTTAACGTTATAAATAATCTTCTGTGCGCATTTCTCCAAAACAAATGTGCAGACAAAATCAGTTAAACCTGCCTTTCACCTTCTATCCAACAATAAATTACAGACAAGGTTCTGACATCCTTCATGTTTCTGAGTTGTTCCTCTCCAGTAGAGAGCTGACGTGATGTGGCTGCTGCCTGATCACTGCTTTTATGTACTTGGCGCTCTGTAAACACAGTGATCGAGGCTTTCCCCCGGCTGCGTCTCCACTATACTCATTTTCAAACTTTCATCTCTCTGATTGCTCTCCTCTCCTCTTCCTCTGCTCTCCGTCTCGTCTTGTCTGCGACCTCTGCCCCCATCCTCTCTTTGCTCTGCATTTATTCCCCCTGCCCGCTCTTTAAGATGCACTCCGTCACTTTGTTCTGTCCCAGCTCTCACCCCTGTCTTGTTTGTACATCCTGGGAGAGTCCGCAGCGTTCGCAGATTGTCTCTCGCCTTATTAAAGTAGCTCTCCAGCTCGGCTACAGGGCCCTTCTCAGAGAACAGATGCTCCAAATATGCCTGGGCGTACTGATCTGAGGTGATCAGGTCCAGGTTAATGGAGGGCGACGAAGAGGTGTTATCAGGTCCAGAGACTCTTTTCCCTGTGAAGAGCAACTTAGCTCAGTTAAACACGATGTGACTCAGACTGGCTCGGACATTTTTCTTGATTAGTGAAACAACGTCTACCTGTCTCTGCCTGCAAGGTGGACAGAGGGACGGTGACACTCTTTCCCATCTCTCTGTCTGTCACAGTGAGTCCTGTCATGGATCCCTCCTCTGGCACCTCGTCAGAGGGGTCATGAGCCCCACGACACTTCACAACACACACCGTAGTAGCTTTATATCTCCTGTAATGAAGACACAGTGGGAGGAATTAGTTGCATGGATATTAAAATAGACAGAAACATGGGTTGATCATATTATAATGATGAGATGTTGCTAGGATACTGGTTAAGAGGCTGTTGGTCACTGGGTTTAAAAACTCATTGATGAAACAGCTGTTTTGTCTTTCATGCTCACACGATGATGATTATATCATGACGGCAGCTTTTGTCTCTTCCCATCTGGATCTTTGCTGTGAAGCTAAAAAGTTTGGGGCTAGACTTTCCTGACAGTCTGATGAGCTTTTTTGTGTGTATGTGTGTTTTTTTGTTGTCAGATTTGGAGCGCGTTGGAAAGCTTGTCTTAAAGCAGACAGGCCGGCCCAGTGTGGCTGTGGTTTCCGCTGTCAGGTTTGCTTTATTACTGTAGGATCCTGCCTCCCCTCAAGTGTCTGTGTGTTTGCTGCCTGACAACACAAAAGAAAGTCAGTGTTTGTACTTCCACTATGTATTTTATTTGCATGCATGTTTTTCACATGCCTGCAAGGGTCCCAAACTCCAGCACCATCTAACGTGGCATATTTAACCCTTCTGTTGTCCTCCTGGGTCAAGGAAGGAAGGACGAAGGGAAAGAAGGAAGGCAGGAAGGGCGAAGGGAGGGAAGGAAGGATGGGAAAAATTAAGGAAAGATAGATGGGGGGAGGGAACAGATTGGGTCAATTGGGTCAAAAAGGAAGGAAGGAAGGAAAAGGGAAGAGAAAAAGGAAGGAAAGAAAGATGGAGGGAGGGAACAGATTAGGTCAAAGAAGGAATCGGAAGGATGGACAAAGGGAAAGAAGGGAGGAAGGAAGGAAGGAAGGAAGGAAGGAAGGAAGGAAGGAAGGAAGGAAGGAAGGAAGGAAGGAAGGAAGGAAGGAAGGAAGGAAGGAAAAGGGATTGTGGAAAGAAGGAAGGGAGAAAGGAAGGAAAGAAAGATGGAGGGAGGGAACAGATTGGTTCAAGGAAGGAAGGAAGGAGGGGAAAAGGATTGTGGAAAGAAGGAAGGGAGAAAGGAGGGAAAGAGGGAAGGATGGAGGAAGGGAACAGATTGGGTAAATTTGACCCAGACGGACAACAGGAGAGTTTAAATCCAAGTTTCCATCAGCATACAGCAGGGCTAGAGTCTACTTCAATGAGAGATCATCCTTTCCACCCTTCCTGACTTATAGGTCAGCGACAAGCAGGCATTTGTTCAAAGTGAAACTGAAGATTAGATTTGGAACCTAACCTTTCATCTCTGAGTCAAACATTAAGAAAAGAAGAGATGTTATTCTTGACTTGTAGCTCACTTTTTCTGCCATAGTGTACATGGTGTACATGGTGTACCCGACAGCCATTAGTGTTTCCCATGCAGCGTCTGATTTGGAGGCTGCTGCTGCCAAAGCAATGACAACTTTCAACTACATTTGATTGGTAGATTGCTGCATGTCTTAGTGTCTTACCTGTAAGCAGGGATGATCTGTGTCAGGTCTTCCATATATTGCTCCAGAACAGCCCTTGCAGACAGGGGCTCAACCTGACCCTCAAGTGCAGCCAGGTGAATCAACATCTGGGTGTGAAATGCTGCTGCACTGGCCCAGTACCTCAGAGACCTGGAGACGGAAGAAAACTCTAATGAGTCTTCACAGTTTTATATTAAAGATCAAGTGTGTAATATTTGTCAAGGTTTATTGGCAAAATCTGAATAGACTACCAATGAATATATTTGTATAAGTAGTAAGTAAGTAAGTAGTAAGATAAATAATAGAATCGGAATGCTAGATGTCACTGTTTTCCCCTCATTTTACACACTGGACCTTTAAATCTGATTAAATAATACTATAATACTTTCGCTGCTGCTCTGCTGTGTGATGCCATCCTCTGTTTTGCTATCATATCCACTCACCTGGAGTCACAGGCTCCGCCCAGCATACAGGTCTTCAGCTGAGTCAGAGTGAGGCTGAACTGAGCCTCGAGTCTGACAGAGTCCTGGATCAGCTTGTTTTTGTCGTTCAGGTTGATCCTGCAGCGCTTCAGGTACTCCTCCATCACCTCCTGGAGCTCCCACACTCTCTGCTGTGGATGAAAATTATAGGATGTTTACATTTTTTTGTGTTTGATTTTCAAATTTACTACAATAACAATAATTTACAATAACTATATAAAAGATAATCCCCCTTCGCCAGTTTTGTACCTGGCCAGATGACGACCCAGCTGACTTCCCCTTCGATGTCTGTCTCGATGTTGTGTGGACCATATCCATCACCATGGAGACCACTAATCCCACCAAGCCAGCCAGGCGTGGCTCGTCCGAGAAGGTCGCCAGTCGGCCAATCAGATCCTTCAGGTAGGTGGGTGCCTTGTTCCCAATGTTTCCCTGCAGCTGAGTGAGGAGAAATGAACAGAAACGCCTGTCTCAATGAAATAAAAATGGAAGGAGAGTTAGTTCTCCCTCTTCTTTTTAAGACCAAGTGTGAACAGCATCATTCTGTCATCATCCTATCGCTCCTTGTTGGCCCGCTGTATTGATTTGTGACCTCTTTATGATCCGAAACAGGACCTACACTGCTGATAGTATGAGTGGTGCCTCATTTTACACCATCACTCCTTCTTAAGTGTGTCAAGGCAACATCATCTTTCTTTCCACTTCGGTTCATCTTCACCTGCACTTCACAACTCAGTGGACTTAAAGGTGAAATCGATGAGTCAGTTCACCCCCTCTGTCTTTATTTCAGGTCACCTAATGTTTTCTGCTCCCTCGGCCTCTCCTCAATATTTTTTACTCGTGAGCAGAATAATCATCGCCCCCAATTCATCTCATCTTTTACATCTTATTAACCTGTTGCAGTTGTTCCTGGAGGCGGTCACGGCTGTCCGAGCTCTCATCACGATTAGTGAGGAGGAGGGGGTGGACGACTCCCAGGTCAGGCACGGCACCGCCCTCAGTCATGGCGTTGAAGAGGACAGAACCAACTGCATCCTTCATTTGAGAAAGATCTTCCTCTGATGAGAACGTCTGGCCCATGATGATGTCTGTGTGTGTCTCTGTGAATAGTGACAAACAGGTAAATATTGTAAATATCTGATAAAAAGGAGTAATAGAGCACATAAACAAACCTTCAGCAGTGAGCAACTAGTACCAAAAGTGAATCAGTGGTGAGTACAGTGAATGGGGTTGTTATTTTCTTTTTTACATAATCATAGACATCCCATGATACACTATGGCCTTAAGGGTTTTAAACACAAGTGGTGAGTGTCTTACAGTCTACACACAATCAAAGGCAGATGCAAAACAAAACACATTTATGTTCCTTCATCATACCAACAACAGGACATAACATTTCCCAAATACCTCAAAAACAGCAGCTTAACATTTCACACTGTGAGTCCAGCAGCGTTTCAGTCGCATCTAATCTCTCTGTCACTGCAGCGAGCTAAGTTTCAGCCAGTCATGCAGCCAGTCGGCCGGCCGGCCTGTGTTGTTTTCTCTTCACCTCCCTGCTTCCTCCTCTAGCCCCCGCCTGCTGCAGTAAAGAGATTATTCAAGACAACACAGCAGCAAGAGTGTAGCTCAACAGTAAACCTAGACCTCCCCCTAGCCACTGAGATGAGGAAATGCAGCCGCTGTGAAACGGTTTGTCACGTCCTCAAGGCCAAAGATCCTCAGCCTGTTAAGATTTAGTCCTACTAATCTCCATCTGAGAGGGGTTTTTGTTGCCTGTCTCTGTTGTTGCTGCTGCACAGAGAATTAAAACCTCAGAGAATAGTTATTTTTCACTCTTTCTTATAATGTTATCTTGAATTGAATGCATGATAGTGAAATTAAACTAATCCTTCTTGTGCTGGAGGCGAGGGGGGGCTCCCTGAAAGAAACCAGAGGTCATTGAGAATGAAAGTAATAGCTGCAAACTCTTTATGGCTGTGTCAAACGTTGAAAAAAAAGAAAAAAATAGGCCAAGGGCTTTCAGCTTTTTTATTTAGCTAAATGGAACAGTGGCCTTGGTGGTGGTGTGATGTTGACTTTTTTTTACTTGATAAAATATGGGGCAAGGGGATTTGGGATTTTATGTAGTGTGAGAGATGTTCTTTGTTAACTGGGACAAGGGCTTGTGCACTGTCAGGCCTCAGAGTTTCTGTAGCTAAATGAAATTTCCCACACAAGCGTTTTTGGACCATTGTTCAGGTTAATGTGGACGTTTCGTCTTTCAATCATTTGAATTAAGGTTGCAGGATCTTTCACTTTGTATTATAAACTGTATTTCAATTTATTATATTCAACTTACAATCAAGGGTTCAGTTATGTAATGTCACTTTAACAAGCAGATTTCTTTTCATTTTTTTTCTTTCTGCTAAAAGTATAGAAGCCATTTCAAGTGCTGTTATACTTTTATATTGCTTAGCATTGCAAGGTGGAGGGACTTGGGAGATTAAATCAAAGCATCAAATGACTGTGCAACTTTAAGAAGGTCGTTCTTTGTGGATCCTTCAGCTCATTGTTTTGGTTTCTCTGGCATTGTCACTGTTCTGTCTTGGTTCAGTCCCACTGCTTCTGTTGGCCTCATTTCCAGACACAGCAGGCAGCAGCTGTTTCTCTGAGTGCTACCTGTCCTGCTCCAAACAGCACAAAGCCAAAATTAGCAACTAGCTTGTAAACAAAGTGGAGCATTTAGCTGCTGAAGAGTGAGATGTGTCCCTAAGGAGTTGGTTGAGAGACTAAACCACAGCTGAGTGAATATTGGGCTTACTAGCAGCGACTTACAGCGATTGCTATTTCTCTGTTAGAGACATGGCTAACTCCTCCTGCCCAGTTTTCTAGAAATGTTAGTCCAATAACCAAAACTGTATCTGTTATGTTTATGCACTAAAGCAAACTGGTTAAAACAAAATTAAATAACCTTTTTATCGTGAAATCTGAGGTGCACAAGATAATTATCTGTAACTTTGTGCGCTCACATTTTACAGTAAGTGCGGCAGGCTGACGCGGTACATTTGGCATTTGACAATGACGTGTTGGTGTTTAAAAAATTGAAGACAGTGAACCTCTGAGTCGCACACTTGCAGCACGAAACACCACACATGGACCAGCACACACACTTTTCCTCATTTCTGTCTCCTCCCTCCCCCTTCCTTCTCTCTCTCTCCCTGAGCATCTTCCTCTCCCACCACTCTGCTTCCCAGCCTCCTGCTCTTCCCCATTTCTCTCGTTATTGTTGATTTTGATAGCTTCTGTCAGTTTGATGCAGTGTTTACCGGTTTAGCTCTGCGGCTGGAAGAGAACGTGTATTTTTCTCTTCCCCTCTCTCATGGTCTCGCTCCGCTCCGCTCTCTCCACGGATGTTTAGCCCTTTTGACACACCTCACAGTCCTCTGAAAGCAGTAAATATTTAAATGTGCTCACATCACAGACGTACACACATATTGCATATTGGCAGTCAGAAACGCACATGGAGGCATTCATTCACACATGCACAGTGAGGTGGAGAAAATTCAGTGGTTCCCCTCTGTCTCAGATGTTTTCACTCTGTCTCATCGTAAAGGTCTCATTTCCATCTGACAGTGAAGTTAAGATTAGAGGAAAGAAAACTCAAGTGGTGATGGGGGGGTGGGGGGGTTAGGAATGAAATGATGACAGAAGAGAGATAGGAAAGAGGGGGTGGATGGAGTCAAGAAGAGGAAAGACAGGTGGATTCAAGGCACACACAGTTGTGTTTCTATCACTTTGAATGGCACATTGATTACATCAGTTCCCTGGGGAAATATCTTAATCCTAACTATTTGTCTTGCCCAAACCAAACCCCATCCTAAACCTGAACCTGAACCTGAAACTAAGACGTAACCCTGAATCCGTAATCTGAACTCTAATCTACCCCTAATCTAATTTTAATCTGAACCTAAACGTACCCTACAATTAAAGCAATTCAAAACTGACGTCATGGGGACTTGAAACTTAAAAGTTCAAATTTCAGTTATGAAATATACAGTAACATTGTGTGAATGCATGTGCATGTAGGATTAATATCAGCAACTGAGCACAGTCTGACCCTAATCCTGCCAGTGTCCACCAATTAACTATACCTTATTTTGGAAAATTGTAGCCGACCTTGTTGTGTGCTGATCTATTTTCTAATGTATAAAATCAACAGTAACAGTTCACTGTAGCTGATGGTAACATGTTCACATGGCTAAAATGTCACAAAGCCCCCAAGACTTGATCTTTGCAAAGCGTCACACATCCCTGGGTCTTCTGCAGCACATAAAGTTGCCCACTTATCTTGGCAATTGTTAAATTTGTTGTCCCATGACCTAGCTACAAAATTTAAGATGGGAAATTGCCAGGTCTTGGTCTCACCCCAACATTGTGCATTAAAAATATTGAGGGGAACAATTACTAAATGGGAGGAGGAGGAAGAGGAGGAGGAGGAGGCTGGGACGCTCACTCCCTGAACAAATTACATCATGTTGTCATACTGCAGAGCTGCTCTGACTCCTCATTTCTTTGTAATAACTTAAACTCCGCTTCATTTTCACTTCGTTTGTTAATTATTTCGGTCAATAAATGGACTTCTGCCAGGTTGAGGTCAAGTGTCTGTGCACACTGTTTACATTAATGTCCCCTTCAAACCTCATCAGCCTTGAGCTCTGCATAAACACTTAGTAACCAAGGTTGCACTAATTAGTTCAATATGATGGAGTAGTGAAACAAAGCCACCGTGTGCCCCCCTCCATGCATTAGCATTAATCTGTTTATCTGTTTCCCTCCATTTCTTTTTCTCTCACTTCTGTGCCTCTTTGCCTTCATCATTATTTCTCCTCACCCCCCTCTCTTTTCCTCCACTCTCCCCTTCCCATCTTCCTCGTCTGCACCCCCCCCCCCCCTTTCTGTATTTATCCTCCTTCATCCGATCATTTATGGGGTGTGGAGCGGAATAAAAACAAGTTTAATGTACAGTAATATATCATTCCATGGCTGGTGTGCCAGACGGCATCCATTTTGAGAAGCTGTTGTGTTCATTTAGCAGCAGTGGAGCTAATTATTGCAAATGGCAGCTGTTGAAAGGAGTATTAATGTCTCCTTTCTACATGGATACGTCCAATATTATGGGCTGATGAAAAGTAGTCCTGGGATTTTACTCTAAAAAGAGCGAGAGTGACAGAGAAAAAGTGAAACCTGAATAGTGTCTCGTTAGGTAAAAGCCCCATAAAAGCAACTTTGATTTTAATCAAAACTGACCTTGACTGTACAAATCAGCGTTCATCTTACAGTCCAATAAAGATCATATGTGGAGCATTTTAGAGTAATGGGGCCTCTGCAAGATGCTGGATGTAATGAGCCACAGTGTGTCCAGAGGTCGGATGAACAGAGGGATTGTTATGGAAACTATTTGATATCCGAAAGAAGGGAAAAAACATTCAGGCATTTTTTGTTGCTGTTTTTCTGGGAACCAACAACACAGACTGACAAAAACAATTTGTCAAATAAATGAAATGAAGCAAAAACATTTTCCACTGTGGGGATACAAATAACATAGTGCGAGTGCATATGACATAATCCATAATTGATAACATAAGGAAAAAGGATCCATCTACTACTAATATGGTGAGTTACCATTGTAGATGTTAGCACTGAGCTCTGTTTAAACCTAATTGGAATTGGTAATTATAACCCTACAAGTAAAATAATTTTTGGTACATTTGGGCATTTGTAACACCAAGCACTTAGGCTACACATTAGCAGGTTAGCAGGTTATATTCAGTCAAATGTTCAAGGTGAAAGGTCATTTCAACTTTTTGCTTACTCTCCAACAAATTTACAGGAATCTTTATCATCCATTTTCATTCACTATCTGCTTGCCTCCCGTTCTCATCTCAACATCAACATTTCCCACAATTTCTTTAGAGTCCTTAGAGTGTGACAGAGAAAAGGAAGATTGGCAACTATGAAAAAATAAATAGCATCCTTCAAATGTCTATAAAAAGGTGAGGGAAGAAATAGTCTTTGAACAGTGCCATAAAGGAACAGAAAGCCAGAGAAACGCCAAACAGATGTTGAAAAACAGAAAAAGATTGAGAGATGGAAAATGTGGGGGTGAAACAGCTACTGATGGAGGAAAGGAAGGATAAAATAGGTAAAAGCGGCTAAGAAATGAAATTGACAGCTGGGGCTAAGCAATAGAGACTCTGAGGGTCTCCAATCCTGATAGGAAGTGAATTGGGAGAAAATAAGAGAAATGAATGACTAGTAATAGGTTGGAGATGTGGAAGGACTGAAGGCAAAGAGTCACACTCAGTGGAAAAAATAGATGGATGTAGTGTTGGAATAGGTTGAAATGGAAGAGCACTTTACTGAAAATGAGAATGATAAAGTGGGGATGTTGAGGATTGGGGGCATGGGGTGAAGTGAAAGAAATGCAGAGCATATTAGACGTTTCCTGTCCTTTCAACCATGAGATTGAGGCACTGCTGCCTCTTTGCAGTTCAGAGGTGAACAGCTGGTGCAGTTTGCAGCGGCAGAGTTTGTCATTGTTCAGGTTTTAGGTCTAGGTTTTTTTGTTTGTTTGCCTGCCCTTTTTGATTGTTCAGACACTGCATCTTATAGAAATTCTTTAGGTCGTAGTGTGAACTTTTATGGCTTTCTTTTCTTCTTGCTGAGTCGGGAGGCTAGTTACCCTAGACATGGTTCCCTCTTGGCTTATTGTTGTAAAAGCCACTGAGTCAGGTGCATAATGGTAGCACCTCCATGTCCCTGATCTCAGCTGACTTTGGTTTAGTTTTGGTCTGTTTCTTTTCAGTACTAGATGCATATTATTTAAAAGAATCTGGCATACTTTATTTTGCAACATGTCACAATGAACATTTGTAATGTCGCTTGAAAGATATCATTTTCTCCCATCTCACTGTCTCTGTGTCTGTTACAACTCTAATGCATTTCTTTGCCACAAAACTTTTGAGATTTATGCACTGCTGGATTTCTACTTTGACCCCTCCAGCCACTTAAGACTCACAGTTACTAAAATAAAAATGTCACTGAAAGAGAAAGAGTAGATTCTTTGTGAGGCTGGGGGTGCTTCAGTTGGTCTCACAGATCCAAATCAGCAACAGGTTCCCAGCCCATGATCCTCAAGAAGACAATCTCTCTGATCTTAAGACTGGCAGAGATTTTACAGAGATTCATTGTGTCGAATTATGTAACTTCAAATTCCTGACGTAGGACTTTGTCAGACTATGTGGTATGTCTTCTTCACCTTTATTTTATACAGGTGGTTTCTTTTTGTCCTTTACACAAATTCTGATTTACAGTGGATTGGTGGAAGGATAAGTCAAGTTTTATATAGTCAGCTGCCAATTGCTACTCATCTGGAAATGTAACATACTCTTCATATCTTTATATCATTTGATTTGTTTGTGTTACAGTACTTGTACAAGGGGATAAAAATCCTCACACGCTGAGGCAATATTACATCAATCTTAAGTAATACTCATGTTTGCTGTTATATAAATATATGTCCTTGCCATAACTCTTTATATTGTTATGAGCGTGCACAACAAAGTGGCAGGTCACACCAGTCCTGTCAGCGTTTGAGAGGTTTATGGGACAAGGCGACAAGCAGAACGCTCCTTCATCAACTGAAGTAAGGGGATTAAATATGTTTGGGGTCATTAAAATGTCGAACAGAGAAAAGAGGGGAGATTAAAAAGTGTTAGGGAGCGTGTGACCGAGCAGGAGGAGAGACACAGATAAGAAAGGGATTTAGTGAGTGAAGTGTTGAGACACAGATGGAAGGAGGATCTGACTTCAACAGATAGAGGAGGAAAGTCAGAATTGTGTGGAAGCGGTTTTTGCTGCTGAAGGGTTTATTAGAGATTTCCTTGCAGCTTTGGGAGAAACACCTGTTCAGAGTTGCCTCTGGGTACTACACTGCAGCAGAAGTGTGTGTGTGCGTGTGCGTGTTTGTGTATCTGCCTGAACCAGTGTGTATTTAATGTGTGCACTTGGGCATTTGTGGTTTGTTGATGTTTTGTAGAAAGTTTCTCCCTGTCTGAATACCTAATGTTGTCCTAGAGGCAGTTGAGTAATAAAAGGAGTAGCTATGCATGTGTGCTGATAAGAGATTTAGTTCAATTCAGCATTATTAAAATGAAATGAAACACAAGATGAAAAAGGCTTGTTGTGCTGTCGTCACAAATTAGCATATTGTTATTATTATTGAAAAGGTGGGGGGGGGGGGGGGCAATGTGAATAAATCTGAGCGCTGGTGACACATCATTGCATTCAGGCTGTGATCAATTTTACGATTAATAGGCTATGTCCTACTAGATTGTTTCCACTTTTCTTTCTTTTTTGCGCTAGTGCTAGAGAGACCCCCACTGGTCAAGACTACACACTGCAGCCTGGTGACGCATTTCCGTTTCCGGTGTAAACAAACATTCCAATATGGCGGGCTTTTACCAGTAGATGCGAGCGTGTCTTGATATTGAACACGTTTTACGACATAATAAATAATGACAGAACCGGGAGACGACGGCGGGTTGGTGCGGTACTACTGCACGGCCGGTAACGGGATGGAGCCGTTCGTTACCGACGAGGTGAAGAGGAAGCTGGCAGCCGAAGATGTGCGTATTTAGTCAGTATGAGTGAGCACACATAACCCCCTACTCCTCATCTAGCTATTTTCAGTCTCCTTTCTCAGCATTAAGTGGGAAGTTTTGATATCAGGTTTCACTACATAAAAGATTATTATTGTTCAACTTGCTTCAGGCTTTTTGATTTACATAAGTCAACAGCTAACTTAACGTTTGTCTCAGTTTTTCTGTCGCTGCCCTCATTATCATGAACACAGTAATGTCACTCAAACGACACGAGCTGTTTACGTCTCTAAAGTTATTAAATGACAAATCCTGTCGTTATAAACATTTAAAATTGTGCGATAGTGTGTAATACTTACACTGACTGAGCGCTTTGTTAGGAAAAACACGCTGCCTGCTACTGGGTAGGTGATGTTGGTTTCCATGGAACCCTGACGTGATTGCGTCACGTCATTGCTGCGCATTCATGCTGCTGGTCGATTAGATCCATATATATCTATGGATTAGATCCTCCAACAGTGCTCAGAGTTTGATTGAAGGTTTCTCAATCTGATAATATCTGTTATAATTACTCTATCTCAAGGTAAAAGACTGAAAACACCTGCTTTCTCTTTTTGCTCTTGTGTGTGTCCAGGTGTCTCAGATGACAGGTAAAGTGTTGTTCAGTTCCTCCGCCAGGATGGACAGACTCATTCAGCTGAAGGCAGCAGAGAGGCTCTTCCTCCTCTTGAAACATGACCCACCTGTGCAGCTGTCCACCCACAGCAACCGAGGTACCAGCCTGACACATTTGCACTGATACTACCTACCTATACACTGATACCTATAATGAAAAATAACATAGCATATCTCAGGTATTGTATCAGGCTTTCATCCTTCTTCTTAAATTTGTTAGCATTTCTAATTAATGTGTCTAGTGTGTTTGTGTATTTTCTGTTTTAGTTTATCTCATCAGAAAAATGTGATTTTAATCTGATGAATGCCCCACAGTTACTGCCATGACACCATAATCTATATAGTTGAAAGAGAAATCACAAGGAGAAACTTGACTTCATTCACTTTAATCTGCATTTTTGACTTACTGTTGTGTTCTCTGTGCTACTCAACAGCTAAGGCAGTGTCTGTGCTGCAGTCCAGACTGCTGGGTGATAAGAATCAATGGACCAATGCTGTAGTGACTTGGAGCCGCCTGCAGGGGGAGCTGGGCAACAAGAGAAGCACTGAGAAGACAGTGAGCGCTGCCCTGGCAGTGAAGAGGAAGGCAGAGGAGGAGGAGGGGAGAGGGAGTGAAGAACAGAGGGAAGAGGAGGAGAAGTGCAATGTGGAGACTGGAAAGAGTACAGGAGAACAGAGTGGGGAGGAAGAAAATGGAGCTGAGACACTGGAAAAGAAGAGAAAAAGAGAAGAAAAAATAAACAGAGAAACCGGTTTAGTTGGAGGCCAGACACTGGGGAAAAAGATGAAGAGGAATAATGAAGAGGAGTCTGATGTCCATGAAACAACAGGGATAGACCATGATGTTGAAAGCGGCTGCATGAAAATACATAACATAGAGGACTGTACTCAGGAAAATATGGAACACGGTAATCATATTTTTTTGTTTGTTTTATTCTTACGTCAGCTGTCATTAATTTACTTTTTGAGGCTGGCATGTTCTCCTTTCCATTGTTAATATCTTTTTTTTTTCTTTACATATTTTCCTCTGTAATTAAGTGAAGGCAACTGGACGAGAAGATAAGACTCTACTGCAACCCAGCAAGATCAAACCAGAGATTACCTCCTCTGCCCCCGTCTCTTTCAGGATCAGCTGCAAGTGTACTGGATCTTTGACTCGGCACTTCAGCACACAGGTAGTGGAAATTAAAATGCATGTGACCATCTTTAAAAAATCTTGCAAAAGTTGCACATTTTATCACTGTGATCTCTCCATCAAATTGAAAAATGGATATACAGAATACCCCCAATGTAAAATCACTGTAAATAACTATATGTTCAGAGGAATAATGTGTGTGTGTGTGCAAAATATATTTACCACAGGAGGTGAGCAAAGTGATTGGAGTAGGTTTGAGCAGGCTGCTGGGCTGGAAAGCTGATCTGAAGAACCCACAGCTGGAGGTAAACTTGGCTGTGTTCTTCCTGTTGTTGTTTATCACAGGGTTTCTGCTCTCATGTCTGCCCTTGAAAATGACAGATCATCAGTTTCTGGTTCTTTTCTGCAGGTAAATGTTTATTTGAGTGATGACCACTGCCTACTGGGGATTCCACTGACCAGGTAATTGACTGAAACTTCCTCTCTACACTGAAAGAATAAGACTTTGATCAAAGCTAATCTACTTAAATTCCATGTAATGTTGTGCTTTCTCTGCTGCAAGTTCAACTCATTGTCTTAGTTTATGTAATATTTGGATCTGTGGCCAACAACCTCACTTAGTAGATTTCTCGCCAACAGCAGGTGCTGATGACATATCCAAATATTTGAGGAATTGTGGATTTAGACATGGTAGAGGGTTGTAGACCTGTGTCTAATTGTAGATTGTTTTGATTTAATAAGTAGTCGTGTTAATATGAGTCTCATTCTTTTCCTTCAGGTTACCTCTGGCTAACCGCAGCTACATTAAAACCACAGGACTGAGGTCTACAGTATCCTGGGCTATGGCCTCACTGGCTGACATACAGGTATCAACACACACAGCTCTTTGTATCTCTAAGGCTGTAATTTTTACTGTGTATGTGGCTCATATAATCTATAAGGAAACCACTTTATGATGTATACAGCAGCTTTTATGTATGTAAATCAGAAAGCATCATAACATGATGCAAGCAAATGGTTCTGCTGTCTTTGTTGTAGACAAATTCACAGTTTGTCTTTGTTTCACCATTGTGCTGATAAAGCATGGCAGATCTAGACTCATTAAAAGTGACCACTCAGCCTTAAAGCTGCTATAGGCTACTAAAGCTGTCCTCATTGTCGAACTTGTAGCTCAATCTATGGTTGTCTAGAACTCGACAGTCTTTGTTCTGAAGTATTTGCATGCTCACCGGTTGGACTGTGATGTAATATTGCTTTACAGTCACCGTGGCACTGTGACTAACGACACTGTATGTTATCTCCTGTTCCCAGCCAGGTTTCTGTATAGTCGACCCAATGTGTGGGGTGGGGACCATCTTAATAGAAGCAGCGCAGGAACACAAGGTCTGGGCAGAGAGCTATGTAAATGCACAAAATACATAACGTTGAATTGAAACACCACTATTATAGTCTGATGTCTCACTGTTTCTGTGGGATGTTCAGGCTGCCCGTTTCCTGGGTGTGGACATTGACGATAGACAGCTGCAGAAGGCCAATGAGAACATTGAGTTTGCAGAGCTGGGAAACACTGTACAGCTGCTGAAGGCTTCATCTATGGGTAAGACACGAGTAATGATGCCATCAAACCGGTTACATGAACTTTTGACATGAACTTCATGTTCATATGCAGAGTGTCCAGAGGTGTGTGCTCCTGTATAATCAATTTGAATTTGAAGTTGTTTAGAGGGGTAGTAGAAAGAGATGAAAATATGACCTTACATGAATATATAAAATCATCACTAATTCCTTGACACGCACTTTGAAATGCAGTTGTTTAGAATATGTTTCCTTGTGTGGAGATGTCTTCCTTTTGGATCTGTGTGTAGCTTTTAGAGATCAAACTCCATTTATTTCAGCAGTGGGAGTGAGAGGTGAGCGTGAACCCTTGCTGTGCTACATTACCTGTTGCTGCTTGTCTTCCCTCCTCTGCAGAGCTGCCTCTGGCCAATGACAGCGTGGATGCTGTGGTGTGTGACCTGCCGTTTGGCAAGAAGTTCGGCACCAAAACAGACATGGCTGCCAACCTGCCAGTCATTTTGACTGAGATGGAGAGGTCGGTTCAATAAATAACATAGTTTACTGATTCGTGTCTGTATGTGTTCATGTGCTGTGCATAATTCGTAGCCTGAGGAAACAAGAAATTAATTTGATTAATGTTTATGTGCCTAGAGTCCTCTGTGTTGGTGGTACCCTGGTTCTCCTCCTGAGTCCTCAATTATCCTGTGTCCTGAAAAAACTCCTGACACAAAAAGACACTCAACCAACATCTAACCAGGGGGCAAAACCTCAAACGGGAACACAAGACTGCAGATCTCCTTCTCTATGTCCCACAAAGAAACAGACTTTCCAAACCCATCAGGTTGTGAAATCCTCACCTACTCAGGAAACAGACACACACCCTGAGATACAGCACAGTGCGCCTCCACCTCTGTCCTCTTTGAAGCACCAGACAACCCAGAGGGTCAGTTTAGGAGCAATAGATGGACTTATCCATAAATATATCAAGATACTGTAATGGAAGTCACATTTAAAAGTTATTACTTGTTTATTTGATTACTTATGAAAAATAAGTAGTTATAATGAAACGCCATGCTGTAAAGTGACTACTCTGAAACATGATTTTATTTTTTTATTACTGTTTTTTACCACAAATGTTTTGTAGAAATATATATTTTGAAGAAACCATGAGAAATGTTGAGTTGTTGTGACCTATGGAAGTTGCATGAGCGACAGATTGAAAGGTAAATTATTCTGTAACCTGTCAGGAGTACACAAGCCCAAGCCTGTCACTACTTCCTACTCAAGATTTAAAATGGTTTACAGATATATCAGATTGTCCAAAGGCTGAGTATTTTAGCAAACATTATTCAATCAACTTGTATTTGGCTCCTGAGAAAAACTCATCAGACCAATAAGATTTCGGACCAGTGTCAGTATTTGTTCTTTTTCTACTACTGTATATTTTGGAAGATTTATTTCCTTTGAGAATAAAAGGAGATTACAAAACTTGTTGTGTTGATGTTACATATATTATGTATGGAATTTATGTCATATTCCCCATTAGCTAGTGTCTGCTGACAGAGATACAGCAGATTGTGGAAAATGTGGTTTTGAGGCAAATTATGAAAATGGCAGAATTTAGCCTCTGGGGGCCACATATCACTATTTTCCTTTCCGTTGCTGTAAAGGGAGTCGTAACTGTAAAGTTTTCCGTAATGGGACTTTTGTCCAGCTTTTATAACAGATCCCATCAACTGAATCACAATGTTGCCATCTGCCGCTGTTTAGCCCTGCTTAGCCCAGTTTTACATTTGAAAGTCTAGACAAGGCCACACCGGGCTTAGTGTTTTCATTCATTTCACCCTCAGCTGTAAACTTCCTGTGGTTTTTTTTGTTGGTTGTCCAGATTAGGGTTATTGCATGGATTTACACAGGAAATGAAATCTACATAGGGTTGAATTAAAATTAGGTCTAAAGGCTTGTTCCACTGTTATTTTAATGACTGTTTTAATTTTTAATTTACATACGTTAATAAATGATTAAGTGGTTTTTCCGTTGTTTTGTTTTTTCAGTTTTACACCACACCATATTAAAAGGAAAAACACAAATATCTCAAGTACAATAGCCCCGTCGCTCCGGCCAGCCTCCATGGACAGGGAAGGCCATCATGTCCACTGCGCATGCGCAATGCGCATTGGAAGCCATGTTGGAGCTACACTTGAGTCGGGCTGGGATTTTCTGACGCCGTATGTTTTTCTTAAAATATCTGTGTTCGTACGTTGTCGGGGGTTCGTCAACTGTGCGCGATCGATCGGCGCCGTAATCGGCAGTGGAAATGATGAACTCCAGTGTCGACCTGTCCCGGCGGAATCCGCAGGAGGATTTCGAGCTGATCCAGAGGATAGGAAGCGGCACATACGGAGATGTGTACAAGGTAAAAAACTGCAGTGAGGGAAGAAGCAGCGGCCGAGTTCCTTTATCGGACATAGAGCGGAGGGGGGTGTTAGACGTTTATGGCTGATTTACAGGCTTTTGTTTGTGGCGCATGCATGTGTGTTACCAAAACAGCGGAAAAACTCAACACTGTAGCTATTCACAACAAGCAACCTTTAAAAAAAAAAGACCCATCTTTGTTCGTGTTGGTGTTTACTGATGGCAGTATGTAATCGGCTACTCATACACCTAGCAGGTTCCATTATCGGACACAGCCAAGGCTGCTCTTCTCTCCGCTTATGTTTTGTGTGTGCGTGTTATTGTTTTGGCCTTTCTCCACCGACTATTTACCGACAACGTCTTTCATATATTTTAAATGTTTTTACAGTAGCTACATTGCCTTGGTGCTGAGAAATCATCATAAATAACCCAAGCTAGCATTGACGTTTACTGTAAACCTTCACTAACGGAAGGCTACGTTAAATCTGTATTTGTCGACCAAAAACACAAAATAAGTACGAATAGTTACAAAGAAATCGCGACATGTCTGCTCACACATCGTCAACTGTGGCCGTCGTCTAAACATTATAGCGAATAGCTAACGTTAATATTGGAAAAATAATGATTTTATTTAGACATGTCCGATAATAGACGTTTAGCCTTTAGCTGTCCGACAACGGGCGCAGCTAGTCTGATTAGCATCAAGAAGCTAACGAGGCTCTTTTAGCTGAGGGAGCCGTGGGAACGTTTTTTTGACAACATGTCAACAAGCAGTGATTTGTTACGTGCACGGGAGCACAAACTAAACCCATAGGGTCACCATTAGCGAGGAGCCAGCTGCAGAATTAGTTAAAAGTGCCTCCTCGGTTGTTGTTTTTCTTTGCACCTCTGACAGAGACTGACAGCTGCCTGCCTGGAAACTGGAAATCCAGTTTTGGCTAAAGGCGCAAAGGGGTTGAGCAAGCTGCAACAACACCGCCACCAAGAACCCGTAATATCGAGCTATTGTTCATAATCACATTTCGACATAAGTAAGGATTAGTCACACTTTTTCTTATTAAGGAACTGAGATGTTTTTTTCTGCGTGGCCTTGTAGCTGTTTTCTTTTGGTCCCACACTTTCTCCTCGGCCGGGCCCTGTGTTTGGATGATCCAAATGGGAAGCCAGTTCCTGAATTACCAACCCAACTCCATCGCAGTCAGATGGATTGGTATCACCTATGAGCAATTGCAAGTCATATTTGTAAAGTTGCACAGTTTAGAAAACATTGTGTGGACGCTGTAGGGTTGTTTCATGTCATGTAAAATGTATGATACCATCACAGGGAGCTGTGAAGTAAAGCTGCAGTACAAAACAAATGCCATCCTGCAGGATTAGATTGCTATAAATCCTCGGCTGAGTGCTTCAGACATAAGTAGAGTCAGTCTATGATTCTATAATAACATTACAACATATAGGACATGCCTAATGTCTGATAACCCCCAGGGAAAGCATGCAGTGCTGGTATGAAAAAGAGGTATTGATTGAAATATTAAAATGATTTTTTTTCGAAGTTGTTCTATACTGTTTATCAGTCAGGTTATGCAAGTTGATTACTATAGCCACTCTCAGCTCTGTAGTTGTTTGTGTTGCAGTCGCTTTGTTGTGGAATTTGATTTCACTGTTATGTGAGAGAGAGTGGGAGAGAGAGACGGAGAGAGAGCTTTTGGCAGAGAGGAGATTCATTAAATGCTTTAATAGGACTAGATGATGTTTGGTTAACCTCCAGAGTCTTTGTGGTAATTACAGGAACATAAAGTATCCAAAAGGCCAGAGATGTGACAGATTTCAGGTCCTTATGAACTCACAGCTTCTATTACACACCTGTACTTTCTAAACACCTTGCTCTCTGTCATCATTTCATTCCATTATTGTGTGTTTTTTTTTCCATATTGCACCCCTCCATGCTGTGTCTAATCTTGTTTGTTTCTAAATTTAAGTCCAGTATCTTTGCCTAGTTGCAGGCAGATAGGTCTGACATAATCTCTCCACCAGGCTGGCAGCTCAGAGCCAACTCGTCTGCTTGATGTGTCACAAACGGGCAGCTGATTAATGTCCACTCCTATAAACAATTATCAAGGCTGGAAACCACGCTGCGATCATGCAACATAAACATAACAGAAAGAGTTTTCATTTCTCGCTTGTTGCTTCATTATGTAACTGATGCTCTGCGTCATGGGAACAACAGAAGTTTTGCTGAAGGACACTTGGGGGTGGGTGGGGGGTGCTCAAACCTGAAACCTCTGGATTAAAGGTTGTGCTTCCAAGCAGCGGGGCTCTTGGTTAAACCTCACAGTGATGCCTATATTTGGTTCTACCGCTGTGTGAAAATCTGTGGCTCGGACAGGAATGTTTGAGCAGGAAACAAAGTGTGAACTCTAGCTAGCTTGTTTTCTCCTCTGTTTGTGGCCCTGCCTCTTCTCCCTCTGTCTGTTATGAGTTAGGAGGATCTGCAGCAGTAGGAGGATCGGTGGCTCATGGTGTGACAGGCCCACTGACCACGAGATCACAGGTTTGATCCTCCAGAGAGGGTGCTTGTGGTGTCGAACATTAGATTTTTTTCTTTTTGTGAGGGAGGTAGCAATATTTGTTTCAGCCTGCCAATACTGTGTGCTGATGGTGCCCATAAAATGATGCAATGATGATCATTTTTAGGTGATAGACTTAGTAATTTCCCTCAGGAATGTGTCCTTAGCAGGGAGTAAAATACTTTAACCGCATTTAGGTCATTCAGTAGCACCAAAACTCCCCATTCAGACTCTAATGAAAATCTCCAGCTGCTCCTTAAGGCAGGGTGAGGCAGGGTGAAATTGTACAGACACCCCACGGGCGATGTGGTAAAGAAAAAGGACAAAAGAGCATTCATGGCTTTACATAATGTTTCACACTGTACCAGTTATCATTATAATAACATAATGTGATTTAAAAAATCTCACAATTGCAGCTCTCACAGTCCCATACCAGCTGAGACGTTAGAGCACAGTCTGATACAAATAATGCAAACTACACATGTTCACATGTGGTTTACTCTTCCTAAACACAAATCATTAGGTGTGTGTGTGTGTGTGTGTGTGTCGATACTGGAGGAAAGCCTCTCTACTTGCCATTTACCGGAGGTGACAGCACCGAGTGATTTCCAATTTCTAAAGCTGCTTGTGTTCTTTCCCAGAGGAAAGCAGGAGTTTGATTCAATTTAAACGTGCACTAAGAAATTCCAGTAACATGACAGTCGACTGCACACAGCATGCTTGTGTTTACCCATCAGACTTTGGTGTGTGACGATTTAAACCAAATAAAACTAAACAAACCAGCGAGGAGGAGGAATACCAGACGCTCAGGAGGCCTGTTTTCATTCTGTTGAAATGAGCGAGTGCTCGCCGATGGTAAAGATACGATTTGGATCGATTTGTCACTTTTAGGTGGGCGGAGCAGGGGAGCAGCAACACTCCTCTCTTTCGCAGTCTCACTTTGTCACCGAGGCAGCTTCAAAAAGAGCTCCAATAAACACAAGTATCGGCTTAATTTGTCGCTCTATAGCCATGAAAACCTGCTGCAGGCGAACAGAGAAAAGTGCACTAGCTGTCTCTGCGCTTCAGAAAACACGACACAGGCCAAGTATTCAGCAACAGCACACAGGATCTGATGTAACTGAGGTTGTTTAAATAGGATGACTGGTTGGGGTTTTTTTGCCAAGGTGACAGTACCTGTGGCTGCGGATTGGGGAAGTGGAGGAGGAGGAGGAGGACGGTGGCGGCGGCCTTCGCTGGGGCAGGGATCAGTTAATGACAAATCAATTTCAGTGGCGAGGCAGCGTGTTCTCCTGAAACATGCCAGGAATCTGGGTATTTTTGGACTTCACGTAAGAGACAACAAGCAACGCTACCTGTCTCCCCCTTTGGCAAATAGCATTGTAGCATGTAATCGACATGAGTCAAAATGAGCCTCGCTTGTGGGAAGAATTTCCAACGTGAATCCCCTTAAACTGCATTAAAAATGAGCTGTCACCAATTTCAAGAAGACGGTAAACTGATTTGCCAGGGTGTGACTTAACCGTCCCCCTTCCCTTCATTAAACTAAGGATGAATATGTTACTTAGACGATTGAAGGAAGCCCTATTAAGTGGCCTGTGTTTATGCATTCACTCACTCTTAATGTATGATGTACTTAACAGTAATAAATGTGGTGATGGTAACTATTTTCCTCTGAACAGGCCTCGGTGTTTGTGTGTATGTGTGTATGTGTGTGTGTGTGTGGCACAGCTGGGCAGCCATGGTCCAGGAATGCAGGAATCTTTACTTCCTCCTTATGAGTGTGTGCGTGTCCATGTCCTATTGTTTCCCACTGCTTCAGCAGAGGAAGACAGCAGAGCAAAGAACTGCGGCATAACACACACACACACATGCACAGATGATTGTATCGTCACATGCATGGACACACACACACGTGCACACACACACACACAGATGGCTATGGAGTCACACCAAAAGCTGCTGGGCCAGAACCATCCTGTTTTTGTCACTGTTCCTCCAGTTGTTTTCTCTCTGAGGTAGAGACACACACACACACACACACATACATACACAGACCTCAAACCTCGGCATTCACAAAAGCTCCGAGGCAAAGCGAGGTTCAAGATCAAGATCGGAAATTTAGTCCCCCCGTCAGCCCCGGCTCTCGGGTTTCTGTTGGCCAAGTACAGTTAATGTACTGTGCAGGGATTTGTCTCTGTGCCACTGGTGCAGTGACACATTGATAACTTGCATAGCTGCTGTTGCACACTGGTTGTTAACACAGTGTGGTGGTATGGGACAAAACCAGATGTACCAGTAAAAAGTAGCACTGTGATTGTGAAGTCATTTTATGCACAGTCACGGTGCATTCAGGCTATTAAGCTTACCTTGTGTGTCGATGTTACAAAGGAATGCTTTCCTTCTTAGAGCGTGCACAACTGTGTGTGTTGCACTCTAATATATATCAAGATAAATATTTTATAATCCTTCCACTGAGTAACTTGTCAGACCTGATATGTCTACCTCCTGCTTAAAGCTCTTGATGTATTTTAACTATGTAAACAAATGACTTGGCAATTGTTGTCCACATCATCTTAAGGCAGGGCGTTAGCAGCTCTTTGATGAGCCATGTTATTAAAGTCAAAATGTGAGGTCCTGTAGCTTGTATGTGCGCCTTTAATTAACTACTTAATGATTAACAAAATGACTAGAGAGGGTATGGATGTTGCTTTGGAAACTGCCCTGCAGACAGCGAAAGGAGTGACGCCTCTCTGCAGGGTGGGCCAAAACACACACACACACAAAAAGAAATAATGGTGTGACAGGTGAAGGCGTCTGTGGGCTTTCCTGGCACAGATGCACTTTTTTTTTTTTTTTTTTACAGCACTGCGCTGCTGCTTCTGACCTGGAAAACCTCCACTCGGCAGCTTTAACTAATGTAAAGTACAGGAGCTGCTACTGTCACTCATGAAATCTTAACACACACACTCATGACAACCCTCTGTGACAACAACTAGCCTAATAGTCACCACCAGATCATGTGAATCTTTCCAAATTCTTTGGTATTACGCCGGCGAACAAAAGGAAAGATAAAGCAGGATGTTGCCACATACCTGGCTGGTGGATATTTTAGAAGTAGTCGGCGTCATCTATTTGGCTCCCGCTGCAATGAGCTTGTAGTGACTGAGCTGTGGAGCTGTTACCACCGAGATCTCTGAGGAAACAGGTGGCAAAGTTGTGAATTCATTATTTTGACGGAAAATAGTAATACTATTGAATCATGCTCTTTTTTTAAAAAACCCAATTCTCTTAACAATTAACGGCTGTTTTGATGTGTTGAGAGTGTTTTTTAAGAAAGGAGAGACATTTGCTTTCTTTCTTGACTGTACAGGTTGCTTAAAGAGTTTCAGACTGGGCAGAAACTGTTAAAAAGCGTGTGTGGTGTCGATTTGTTTTTATATTTTTTCAATGCATTTTGAAGGTGATCACAGGAAGATTAGTTAATAGTTAGTTAGTTAAACCACCAGAGGAGGAGATGATCTTTCATCTGCAGTGGAAAAAAGGTCGTCACAGGACGGTAGTCAATATGATAATCGTGAAATGCATGTCAAGAACGAGGCGAGGAGTTTGTCACGGCTAAACGCATAGGTTATCTCGAAGGTCAGAGAGGCTTTGCTCGTGATTGGATGATCGTCAGTTTGAAACCTCAAATCTCTCGGAAAAATCTCATCAAGGGAAGCGAATGCCCGGCCGGCCACTGTTGCAGTGATCGCCCCCCCGGGCCGAGCCGTAACTCTTGTTGGAGCTGCTCACTGGGCTTTAGCAGAAGGTGCTGCTGCTGCTGCTGCTGCTGAGATGATAAGAGAGCCTGAGATCGTAATTACGACAGAAAGTTCAGCAGGCGAGTTTTCCGGGTTATCTGATACCATGAGAGGAGGTGACTAGGATCAGTTACACTACCGAGCGTTTATATTTCTTCTATATTACTTGCAGGCTTGTGTTATAAATCTGTAATACACCGCGGAGTGTATGGATTTCTGAAAAGCTGCATGAAGGTTGATATTGGATCTTTGTTGATAGTATCAGTGGGTGAATCCTCGGACATGAACCTGTGACCGGAGGTGACTCAGATCTGCGAATAGAGTACCACTACACCGGCATGACCTCTGACCTTATGTAAGACAGTCTGTCTGATAAGAGGTCTGACACAAGTTAAGCTCAACAAAACTGTCACACCAGATTAACGATAAATAGCACAACAAGCCTCGTCTGAATGAAAATTAGTTGAGTTTAGACAAAATATTTTTTTTAAAAACCACTGTAATCAAACCACCTCAGAGTGAAATCACACTGTTTTCACCTTTATTGTTGTTTTGACAGTTAAAGTTGCAGGATTCAAGCTCAAGCTGAGTGGGATGATTAGCATGGTGAGCCGCTACTGCTGAGGTTGGTCGTGTTTGTTTTTCATGGCCAGAGAGGAGGAGAGAGTGAAATGCCACATTGATCCTCCACTGTGCTGGCCATATGCTGTATATCACACACAGACAGGGACACACACACACACGCACACGGTGCTAATGATGGATATGAGCTAAGTTTCTCCATTACTGTCCAGGCAGGCTCACATTAAGCCTGTGCAGACCGGGCCGATACAGCACATGGAAACATCTCCTCTATACGTCCAAAATGTTGCTTTTATTGTTTCATTTGCTCCTTTTTTTAAGTCAATTCTCATTATGTAATAATTTAATTTAATAACTAGAGCTCAGCGCACCTGGTACTGAACAAAATGTGTCCCTAACACAGCTTATCAAATACTGTTAAGCATGAGTGGATTATGAGACGACATGAACGCTGCCCACAGACTGAGAGAGACAAACAATGCATCTCCTCAGTTGAGTTTATATCTTCTTGTCATTTTTTTTTTTTGCCTCTTTCAACTACAAACAGTCTGTGTCTCTCTTTGTAGTCACCATGTGTCTCTTTGTGGTTGTTTGGCTTCTTCTTTGTAGTCCCTTGATTGACACCCCAACAAAAATTGTTTACATTAACTTCAAAGGGAGGATCTGGACCAGGAGCCTTTGACCCAGTGGGCCCCGGGTCCTGTGTCCTCAAGACCAGTTCATTGATAGTTCATCCATTCACCACAAGAATTAATTGTTTGCTCTCATGCTGCCTTTTTCTTATTATATGTCTTCTTAAATGAGACACTTCCTGACTTTAATCATTCCTGTTCATGTTGAATATTTGAGAATTTCCTCTGCTTACAGTATGATATTGAAAAACATTGCTTTCCAATACCATAACCCAGTAGCTGTATGACATGAAATCAGTTAAAGCATTCTCAGTGCATCTGCATCATCAGCTTTCTCACCTTTAAAGGGGAACTATGCAGGATTTTTAGCTTAACTATACAACATTTTTACCTTAATTAAACTGCTTTGGGGTAATTGTGATGGTTTAATTAATGACATGTAACTTTTTACGAGGGAGAATGGAGGCTTTCTGCCTTCCACCAAGCGCCCGGTAACCTGTAATCTCATGTTTATAACAGATAAGACTACACAAATATACACGTCATAACATTGTATATCATATATAACGTTATGTACCGCTCTATTGATTGATTTCTCGCAAGCTTCATTGTAAACAAATGCACATGGCCAGGAGGAGGGTTAGCAAAACAGAGGAAAAGCGACCAGACTTGCATAGTTTCCCTTTTATCACTTTTCCTCTGTGTCGCTGTCACCAAGCACTCTGAGGCCATTTTTTGTTCCAACATGCAGCAGTCAGAGACCGAGGCTATGCTCATGCAAAGGTGATGACCTTAGTTATTAATTCATGTTGTAACATCTTAGCTGTCAGGTTTGCAGTTGTCACCACCCATCATAAATCAGACAGAGTGATAAACTTGAGCTTTTTCTTCCCATCCATTAAGTCTAGCTAATAAAACCACCTTTCTGTGAAGGGGTTTCTGTGTTTGACCATTATTTGTTCAGTTTGTCACTGAATAGACTTTTTTTTTTCCTGAAATGTCAGGGAATGATGGATTGCACTGCTTTGCTGTGGCATTTTCTGTATTGTTCTCAGCCTGTCATTCATTCATTCATTTTTGTTCACAAATCACACAAGAGAACCGACTGGAGGTGATGGACTGGAGCGTTTTCTGAATCACGCTGGTTGACACAAAAAGTTTGACCAAGCGTGAAAAGCCGGTGAAAATGTCTCTGATGTACTCTGAGACCAGATGAGCATCGCACAGCATCAGCACCATCTGTGTCTTTTGATGGTTTGAAGGTTCAGGCCTTTGAAACGTTCTTTAAAGAGGAACTATGCAGGATCTGTAGCTTAACAATGCTACATTTTTACCTTAATTAAACAGCTTTGAAGTAATTGTGATGGTTTAATAAATGGCTTAACTTGTTACGAGGGAGAATGGAGGCTCTCTGCCTTTCACGCTCCTGTCACTTATTGCGTCTCGTTGCTGAAAAACAACTGGTGTCCCAGCTCTTGTCTCTGCCGACGTGACACAAACGCGCCCCGTAACCCGTAATCTTTTGTTTGTCATTACATTTTATATGATATATAACATTATCTACCACTCTATCGATTGCTTTCTCACCGGTTTCGTTGTAAACAAATGCACATGGCCGAGAGGAGGGTTAGCAGCACAGCAGGAAAAGCGACCGGACTTGCATGCGGTAGTTTCTCTTTAACTATGATTTTTATTTGCTCTTGAAAAACGTTCATCAGCTCAGGCGCTGGTTTTCCTCGGCCCTGTTGCTCAAGGCCGCTTCAGCACAGTAGGAATTTTGTGTGACTGATGGTCAAACTTGCGCCCGTGTGCGCGTGTGGTCACACCAAGCAGCTTGCTTCAGTCAGTCCAGTCAGCCAGTCACAACAACCAGTCAGTCAAGTCGAGTCCAGTCAGGCCGTGTGTGTCTGTGTGTGTGTGTTGTTGCCACTGACAGTGGCACTGGGCTCTATGAGTCATCGCTGACTGAAGACACACTGTCTGTGCTCTCCACTCTGCTCCTCTCTCTTCGTCTTTTCTCTTTGCATCTCTTTGTCAGTGCCCCCCACCCCACTCCACCCTACCCCACCACCACAGCTTTGTTTTGGAGTGTGCTCGCCTCTGTCCTTCTCCTTCTCCTCTGCATCTGTTCTTCTCCACTTGATTTTCCCCTTGAACCGAGGAGGAAACAGTTCTCGTCCTTCTTCTGTTCCTCAAAACTAAAAATCGGTTTTGATTGTGTGTGTGTAATGTAACTGATTAATATTTGATAGTGCAGTTGTTTCCCCCCGTGCTTGCCCTTGACTTCTTTGCTTTATTTTGTCTCCTCTCTCCTGTTGTTGTACTTCTCGCTGCTCTGTTTCTGCAGTGTACTTGTCTGCGCTGTACTCTCGTGTCTTGTTTTTTGAAGTTCAGATTCTGTTTTGTGCTACTTTTCCTTTTTTTTTCTTCTTCCACCCCTCAGCTGTTAGGGCGATCACTGCTCATGCTGACAAGGCAGCTCACTTGGCACATTATAACTGCATCAGTGCATCAGAAAACTTAGATGACATTTAATGTACGTCTCATTTTGATGTTTTATTAAATTACTTTTGCCTCATCAGATATGGTTGAAACACTTTTAGACTTGCAATTAATATAAGTAGCTTAGCCCTGTAATTATAGAATTCAGTAATAAACTGAAGAGAATGGAAACTCTTCACACTAATATGACACATCTTTCATCTTTCATTTGTATGGGATAATTAGTCAAAAGGCTACACAAATCTGATAAGTAATGAAAAATCTTTTATATTTATATCTCTGATTTAAAATATACACATTCCCCTGTCCTGATGTGAATATATCAAAATGGAAATTATCCACTTGGATCCTTATATAGACCGCTCTAGTATTTAACAACTTTCCAGTAAAGTGAGCGGAGCAGAATGTAAAGTGTCATGGTTTTTCTCACTAATGTTGGGTAAATATGCCGGCGCGGCTGCAGCCAGGATCAGGGTAGATGTGGGTGTTTCTGTCAGCTGCTTCCTCCAAGTCCATAAGGAGAAGAAATTAGAGCCGTTGTGCCAGAGACTTGACACATTAGCCTCAAGCCGTTAAAAGGTATTGAAGTGCTTGTTTTGTCTTCAACGTAGAAATTCTTATCAGTTACCCGAAGATACCCGCTTCAGTTCCTTCTGCTTATTTTCCTTACACGCTCCGTCTCTCTCACTCTCTCTGTCTTATTCTCACACATGCGTATGCAATGTCACACACGGTCACACTTGCACATTCTTGGCCGGGGAGAAGTGAGCAATTCATTGCCTCCTCTGAAAAACCATCTTTTATTCATGCATACTTCATATAGAATTCCTCTCCCCATCCAGCGCTGCCGCTAAAATGTAAACACACAGTCGGCTATTTATAGAAAATCAGCCTCTGTATTCTGCACAAGAAAATACTTTTCGATAAAAAAGACAGCTTTTCAGGAATACAGTAAGATCACTGTCGAGGTCTGTGCCACCACCCTGCCAGTGCCTTATCACCTACATCGTTTGTTGTTGTTTTTACCTCCTTGGCTGCATCTCACACATGACCGATGAGGCATCATGACATCATTTTGTTAATCAGGTTATTTTGCATCAGTCTGGACTTGAACCCTGATGTTATATCAGTAGTGTAAATTATCCTAACTTGTTCAAGCAGTTTGATTTTTTTTCTGATACAGAGTCTCTGCATTTAGGAGGTATTATTGTTTAACAGCTGGATTTAAGTTGATTACAGTTTCAAGTGGGATACAACCACTCTGAGCTGTCTTTAGGATTTCCCGTCATACCTGCAGTTTCATCCATGCACTTGTCTTAACTTTAATGCTGGTTTGTGTAATAGATGAATGATTCTGAAGGTTCATTAAACACCAGTAGACTGATTTTGATCATAATTACCAGTTTAACAGAACATCTGTGTGCTTGCATGTCACTCACAGACTAATTCAGTGGATTGCTGGATTACATCCTGTTATGTGGCAAAAATACCACGCTAGGCCCCAACTCTTTGGAACCCCCCTTCACTGTGCCAGTGCAATGTTGTTTTCTTGCACACATGGCGTCGGTCGCAGCCCAGACCTGCTTCACCACAAAATTGCATGAACATGCATGTTTTTGAGGCTCCTCTAACTCATTTTCTCTCCTCTCTCTCTCTTTCTTTCAGGCTCGTAATGTAAACACAGGAGAGTTGGCTGCTATCAAAGTCATCAAGCTTGAACCGGGTGAGTTATCTCATCTCATCTCTCTCTCTCTCTCTCTCTCTCTCTATTCCTTTATGTCCCAATTTTTTCGCTATACCTCCCTCTAAATGACTTTGGCAGCTTGTGCTCTTCTCTTTTTCACTCTTTCTTTTTTTTCTGTAACCTTCCTTCATCAGACTTTTTTTCCACACCCCCTGTTTACTCCCTTTCTTGCCCTTTTTATCTTTGTTCCGTGCATTATCATGTTGTCCTCCACTAAATAAAGGAAAAAAGAAACCTCCATAGTCACAGGAAGTGTTGCTGTACACTGCTGCTGAATAATGAAGGACCTCAAGGTTGAATTTAAATAAAGAATATATGTAGAAGCCTCCTCTGCATCCATTTACACTGACTTCCATGAGTTAGCCCTGCAGCATTTAGCCACACACGCACACACACTGACACAAATCCATGATAAATCAACTTCTCTGCTCTGTTACTATTGCTTTGTAAATAATAATAATAACCATATCAAGCCTTAAGATACCAGATAATCATCGTAATAACATCTACACTTGTGTTTTCTCTCCAGGTGAGGACTTTGCTGTCGTCCAGCAGGAAATTATAATGATGAAAGACTGTAAACACTCCAACATCGTTGCCTATTTCGGCAGTTATCTCCGGTAAGTTAGTTAGTGTGCGTGTGGTGTCTGCGCCTGTATGTGTGTCACATCTACAATTTAGTTATGGTCGATGGTCGTCATCAAATATGTTGTGTTACTCTGGTTTGCATGCATGTGTGTGTTCTGTCACAGAAGGATGAGCTGGTGTGTGTGTATGTGTGCGAGGGGGAATTTGTTTGTGTAAAGTATACTGACAAAGTGTCGCGTGTGTGTGTGTGCAGGAGAGATAAGTTATGGATCAGTATGGAGTACTGTGGAGGAGGCTCTCTGCAGGACATCTATCACGGTAACAACATGCACTCAAACACACACATACACACATTCTGATATTAACTGTGTTGTTTCTCTTGTCTTTTTTATTTAGCTTTATCTTATTCTCACTCTCTAATATCCCTTATTTCACTCCTCCAGTAACTGGGCCCTTATCAGAGTCACAGATAGCCTACATGTCGCGGGAGACCCTGCAGGTAGAGTATCCAGTGTGTTTGTCATATCAGCGTACGTGTATTTTTTAATAGAGGAGAGGGAGTGAACAGGGAGGTAGCGCCTCTTTTTTTATCAGGAACTGCTTCATTTCTCTCTAAAGGAGCTTTGACACCTGTTCAGAGGCTTTTCTGCGTAATCTTTACAGTCCTGCACAGACATACTGTACCTGCGTTATGTGATGTTTGTTTTTTTTGATACTTTCTTTTTGTTGCTTTTTTTCATCCATTGGAAAAAAAAGAAAATCATATACAAATAAAATAAAAACAAACTTCAGAAAGGGAACATGCTGGATTGCCATGTCTCTATAGTTAGTTCCTTGCTTATCAGTCCATTTCTCACACTTTTCGCAACATTGTTCTTCTTGAGTCATTTCATATGACTCAACTGTTCCGTAACCTATATTTCATCCACAATCTTCAGCCAGTCATCTTGTGTCGGTGGATCTGGCTTATACCACTTTCTCGTGATTGCTTTTCTTTTTTTTACAAGCTGCTAACAAGATTTTCAGCAAATAACTGCCCTCTTTTATACACAACATTCCCTGTCATGTCGCCAAAAACACAGTAATATACATGACTTAGATACAGCATAGCTCAGAATTATGACAATAACTAGGTGAACATCTTCCCAAAATTGTATGATTCAAGGACAAAGCCAAAAAACATGAGAATGGTCTACATTTATATCTCCACATTTTCTTCAACATGGCTTTTGGGTGTGACAAAGAATCTAATTAAGTTCACGTGATGATGTAGTTGACTGTTGTGATGTGTTCTCCAAATATGCAACCATTCATCTTCAGAAATATTCACACCCAAAAGCTTATATTCCCTCTTATCTGAGTTATGTGATGTTTTATGGTCAGAAGATCAAACTGTTTTCCATGCGTGCGTTTTAAAACTGTGATTCTGTTTCCAGGGTTTATATTATCTTCACAATAAAGGCAAAATGCACAGAGACATTAAGGTGAGTTTGGAGAGAACTGTATGTATGTGTATGAGATAAAAGAATTAAACATGTATATTACTATCATCTTCTGTCACCTGTATGTCATTGCTCATTTAAATATCACATAAGATTACTGATTCATAGCTGCAGGCGACAATAAACCTTCACTTAAATTGACCTGTTGTGTGATTTGTCTCGTTGCGTCTTGACACATGGCGTGTTTGTCTCTGACAGGGAGCCAACATCCTCCTGACAGACAACGGCTATGTTAAACTAGGTAAGAGGAACACGCAATTTCCTTCTGCTGCTTCAAAAGGTTGAGTCTTAAAGGCCTCATTCACTGACTTGGTTTTCTTTTCTCTCTCGTGCCCCCACTTTGTATAATCATTACCACTCCTACTCTCACCTCTTTTAAAATTTATTTCTCTCTCAAATTCCCTCTTCATTCTTTCACTCCTTCCCTTCCATTATCCTCCATTTCATTCTTCTGTCTTATTCCCTTCCCCCCTTTCTCCTTCCCCAGCTGACTTTGGTGTATCAGCCCAGATCACAGCAACTCTAGCCAAGAGGAAGTCATTCATTGGAACTCCGTACTGGTGAGTTGTGCTTGTTTTTCTGTCATCTCCTGTAAAGCTGAATGTGAACAAGCATGAAGGGCCAAATATACGTATAAAATCCAACTTCCTACTGCACTCAAGAGGCCTTTGATCAGTTGGGGGAAAGTGCAGGAATTTGATAAATGGTCTGACATCAGGCAGGCTGAAGGAATTTGTCTTAAGCGTCAGTGTCTCATCGGACATGTTTCATGCATTTATCACATTAGCCGATGGTTTCTGTAGTGAATCCAGATTATGCACATCTTCACAAAACCTTAACAAACCAGGAATGAATAGTATTTTTGACGTCCAGAGAGACGCAGACAGGCAGAGGTTCATAGAGAAGTCAGGAGAGTTGTAGATCAAAGTCATAGTGGGAAACCTTTGTGCTTCTGCAGGGAAATACTGTGAAAAAACAACATCTTTTCTTGTGTCTGCCTGGCTGTTTAATTAACCTGCTTTTGTTAAAAAAAAAGACTTTAATTCTTTCCCTTTTTTTTCCTTGCCCTCCTTCTGTGTCTGTCTCCGTCTGTAGGATGGCTCCAGAAGTAGCAGCAGTGGAGAGGAAAGGAGGTTACAACCAGCTGTGTGATATCTGGGCTGTGGGAATCACAGCAATAGAGCTGGCTGAACTACAACCGCCAATGTTTGATTTGCACCCCATGAGGTAGAAGAGTGTGTAAATGTGTGTGTGTGTGTATTTATGTGTAGGTGTTATGTGTACAATACATATGGTATGGATATGTGGACAATTAAATTGTTACTTCACTTAGTAATTGGAGCAGAAAAGCCACATCTGCGTTTAGAGTACTGATTCCTCTGGGAGGGATCCCTCAACTTTACATTAGTTTAGTCAAATTCAGCCTTAAACGAGCCACCAGGACTTCTGTAACTTTGTGATGTCACAACAAAGCAGCCACCACTCTCAGCCATGTTGTTAAAACAACAAATATACAATATGTAATTAAGGATAGTTTAACCAAAACAGTGTAATTGTAAAGTGGGACGTTTTTTACGTAAATTGATGAGAAACTGTGAACTTAAGAACCTGCAGCAGATGTTGTGTAGGGTGTAGTCTTTATAATTGCATGCTGTGCAAGCTGCACTTTCCTCACTGTTTAACATTACGTTACTGTTAAGCCTTTGGGATTAATCCTTGTCTTCCCCTCTTTCCACACAGGGCTCTGTTCTTAATGACCAAGAGTAATTTCCAGCCTCCTAAGTTGAAAGATAAAATCAAATGGTGAGACCCCGACCCCGTCACACGCTCTTCTTAATTTACTTTTTTTTTTTTTTTTTTTTACAGCCATTCAGACACATTTCATGTAGTAGTATAAACAGTTTTATCAAGTCTGTGTTTCACTCATTCTCTTCTTCTCTGTCTTCCCTCTCTCTGTGGAACAAACAGGACAAATAACTTCCACCATTTCGTCAAACTCGCCCTGACCAAGAACCCAAAGAAGAGGCCCACAGCTGAGAAACTCCTGCAGGTGAGTAGCACAAAAACATATTTACAAAAACACAAGTGGCCCTGCTCTGAGCAGTTCCCCCGTCCCAGCTGAAGTAAATCTGAGATACCCTCTCCATCCTCCTCTCAGTGGCGCAGCACATTAGATATAAAATAAATTCCTTGTTCATATCATCTGAGAACCTCATTCTGTCTTCCACTTCTCATAAAAATGCAACATTTTCAGGTTTATTCTTCTGGTACTAAAAATATACTGTTTGTTAAAAAGACTGCATCAAACATCCATCACAGCTTCTCACACCTAAGATTCTGACTGGTTCCCTCCTCTGTTGCTCTTCCAGCACCCTTTTGTGTCGCAGCCCCTCAGCAGGACGCTGGCAATCGAGCTGCTGGACAAAGCCAACAACCCCGACCACAGCACCTTCAACGACTTTGACGATGACGACCCTGAACCTGAGGTAACCTTTGACCTTCTCTTTTGAGGTTTTGCTTTTATTGTCTTTTTTTTCCTTTCTTTTTTTCAAAATAAGTGTGATCAAGATTCAAGGCAGCTCATCAGAGAAATGATTATGTTTTGCTGGATCTTGATTTTCTTCTTCCTTCCCTTCAAATGGTGTCTTTCTGTCTCCTCATTTGTTCCTCTCTCATTAAATTCCTCCGCCATCCGCTGCCATTCATCCATACTGTCCTCAACCGCAGTCCCTCCTCTCTCTGGCACATGTGACTCATCTTTCTGCTCTTTGTCCCCTACTCCTTATTTCCTCTCCCTCTTCTTATTTTACTCTTTGTGCTTCTTCTTCCATCTATCTTCTTGTTTGTCTTTCATTTCACTCTTTGTGTCTTCTCTTTCTTCCTCTTTCCTCTTCCTCCTTGTAGCACTTCTCCCTTCTCCTTACTTTTCTCTTCTCCTTCTTTCTCCCTCTCTTCCCTCCCCCTGTCTTCTTGTCTCCATTCCCCATCCTCGACCTCCTCCTCCTCCTCAGTTTAAGTACAGAGGTCATTTCCTACCCATAAGCCCCGGTGCTCGGCGCGCACCCCGTTTTGCGGCCCGTAGGAAGGTACCCGGGTTGGCTGCGGTGTGACTCTGCAGTGACTTCATTTCTAACTGGACTGTCAGTTGTGTTTTCACATGGAGGAGGACGACCACAGGACTGAATGAACTGAAAGTGTATTTTCCGTTCAACTGAGTGTCTACTGGTGTTGTCATGGAAACTGACATTGGCATGTGAGGCTCAGACCGTTGATGGATTGCCATGGCGATTGTGTAATTAGTTCAACATACCAGTGAGCGCTTGTATTAAAAACGTTCATGCCTTTCTGTTGACATGCATCCATCAGCTGGTGGTGGTTGTTTTTTCAGTCACAATTTTAATTCATGCAATATAGTCAGATACACCAGCAATAACTGATTAATCCGCAATAGAACAATTATATCAAATATTTGCTTAAAGTTAAGTCATGAGGTTGAACTTCACAGAGTGCAGAATATAATTTAAATCATATATTTTGTTCCTAAACAAATTAAAACGTCGTGCATAACCCTGTAATTATGATTGTAGCATACAGGCCATTATTTAAATACACTAAACTAGATGGTTGAGGTTAAGACTTTATGAATAAAATACTGCATTTGATTTAATTATGATTATCAAAGTGTTTTTATTAATATAGAGGTATATATTTAATATCTAAGTTTATAGCTATAGTTTTAGTATATTGTATATATTACTTTTACATGCTACAACTTTTATATTTATATTTATTGTCTTATATTTTGTCATATTGTTGCACTATGGTTTGTGTAGCCTAAACTAATTTTGTTGTTTCACTGTTAGGGTCTGAGCCTCACATGCCAGTGACAATAAAGCATTCTATTCTATTCTCATCTAAGGAAATATAATCAATACCACAGCTTTATAAATGTCATGCATGGGCTACACTATGTATATAAAAACTATGCTAATTTCCATGACAACATTATTTAGATTCTTTGGCAGCCATAATATTGCTATATAACAGCAGATCAGGAAGTGACATCACTATGGCTCATCGGTTCATTCGAGTTCTGTGGCAGCAGCTGGGCGATACAGAAATGTCAAGGTTCATAAAGATGGTTTCCAAAGTCTCTCAGCATCATACTCATACTCAGAACAATGCATCTAAACCACAAAGAGGTCACATTGTTCTTACTTTTTAACAGTGTTGACATTGTGGTCATCTCTTGTATGTTTTCTTTAATAGTGGGGTTAAAACGATACCAAAGCCTCAGCTTAAATAATCTTGAGGTTCAGGAAAATATCGGAAATCAATGATACAGTGAGTGAGTCTCTGTCCAAGGGTTTGAAAATAGTTTTGGTTTTTTTTTAAACCCAGCTCTGGTTAAAAGATCAAAGCTTTATCTCTCCATCTGGTGGTTTGGAAGCACAGGATACAGGATGCATTATGAACAAACTGGGGATTGTGGAATCCATCTTCATTTTTGCCTTTACAGCTACTAACCAATGATTTGTGTGTTTCGAGAATGGACTTGATTACAACTATAAGTGGTGGTTTTAAACTGACGAACCTGTTGTTGGCTGCTCCGTGCTACAGATGTGGCTCACTTATATGGATCTGTTAAAGTCTTGGTTTGTCTTTCTCTGGTCACTTTACCAGCATGGTTTGAGGTTGCTGTGTATTGAGTCTACATCTTTATACTGAAGACATCCATCTGTCTATCCAGTGTATTTTTTTTTTTAATGGACAATATGTTGACTGATAGAGGCTCGTGTCAGCTATTGGCCTCTATTTTTAAAGTATATGGACTCAAATTCTAAAACAATGTACAGTAGACAATGTATAGATGACAACACTGGAGTGAAACGTTAATGTTGTTGCCTGCAAAGTTTGTGTTTTCCCATCTGTGTTGCTATGTTTTGGCTGTCTGCTACCAGAGTGCAGCTGGCTGTTTTGCTGTGTCATCAAATCCCACCCACAGGAAACAGCACCGGGATTAAGCAGTTTTTTGTTTTTTTTTGTTTTGTTTTGTTTTTTTTTGTTTCTTTCCTTGGCCTATTGTAATCTTCTCAAGTGCGGTGTGAATTACTACACTGTGTATATTCTTTGCACAGCAGCTACTTGACTGTGTGTTTGTGTCTCTGTCTCTTTCCTGCCAGTCTCCGGTCTCTGTTCCTCATCGTATTCGATCCACCAGCAGGAGCACTAGGGAAGGAAAGACACTGTCTGAGATAAACTGTGAGTGTGTACACAAGATCAACACAAACAAACAAACTCATCTTTAATTCGATTTTTTTTAATTTCATGTCAGAAAACCCCGATCTCATCACCACTGTTTGTCTCTTTATTCTTTACTTTCTCAGTTGGTCAGGTGAAGTTTGATCCTCCATTGAGAAAAGAGACAGAACCCCATCACGAACCGGTGAGTTTCTACCTGTGGTTTATGTCTCTTCTATGTGTGTACAGTATGTGTGTGTCTGTGTGTATGAGATTATACCGAATGGTTTGTGTGAATGTCACTTCACCACTATCGGCATGGCTGATCCTCACCTAATCACGGGAAGCACCCTGACCAACCCATAATGTCGTCAGTCTGTGGTGAACTGAACATGAAGCCCATCTACGAAGTTCACTCTGGAGGATAGAGCATTGAATTGAAGCGTTTTTTTTCAATAAGGACGTCCAGATTTATCCCGATAATGTCAGCTATGGTTCAAATTTTTTTTACTGGGTAGATGAGAATCAGATTTGTGACCAGTCAGTGCAGTAAAAATGAACTCTAAAAGCAGTGTATGTTAATGTGTTTGCTTGGAGTTTTCAACTATAACCCTAATTTTTTTTTTCTCCCACCACTGTAATCTGATTTGCTGTGTGCTGCACAGAAGCTTGATATCGTGGATACAAGCAGACAAAATTAGCTTTCTGTGCAGGGACAGGAGATAAAAACAGGAGCTCAGAGTAGAGCTGCTGCCCCTTTTGCACTGAAAGGAGGTGCAGGCATCTGATCAAGGTTACCTTCCTGTGGAGGAATCCAGTCCGTGTTGTAGCTCAGAGACACTGGTGCAGACCTAGAATACGTTTACTACAGGGACGATATGTCCCACCTTGCCTGTGAACTGTGAACAGCTCTCTTGCCATAATGTCTCCTTACTTACTTACTTACAGGCCTGGATGGACACGTACTGTAACTAACAGGAATTTCTCACTAGGGTCCTCAGAAGATAGTTAGACTTTTATTTTTCCCCCCTTTGTGAAAAAAGTTGTTGCTTATAGTGTGAACAGATGGGATGGTGCAGGGTTCATGCACAGTCACAATGTCAGTCCTCCCTCCCCCTCACTGTCTCCCACTTTTTCTGTCCTTTCTTTGCACATGCACTTTTTCCACAAACCACAAACCTCGCCCCCCCTCTTGTATCACTCGTCCCCTGAGAAAACCCATCTTTAAAATCAAGTCGAGCCCTCGTCTGCTCCTCACCACTGTCTAGTGACTGTTTATAAAGATGGACGATGCCGTGTACAAGAATGAAGCCAAAATATCCTGGATACAAGAGCTGCCATCTTGTGCCAGTGATGTCGTTAGGAGCCACTCAATGCGTCTTCCAGATCCAGTCAATCACCAGAACAATGTTAAACTGATGTGTTGAGCACATATCAGTGGGATAAGAACAACCTAAAATGACAGAAAGCATGTTTGTACAAATTGAGTTAAAGGGATAGTTCAACATTTTGGCAAATTGGCCCATTGCCATAATCCCTATAGTTTTATCAGTAGGTTTGTTACCTTTAGTTGTTGGTGCAAGCTGTTTTTAGAACAGCGGAGCAGAGCCGCGAGCTGCTCAGAGCTACGCTACGGAGGCTAATGGGATTTCTAGGTTCAATCCAACAACGAAAACGCTCTCGTGGACAAGTTGTGACCTGCACAATGACAAATAAAGGTAACGAACCTACTGCTATGGCTATAGGGATTATGGCAATGGGCCAATTTGCCAAAATGTTGAACTATCCCTTTAACATCTGTTTGTTTTGGTTTTTTTAGTTTGAATGGGAACAGGAATTCAAGACTAACACAGCTTTAAGCCATCACAGGGCAATTGAGATATTTTGGCTTCACTTTCGGGGCACTGTCATGTCCGCCATCTTTATAACCAGTCATCGTCTCTGTCACTCCATCTATTTATTATTTAAGAACACAGCCATATGTGCAGGTCTTCATGACATTCAGCGACATTCGTCCCCCTTTTCCCTTCATTTCCTCCCTTCTCCTTTAAAAGTAATCTAATAACATGGGGTCTCTCTCAGTCTTGCTGACTACGGTGTTTTTGTTTTATCTCTTCAAGATCTGTCTTCTCAAGATTATAGTACATTTTAAAATCAATGAACCTTACTACAATAATCCTGTAACAGATTATTAAAAGGATGAGCAGGAGCCTTTTGTTCAATGGAGACTTTCTGGCAAGTACAGAGAGAGATGATGAGTCAATGGATTGAGTAACATTCAGCATTTTGAACGTCTTATGTCATAAAAAAAAAACAAAAACATGTCCATAGCAACAACATACACCTGGGAAAAATGGATTTAAGTAACATGTAGAGTTAAAAGAAATATTACCATACAGTTTTTGAGCCCACCCCCACTCTAAACCTGTCCCAGTTTATTCCCAGATGCATCCATGCCTTGTTTAATCTGTCTCCCATCCATTGCCTCTTCTCTTCACATTAATGTCCCGGTATCTACCTCCTCCCCTGTCTTTACCGATCCATTGACGTCATAGAACATTTTTGGCCTTCATCCATTTTTCATTTATCATCCTCTCTCTTGCAACCTTGCCTCCATTCCTCCCCCGTCTCCTCCCCCCCTTTTGCCCCCTCCATCAGTCCAGGTTAATGTATTAACTGAGGTCTCTCTCGCTCTGTCTTGCTGACCAGTGTGATTCTGAGCCCTATCTGGACTGTGTTGAGGAGCTCTACTATACCGCGAGATCTAATCTGGTAGTACTCTTTCTGTCTCTCTCTCTCTCTCACTCTCCCTCTCTCACTCAGCCTCTATCGCTTTTTTTAATTCTCCAGCTGTTCATTTCTCTAACCTTATACCTCCTTTTTTTTTTTTTATACCTCCAACTCACCCACTCCACACTTTTCATTTGTAATCCTTTTACGAAGGGCAAGAACTTGTCCTTCTTTTGGCTCCCTTGCTTTCCGAGCCCCTGCTGTCTCTCTTTCTTTCCCCCCTCTCTCTCTTTTTTTTTTATTTTTTTTTATTTTCCAGACTGCTGATTGCTTTGGCTGCTCGGTGTCCCAACATGTATATTTTTTTTGTTCATTTTCACATATTTGTTCCATCTATTCTGGTCCTTCCATCTGTTACTGTTCATTTTGTTCTTCTTCTTTTTCCAGCCTTGGCTTTTTGCCTCACTAACTGGTGTTGTAGTCGTCATGGTGATAAAAGTCGTTAGTGACTGTTGTGGCTGTTGTTGTTGTTCTTCTTCTTCCTGTTTTCAGATACACACACAGTGCACACTTAAGTTACAGTCAGTCAAATCAAATTATAAATCTTGTGGGTGTTTTTTTTTTGTTTTTTTCCTGGAAAATGTGAGATTTGTGTGGAGCAACACACACACACTCACTCAAATACACACATTTAAACACGCAGATGAGGGGCTGGAGGTCAGAAGTGATTTAGTGCCTTGCTCAAGGACAATTATCACATTTTATATTGACGTCTATACACTTCACCTTTCACTCTCTACTTGAATTTGTCTGACTTCACTTTCTCATGCTCTCTCTCTCTCTACACAAAGTGTGTGTGTCTCTTTCCTACACCGCTGCTTACTTGTTCTCTAACCTCTTGCGTCTTGTAGCTGACCAGAGCAATGAGGCCTTTTTTCGGTGTGGGTGCGTGTGTGTATGTGTGTGTGTGTGTGTGTGTGTGTGTGTGTGTGTGTGTGTGTGTGTGTGTTCGACTGTGTGTTTGTGTCTTATCTCTTCGTTTCGCAGTATGCGTGTCGCCTTCTGCACGCTTGTTGCATTATGTCATTATCTTTTTTGTGGCACAATGCTGCATTCACATTGTGGTTGTATTGTATGAACTGTTGGTTTTGAACTGAACTCCACCAGAGCTGCTGCTGCAAAAAACACACAAAAATTAACCAGTCACCAATAATCCTGTTCACATTCGAGAAGCTGCTGTGTTCAGAAACAACTCTTTGGCCACAGAGCAGCCATTTTTCAGCTTTGCAGCCATAACGAGGCGCAGCATCCTGTCGAGCTCTGGGTCTCACCACAGGCTGGAGGGGTGTGAAAATAGAAAAAAATCTTTTTACTGTGTGCTATTCCCACATTCAATTGTACTGTGGTTTAATTACCTTGGTTGCTGTGATGGTTTTTGCCTTTATCTTACCTTTTTCATGTGAAATTGTTGCCGCTTTCACCTTTTTTGGGGTGAAACCAGGTCATAACTTGTTGTGATGACAGTTCATAAATACACTTATGAATCTTAGGGCATCACAGGCCAAAAAGAGTTTGGGAACCAACCACACATGTCTACATTTATCAGCCTGCTCTTGTTTTTACTTCGGCTGATAAGGATAAAGCAGGAATTCAACAATTGTTTTACTCTTTTGGAGTCCAGAAAAATCTTCCTCTGAGAGAATCACACTCAGTTTCTCTCTGTTATTTTGTGCACCTGTAATTCCATTTATAGGCAAATTTTGTCTATTAAATACATTTATTATGCCACAATGTGAACTCAGCAAGAGTCAAATCTATACGCATACAGCCACGTGCCTCCTGTATACACTGTATCTGTGCACCTCTGTGGTTATGAACTCTTATGGGGATGGTTTTATTTCTAGTGGGCTGTTGAACTGTTGTTGCTGTAGCTGCTACAGTCACAGCTCCTGTAGTCATTTTGGCACTTGAACAGGGTTTCAGTTGTGGTCACTACTTCGGTGTGGTTCATTTCAGCCACATGACCCAGAGCTTCAGCCCTGTTTGTTTGTGCCTGTGGAGAAATCAGATACATAGCATCATAAATGAAACAGTTTGTGAAATATCATGTCACAGCAGTAACGTCTTTTGTCTCTCTCGTAGGACCTGCAGCTGGAGTATGGCCATGACTCTCCGAGCCTGCTGGGAGGAAACAAGTGAGTCTCACCTTCTCTCTTAAGTCTGTCTCATCATGTTCTGTTTCTTTCCCTTGCCTCCTCCTTATTCCAGTTGCGACTGTCCCAGTTTTTTTTTTTTTTTTTTACAGTTAACCATCTAGATTGAGGAAAGCTGCGGAGAGGCAGACTGTGAGATAGAGGAGAAATTTCATGCTGTAGGCTTGATGATTTATTCATAATTGTAGTTTGAGGATGTCGAAGCTGCGTGTTTGCCTGCGCCTTCCGCTAACTAACAAGTGTGCTTTGTAGGCAGAGAGCTCAGGTTCAGATCAGGGCAGCAGAGTGTCCTCCAGAGGCAAGATGGTTTCTAAAGCATGTAGACTTTCACTCTCAGCAAATAAATTCTGAAATTAGTTTTTTTTTTCTCTCTCCCTCTGTCTCTCATTTCCTTGTGTGCTTTTCTTTTCACTTACTCAACAAACAGGAGTCTTCTTAAGTCCGTGGAGGAGGAGCTTCATCAGAGGTGAGTCAGACTCTTGTATCCTGATTGCCCTCAGGGTGCATTGATTTGCCAGTCTTCTAACCACGCCCACCCATCAGCCAATCATCGATAACGGCAGGACTAATTCGGCCAATCACACGCAACTAACGCTGCTGTAACGCCTCCAGGCCGTCACCGTGGCTTTCAGCAGTTTGGACTCTCCCCGGTTTTATTTACCCCTCTGCGGCTTTGCTTCACGCTTTGTTGTCGTCAGGACAAGGCTGTGCTTCATAGGAGCTTCCTGCAGAGCATGGCTTACACACACACACTCACACTCTCATGCGTGCATTCACCTACACACACACACTCACAAACGCACGCACATTATGCAGTTTCTTAGCCAAAGCTGCAGTGGGTGTCCCTAGCTATTATCCTGGCAACTCTGTGGAGAAATTCTTCCTATTTGCCCCGAAGACAATGTTGATGATTACAGTTTTTTTATGCTTTGCTGTTTCCCATGATCTGTTAATGTGTTTCATTGAATTCTCTGGTTTGCAAAGTAACAAAGGTTAAAGAGAGTTTACGCATCTGTAGACAAAGGGCTGAATTTTGTAGAGCCAGGCAGAAGTTTACAGACCTGTAGTAAATACAGCTCTGTTCAAGATTGTTACACCAGGAATCTGACAAGTAGATGAAAGTGGCTTTTTCTTGCTTATCTGTGACAGGCAGGTGTTATTTATTATGACGTTGTAAACCCAACGCCAGGACGGAGAGAGACTGTTAACAATTATTGACGAAGGCTTTTAGACAGAGGTCTGATGCTTAACTACGCAACCTTGACTGTTTGTCACAGTATATTTGTATAGTTAACCATATCTAAACAGAAGAAAAGGATTAGTATACTGTATATGGTCTGGGCTTGAAGGTTCTGTTTAATGGGAGTGCAATATATTTACTTTGAGTGGGGAGAGCTCAGTCGTTACTTTTTCCAAAGACAGACAGTGCTGGCTTTGTTATCGCTGTAAAGGTGTTCAAAAATAGCCCGGGTCATGTCAGGTTCAAATGAATAAAATCTAATAAAGCAAATAAAAGATTAAAAAAACATACTGTCTGCCCAGGATTTCTCTTTTTAAATAGAGACACTGTTTTATTCTGATTAATTCCACATGATTCTGCTTGGCTGTGTTTTTGATCGGTGTAAAACCTCTGTCAATGAGACAAGTTCACCACTTCCTGCTCAGACATTTCACATTAAAAGCCTCTGTGGCAGGCTTTTATTGTGAAATATCTGCAGGTGTTTAGTCACTGTTCAAGAGCACAGCAAAGTATTTACACTACTCACAGAAAGTTGGGGATATTTGACAAGAATATCCGTATAAAAAGTTCATGCTACAGTGATCTTCTATCATGAAAGCCTTTTAAGTAGAAGGATGCAATGGTCATTTCTTTATCTCAAACAAAAGCTAACAGCAGTGGTGGCTATAGCACAACAAGAATCTCAATGTCTCAATAACTTGGTGGAGAGGAGAGGGAGAGAGAAGAGGACTGTATACAAATTGTCATTGCACCAGAACCACTAAATCAGACGGTGCTTGTGAATTTTGTGGTTAATCACCTTGTTATTCAATAAGTACTGAAACATTGAACAATTGGACATGTGCATTCAAAAGTTTAGAGAAGGTTAAATTAAGGTTATAGTGCATTTTAGGTGCATTCTGAAATGTAATCCAAAAACCAAACTTCCCTAACTTTTTGTGAGTAGTGTATATATTAAAGTACAGACCGACGGTGTTTCTGTTTAAAGAGAGAGGTCCAGATAGAAACCACTTTCAAAACTGGCCTGGTTTTCTGTGCAGTAGTTGATATTTGAGGATTTACTGGACTTATTATAAACGGCAGGGAGTTGAATTGACTGATCAGGGGTTAAGTTTATTGTGGAGGGGCGTGTACGTACATCTGTAAGGACTGTATAGGTTTACACAGTAGAGCTGAGTCTGCGGTGTGGAAGTAATCGGCAGCTTATCGGGGGCACACACTGTGGAAAATTGACTTGATTTGTTGCTATTGATATTGATATTGATCTTTGTGTGTGAACATGAGGCTCCACTTTTCTGTTTGGATCTGTTCAGTCCTTTCAGATCTGGGTTCAGGGGTTCGAGGTAGTTTGTGAACCGAGCTTCACTCAGCTCTCCCTCCCCTTTCCCTTCTTCCCCCCCAAACCTCCTCCACCTCCTCTTCCTCCTCTTCCTCGTGCTGTTGTCATCTCCTCCCTCCTTTGCTTGCTCCCTTTCTCCCTCCTTTGCTCTCCCTTCTTCATCTCCTTGTTTCTACTCTCTTCCTTCCCGTCTTCCACCCCCCTCCTCCCCCTTGTCCCCCCCCCCTCCACTCCTATCTTCACCTCCTCTCCCAGGGGCCATGTGGCACACTTAGGGGATGATGAGGATGAGGATGATGATGGTGCAGATGATGATGAAACTCACACCCAGTAAGTTGTCTCCCAGTCTTAGAGCTGGAAGCCTCTCCCTCCCTGTCTCCCCATCTCTCTCTTTCTCTCTCTCTTTCTCCACACATCCCTCCCTCTATTTAAAGAGGAAAGGAGGAGGAGGAGGATGAGGAGGAGTAGGACAAGGAGGATTTCTTCCTCTCTTTGCCACAGTTTCATCCATGCATCTCTATATGCGGCACACCCCACCATCATGCCACACATATGCCACCTGTGTTTGTGTGTGTGTTTACAGCCCGTGTGTTCTCCATGCTGTTACTACTTGTGTGAAGTTTATTAACTACTAACAGTAACCCTAACCCCCCCCCAAAAAAAACTCACCTGGAGGCTGTTGATATAGAAGATTGTACGACTCTTTATACTTCCATGTAAGCACAGGGTCAAGTAGGAACAGGGATTGGTCCAAAATCCACAGCATCACATATATATAGTACATTATAGCTACATGTAAATCCAGCTACATCTTCTTATTTAATTTTCCTTGGTTTTAAGGTTAGATTTTTGTGCAAAGTGCAAAATGTGAGGCCTGGGTGTAGTTTTGGTGTTAAGAGCCTCATGACCTTGACATCTTATTTGCTGTGTCTTGTTTTGTTCTCCGCCTGTGCTACCAACTGTGTGCGTGTGCGTGTGTGCCTTCTGTTGTCTCCTGTCTTTAAAAAACTGTGTATTTGGCGTCCGGCCTCGTCCCTGATTGTGCAAAAGCCAAATGTCTGCGGTGGACTGGAGCTTTCCCTCTGCACAGACATTTTCCACTGAAGTCAAAAAAAGGCCTTTTTAGTACTTTATGTTTTAGGCTTTTTTGCTCAGAGTAGATTAATTTCAAAAATAGGAAGGACCTGAATTCCTAATTTATTTGCCACCATTTTTAGCATTAAGTTAAAGAGAGCAGATTTACTTATTGAAGAGGTCATCTTAAGAACTTACTTAAATTATTTTTAGCATATAAATCTAAAAACATTAAGCTTTTTTCACAAGCTAAACATGCTTGCTAGCTATGAACAGCAAATCAATTACATAAATGTAAACATTTTGTGTTTTTTTACAAGTTAACCACACTAGCTATGTAGAGTACTTCCAGAATATAAACCCAAACATTTAGCTTCATTCACAAGCTAAAATAGGCTATCTACGTATGTACTGTCACTGAGTACTATGTACAGAAGCAAACTATATCAACTTACCTCTGTCACAGAAGAATTTCCTTTTGATGTCCTTTTTTGATTTCCTTTTTGAAGTCATTAACCAGCTTCAGAGGAAGACAAGTTCTCGTATCAGTGATGTACTGCAGACAGCGATGTGTTAGAAACAAATTTCTTCGCCCTACTCAACAATTGCTTCACAAAGGGAGGACCTTTGCCACTCGCGTCCCACCACCATGCCACATTTTCCATTACAATTCCATTACATTTGCATCATATTAGCTATTTAGCTCTCAGTCCTGAATGTGTGAATTGATAAATCTATTGAGTGTCTATATATACATGTTTGTTGACAGTCATTCAGACAAATCACTGTGATTCATTTTTGCCGGCGTCTTCGTTCTTGTGTTCAGTGTGATTGGCTCCCAGCCTCTCTGCTCTCTGATTGTTTCATTGTCTGTCAGTCAATAACAAGTTTCTCCTTAAATCTGTAGTCTCTAAGGAGAAATAATAAAGTCTCTGTGAATAGAGTGCTGGTCTGCATTCAAAATATGATATGATTTTGAATGAAAAAAGTGTAAAATGCAACCACCAATGTTTTTGCACTTTTGCTTGATTTAACTATTCTTTTTAACAGATTGATATAAGAGAAAACATTGAACTTGAAATGTTAGATTCAAGTAAAAATAATAGTATATTGTAGTAATTAGTAAATGTATTGCAATAGTATTTTAACAAAAAGGCCTGTGTGACTGTATCATGTCATCAGTTTTTCTGTAACAGTACTACTATTCTCAGAGATTTTACAAATGTTTTATCTCTAGTGTTTCATAATAATATCTGTTATGTCAGTCTCTCGTTGTGATTAGTAGTTAACCTTTTATAGTAGTTACCTCGTCTCTGTCCTATAGTTATAGAAAGTTTCAGGCTATGGTTAGACTTGTCATTTCAGAGTTTTTTTTTTCTTTTCTTTTTAAGTTTGGAAAATAAATCAGGATTTCAGTTTCTGGTCTTGATGTACAAAAATGTTTCCACATTGAACAAACGTTAAAACCAGATTTAATCAGTGAGATTGTGCTTCTTTGCCAAGCTTATTCAGTAGTTTCAAGAAACCGACCTCTAACAAGTATGAAAACAGTAATATGTGATTGAACCAAAATGTTGCCTTCGGATCAAAGAAAGGGGAGGGAAAAAAAACAACGCTTCAAAATGTCAAGTGAAACCATAGCCTCAGTGGTGTTGTTCCCAGTGTAACTCAAGTTTGTAATAAAAAGCAGTTTCCAGTTTATTTTATGAGGGTTTCATCAAGCAGCGCCTCAAATCATCTGTCTTTTTATTCTTCAGTAAATCAAGCACTATCATGAGGCCAAAGGTCCCGCCTCCGCTTCCCCCCAAGGTATGGTAACAACTGAATGGCTCCATTTTGGGTCATTTTGTAATGTGGTTGCTTTGACTTTGTTCTAAAAAACTAGTTACTTCATATGTTATTTCTTTCTAGATTATTTTTTTTTGTTTCAACTCTTGTCTCTCTTGTCTCTTTCTTTTTCTCAGCCCAAGTCGATCTGCTCGTCTCAGCAGCAGCAACTACAAAAACAGGACGACAGCCAATCGCACAGCGAGGACGACGGCGGAGGGGGAGGGACCATCAAGCGCTGTCCGGTCCCAGAGACGCCGAGCCCGGCCCGGCCCGCCTCTAACGTCCCCCCGCGGCCCCCGCCCCCGAAGCTGCCGCCCCACCGCCGCAGTAGCCTAGGTAACGAGAGCCCGAAGCGTACTACGGACGCCGAAAACTCTGCCCCAGAGGATGATGGGAGCTTTAGGCATTTCTGGGAGTGGCTCCACACGCCTCACACAGAGGAGGAGCTGGAGGAGGCGTGGGAGGTGCTGAAGGAGGTGAAAGAGGAGCAGGAAAAAGAGGAAAAGGAAGAGAGTAAGAGCAGCCGATTTAGTAGATTGGTCGTTTTTTCCGCAGACCCCTTTCGTCCCCCTCGACTGGTTGTGTGACCTCCCATTAGTCAGTCCTCGTAGTCTGGTTAATTTATTTGTTCCATGAGTTCATTAACAATGGTGCTTTTTTAACTTTTTTTTGTTTTGTTTTTTTTGTTCGTAGTTCCCTCCGTCCATCAGCCTCTGCTCAATATGATTGTTTGTCATCTTTTGTCAAGTCTGATTGGTCCTTTAACCCAATCAGTCAACAACAGCTAGTAGTCTGCTACCACTTCCCCCTCACTTCCTAGGAGGAAGAAGGAAGAGGAGAAAACATCGTCCTGGCCTATCTAAACACAGGCAACAACATACACTCTCATGATGGTGCACATATGAAACCAATCAGTACTAGACCAACCCATTCCTCCCATCATATATGATTCTCTTCAGTTAAATGTAGTCTTTCCTGTTCCTGTTTGCAGCTTTACTAATGTAAATAATCAAACACAAAAAAATGCACCAGATATTTTCCACATTCCCCCATACTGTCTGCAGCAGCGGTGATGATACCCCTGTACAATTTACAAGTGTGCTCCCGCTTCCGTAGAAGGAAAAGCACATTTTAATAGAGTTGTGATTTTGTCCACATAACCGGGTTTTTAGTAAAGATTGAGAAAAGGCAGGTTAGATTATGACAATCAGCTCAGGTTGGCTATTGATTCTCAGATCAGTTTTCTGTGAGAAACGTTTAACAGTTTCTTGTTGTAGAAGTGTAGGTAGTTGTTTTCTTGTGGTGTTTGGAGTCGCGTCACAGAAAGACGGTGAAACACCTTGGAGAACATGGTGAACTGCACCTTGACTGTGTTTTTAAAAACCAGTAACCAGCACCGACAGGATGGGGAAAACAGGGCTAGAAATGTACCGTACATTTACGCTGGAACAATCCTTAAAGCCTTCAGCAGGCAAGGCATTGGCGGCGAAGCATGCTGTGTGCACAAATGTGTGTGTGTATGTGTGATGTCCTTTCAATATTTACAGGAAATGATTTGGTTTGCAGCTACACTTGAGACTTGTTACTTAAAAAAAAAAAAAAAAAAGAAGTCTCGTTATTTTTCAGCCAATACAAACTCATTCAACACAGTAGTGCATGCTGATTGGTTGTTATCCAGCCAAAGTTAATCTCTTATTGACCGCGTCTGCCCGGTGACAAACTCTATGGGGCATTCACACCTCCCTCTTGGTCATCATGACTATATTTGATCCTCTGCATTCTTCCTGCTAGCCTGCTCCTTCCCTCCCTCTCTGCTCCCAGTATTTGTTTGTTACTGTTTTAGTGTGACTCTCCTCTGTGTCTCTAGTCCCGCAGATCAGACTGTACTCACTGAAACCAACATTGTTTTTATAAGAACGTGTCCGTGTGAGTGGCGTGAAGTTCTGTCACAGAGTCTCTGTCTGTTCTTTCACTCACTTTATCCCCTCAAAGACACATCTGCATTCACACATACACACACACTCTCTCTTGTCTCTCTCTTTGTCCCTCACACACTCACACAGTCTCTCTGACACTCCAACGCATTGTCTCTGTTGTCGTAGGTAATGGGCTGAACTCTCCACACAATGGTGAGAGGGACAGTCCAGCAGAGCGACAGTCCACCATGCCCCCTAGTGTCCCCATACGGAAAGACAAGAAGGACGTTCCGGTAAGCAGCAGACCTGGGTCTAGAGCCGTGACCCCGGGGACCTCCAGAGATGTCTGAGGAAGTTCCATTGGAACCGTTTTTAAAATTAGATGTTTTCATTAATTTTCTATTTTGTTAATTAATCAGTAAAATTGTCACGGTGCTGTGGCTCAGAGCAGAGGAGTCAGACTCTCTGTGGAGTGAAGAGTGCCAGAGAGGGATTATGTTCTTGTCGTTGCACTGTCAAGGTGCTTTTGTTGTCGCGTTGGGAGATGCTAAATCGCACCATTCCTCTGCAAAGCCTACACTGAAAACGGATATTGTCATTCTAGTTTTGTTACAGCAGAATATAGTCCCAATAAATTCTTAAACGAATAGTTCAACATTTTGGCAAATGGGCCCATTGCCATAATCCCTATAGTTTTAGGAGTAGGTTCATTGCCTTTAATTGTCGGTGCAAGTTATTTTTAGAACGGCGGAGCAGAACCGCAAGCTGCTCAGAGCTATGCCATGGAGGCTCATGGGATTTCCTGGTTTCCCTCATCAAATACACAATCCAACAACTCCAAAACTCTCTGGTGGACAAGTTGTGACCTGCACATTCACCACGGTATGAGATAATAACGTAACGTTACGAGACAGAACTGCTCCGCCGTTCTAAAAGTAGCTTGCATCGACAAATAAAGGTAACGAACCTACTGCTAAAACTATAGGGATTATGGCAATAGGCCAATTTGCCAAAATGTTTAACTATCCCTTTAAATGTCCAGATACTTTGTAAGATTTGGTGATCTTGAAGGAAAATCTGACTTCATGTTGCTGCAACAATATTTGTGCAACTTCAGCTTCAGTTGTCTTCCAACACACTGTGTCAGGTTGACCTACAGGGTGTTACCAGGATCACTCACCATCATGTGCTGACTGATTTTGTGTTTGTGTTTCTGTGTGTGTGTGTTCGCGTGTGTTTATCCCTCTGACCCAGATGCCAATCAGTAACGGCCTCCCTCCTACACCCAAAGTCCATGTGAGTAACAACCTCCTTCAGAAAAACTGCTGAAACTTTGCAAGGATATACCACCGTATTAAATCACATGCTTCTCACATTAGCTGGATTACACAGTAGAAAAACCACCAGACATTTAATCCAACCTTTGAACCTCTCCAGGAAAACCTTAATAACCCTGGAGGGAATTTCTACTTCTGATTTCTCTGAGCAAAAACATGTTCACGGAAAGAAAAACCTGAAACATTTCTGCATCATAATCTGCGCATTACTCACCATATTTTGTGTCCAATTCTTCCTCTGCACTGTGTTAATGTACTGTCCTGGTATTTGCAGATGGGTGCATGTTTCTCCAAGGTGTTCAACGGTTGTCCCCTGAAGATCCACTGTGCCACTTCCTGGATCAACCCCGACACCAGAGGTAACCAATAGGAAACCAGATACAGTGTTAACATGTATCTAGTTACATCTTGAATAAAACTAACCTGACTCTTTAAGAAACATATTAAATAACGTTGTTAAAACTGCTTTAAATGTTTGTGTGTGTGTATTTCAGATCAGTATTTGATATTTGGAGCTGAGGAGGGGATCTACACATTAAACCTGAATGAGCTGCACGAGACCACAATGGAACAGGTGAGACTGAGGATCATGAATTTTAGGATGTTAACACTAATGGATGTTAACATTTATATACATTTTGCTTCTTTTTTTCTATGAGAAGCCTTAATAATGATACTTTCCAGTGGGAGATGTTTATTCTAGGACATATGCTGCACTGTGGTGCTCATTGGCTGTGTCTCTGTTTCCTCTCTACTTTGCACCTGCAGCTCTTCCCTCGGCGGTGTACCTGGTTATATGTTATGAACAACTGTCTTCTTTCCATATCTGGTGAGCTCTTCATTATTTCATTTGTCAGAACATGTTATGTATTACATACTTTTTTTCCCCAAAAAAATCCTAAATCCACATTATTTATTCACTTACTCACTGTTTCATGCACTTCCAGGAAAAGCCTCCCAGCTGTACTCCCATACTCTGAGTGGTCTGTTCGAACAGGCCAGACAGTTACAGAAGTTACCAGTAGCCATTCCCACACACAAGCTGCCTGATAAGATGATTCCCAGGTAACTCCACCTACTTTACTCAACTAATCTGATATATTGAACTCCAACCAACACTAAAGCCTTTTTCTGTGGGAAACTCATTTTCTTTTATTTGTTTTTGGGTTTTTTTATCTGTTCACAGGAAGTTTGCTGTGTCCAATAAAATTCCAGACACTAAAGGGTGCCAAAAGTGCTGTGTGGGTGAGTCATTGAAAGGAGATTTTCATACCTTTTGTGACCAGCACTGCAAATTCAGGATGTTCTAGTTTAATCCTCTGTAACCTGTGCATCATAACACATAGTTTCACACTACCAATAAACTAAATTGTATATTATGTCCTTAGCATTAGCTCAAAAAGTAACAGGTTGTTGTTTTCTCTGTGCAGTGCGTAACCCGTACACAGGCCATAAGTACCTGTGTGGAGCCTTCCAGTCCAGTGTCATGCTGTTGGAGTGGGTGGAGTCAATGCAGAAGTTCATGCTCATCAAGGTCAGTTTGTTACCTACACCACACCAAAGCAATCTTGTCTCTCAGAGATGTCTGTACAGTAGGTCAGTGTCATTTATGTCATGTTACTGAGGTTTAACCTGCTTTCTTTTCATCTACTCAACAGAACATCGACTTCCCGTTGCCGTGTCCATTGGAGGTCTTTGAGATGTTGGTGGTCCCGGAGCAGACCTACCCTCTGATCTGCGTTGCTGTCAGTAAAGGCACCGAACTGAGTCAGGTGGTCCGGTTCGGCACGGTCAACCCCAACTCTACCTCCTCCTGGTTCACAGAAGCAGGTGAGGACAGAGTGACCATTGCTGTTGTGTTAATGTGACATGTCTTGATTTATTGAGACTAAGATGAAAAATACATCTTTTGGTTTTATGCTGTTCTTTTTAATTGCTTTGTCTTTATGGAAAGCACATTGAGTTGCCTCTTTGTATGAAATGTGCCATATAAATAAAGATGCCTTGCTTTGCCGTCTTTCTCTCTGCAGACACACCACAGACGTGTGTGATCCATGTCACTCAGCTGGAGAGAGACACCATCCTAGTCTGCCTCGACAGTGAGTAAAACACACACACACACTTAAAAGCCTGTCACTGTATTTTCTCTTTGCAGCTTCAGTGATTTCAGATCAGAATCTAACAGATTTAGCAGATTTTCGCTCACACTCTGCTTCTTCACTCTCCACCTCTCTCTCCACAGGGTGTATAAAGATAGTGAACCTCCAGGGCCGGTTGAAATCCAGCAGAAAGCTGTCAGCCGAGCTGACCTTTAACTTCCAGATTGAATCCATAGGTAAAGAAAAAAAAGCAAACACTTGCATATTTTTAATCACAGCAATATAATGCTGTCATAACAATGCATCTCAGGGCCACAGCAAGAATCAAAGAGTTATAAACTGATTGAATAAAGGCTGTACAGCATGTCCTCTTTTGTACAATACAAACACATTTGTTTCTCTGCTGTTTTGCAGTTTGTCTTCAAGACAGTGTCCTGGCCTTCTGGAGGCATGGCATGCAGGGGCGGAGTTTCAAGACCAATGAGGTGCGAGTGATACAGTGTGTTTTTTTTTGTGTGTGTGTGCGTTCATGCCTGTCGAAGAGGAAATGGCACACTGGTGAGGCCTGTGCAGTGTGAAATGAGATTCACTTGCAGACATCGTGGCAGGATGTTATTTAACCTCGGACTATTATAGGATTCTGACTACAGTTATTGTATCTTATGAGTTCCTATAATGTAAGTGGGTTAGTGGAGCATGAGTTTAAATTAATGGTACAAGTTCTTGAGACCTGCAAAGTAGCTGGAAACTTTTATTCAGGAATGCTGATCTCTTAAACCATCTGGCTGGAGTCAAACAATTTATTATGAAATATATGACCTGAGTGGCCATTAATTGGATCTTCCCTAGTTTGCTTAAACACCATTCTTGAAGTTTCCATAACACCCGACATCAGACTACTCAGACTGCTGGTCCCACCTGGCGAGGTCTGACCTTCACTTCCTGTCTCTCTGTCTTTGTCTCCTCCCTCCGTCAGATCACCCAGGAGATCTCTGACAGCACACGCATCTTCAGACTACTGGGATCAGACAGGTGAGAACGCACACACGTCAACACATACACACTAACCTCTCAACTTCATGCACATTGCACACACTTAGGCTCCTGTTAACACCCCCGCTCTGATTCTTGTCACTGAAGACGCGCTGACTGTCGAGATCCAGATACTGAGGACAGAGGCCGCACTCTGCCCAGGTACACTCACTGCTCCCCGGCCACACACGGCCCCAAACTCTCCCTCTTTCTGTCGGGACTCTGGAGGTGTGCTTTACGCCAGATGCCACTGATTTAGAAGCTTTAAGACTATTTGATATGAAGAATTTGTGTGTCTATGTATGTGTGTGTGTGTGTGTGTGTGTGTGTGTGTGTGTGTGTGTGTGTGTGTGTGTGTGTATGTGTGTGTATGAGAGAGAAAATACACTGAATATTTTGGTTGATTTTACCAATCAAGTCAAAATCATCTTCGTCCAGTCTTCTGCATAAAATCTCATTGTTTTGACCCATTAAGAAGTTCTTTTTGTTTGGACTGGATCATTCTGGTGGCTTCTGCTTCATCTTTACCAAACAGCTGAGTTCCTCTGAGCGATGATGTGTGAATGTGTTGAGCCTTTTGGGTCCCCGTTAAAACGGTATTAACAGCTTTCACACAGTTTTTCCTCTGGGTAAACAGAGTGTACTTCATGAAGGGCTTAGTTTCAAAACAAATCACATCCCTCTGCTGCCTTTTCTCCAAATAACAGGGCTTTTTAAGGCTTTGGACCATATCCTGTGTGGGTTGCTGCTGCTGGCTGGCTGTACATGTTGCTACAATAAATCCCGGGTCTTTACTATGTCTTCATACTTTATTTTGCTACATTTATTTATTTCTGTCAGGAATACCAAGAACATGTTGAAGCAGACAAGGCTGTTCTTTTATTAGGGGGTTAAAAAAAAAAAAAAAAAAAAAGCCATTCATGTTTTTTTTTCTTGAAACTAAACTGGATATGTGTGTTTTTGTGTGTGTGTGTGTGTCTGTATTGCAGAGTGGTGGTGCTGGAGAGCAGGCCTACAGACAACCCTACAGCCCACAGCAACCTCTACATCTTGGCGGGCCACGAAAACAGCTACTGAAACACACGGCGTACACACAAACACACAAACACACATAAAATCACACTATAAACAAACAGCCTACCACTAATGCAAACAAGGGAGTAAGCAACCGGGAGACACATTCAGCCCAGCCCAGCCCGCTACCGCTAACACCAACCCCCAAACACACACACACACACACACACACACACACACACACACACCACATCCCCCAGCCTCCACCTGGCCGTCGTCGTGGCGGCAGTGTAACTGGGAGATGAGCAAGTCCGCGGGTGCAGATGTGGATTCCCAACTTGCAGACGTTGGAAAAAAGCGCCACAGTGTTAAATGTGTATGATTTTAAGCGTGTTGTAGTAGGACATGCGGGTTGCGTTGTGGACCCGTCTCCATGGAGACAGGGGCGACGAGGGGTTGAAGCAGCTGGTCCGAGGCCAGCTCAAAGTTGCGATAGCCGGTGGGGGATGATCTCTCTCTTCAACCCAGAATCCTGATACCATCCCACCTTCCCCTCCCTGCATACTGCACACTGGGTAAACAGCATCCAGCACAGAAGTTTGACTTCAACACTACTTCTACTACTACTACGTCTACACACACTAGTACTACTACTGCTACTGCTACTTGTGCTAAAGCTTCACAGAACAGCCATCTTGCACAGAAAAAACTTCCTTCCTCTCCTTCGTCGTCTTTTCCGTCTGTCTCCTCTCTCTCTCTCTCTCTTTCTCCTTCCTTAACCTCCTTTTTTTTTTTTTAAACTACACCTTTATTTATTGTGGCATGATGTAACTTTAACAAACCAGGATGGCTTTCCTGTTTTTATTTGTTTTGTTTTTTTTAAAAGGATAAAAAAGAGAAAACCGACTAAAAAAGCTTCGCCACTTCTGCTAGCATCAAATTTACAATACCCGTCACTACACCACACAAGTGCTTAATTGACCTCTATTTAATTGTTGTAAATATAAATGTAGTATTTTTTTGACAGAGACGAACACTAAAAAGACTGGTCGTTGTAGATAGGCGTGTGTATAGTTGCTCTGTACAACTGTGGAGACGAACAGAGAGACAGACAGGCTCGGAGGAGTGACAGGGCCGTAAATTCACTTCCTGGTTCCCTGATCATGTGACAGGAAGCGGACACCCCACCCCCCACCCCCCCGGTCTCCTCAGGTGGACAGCTTTAGTAATCTGATATTATTCTAATAATAATCCGGAGCTCAGGATCGGACTGAGCAAACGCAGGAAGCGGCAATGATTGGTCATTTTTTTTCATTTTTGCATGAGTCACCGTGGAGACTTCCTGCTCGTTTGCGCCATAGCAGCAGTCGCCAGGGCAGCGGACGTTTTTGATTTCTGTTCATTTTAGTTTCTGTTTCCTGTTTCACATCATCTGTCTCATTTTTTTATTCCGTTTTTAATCAAAAAGCCTCTTCTTTTTTTTTTTTTCTTAAATGGTATTTTTTATTTTTATTGAACCACTGGTGTTAAAAATTTGCACAGAGAAAAAACTTATTTGATAAACAAATGTGATGTCATAATATATGACCTTGTGTGTATGCACAGTGTGTGTGTGTATGTATGTATGTGTGTATGTGTGTGTAGTCATAGAATATGCACATACGAGTGCATCGTGTACAGGTCTGGTCTTTAATAAGTGACAGTCGTGTTTCTGCCCGAAGCCCCATGAAACAAGCACCAAGAGAAGAAAAAAAAAGCAGGATTTACACAGAAAGAAAAACACTTATAATTTTTACACTAGACTTGGTGTATATTAACTGTTAGCCAACATCAATTTAACTGGAGTTGTACCGTATTAATGAATAGTGTATGTCACAGGATCTATAACCAGCAGCAGAAAACAGCACCCATCTGGATGAAACACAGACACTGCTTAAAAACAAACTGTCAGTAGGACAGTATTCACATTTTGTCCGGATAAAAACCTGCTGATAGACAGAAATGTAACTATCGTCAGTAAAAACACTTAAACACATTTAGCAGCAGCTGCTAGTCGAGACAGAAACTAGCCCAGAAATAACCGGGGTGGGGGGAGTTTAACTCTTTATCACATTTTTAATTCTGCGCTTCATTTGGTTCATTTTTGACGTATTTGTCTTCAACCTTCAGCGCTGTGACTTTTTTAAAGGCCAACATCTGTACCAAAGCTCACACTACATGCATGTTGATGTGCACCGCGTGCTTGTGTTGTGTTGTGTTGTGTTGGAGAGTCGACATGTGGTGGCAACACACTACCAGTCTTTGCAAGCTGTGACACTAGAGGAAGCGAACAGTAGTTTAGGTCAACGTAAAAAAGAAAAAACAACACACCATCTCTAATAATGCTGACATCTTACAGAGCTGAATCCTGAGCCTTTTGGGTTCATGTTCACCTGGTTTCCAGATGTTTATGTCTCAAACCTTTCTTCATATACAGAAGTGTAAACCAATCCAACCAGCTATGAATAGAAAATACATCATACAAACAAAAACTCAACCAGATCAATGTGACACTAGAATTAATCTAATGATGCTATGGCAATAATATAATAACATAAATATATTATACACCCCAAATTCATCTTCAGCCCAGTGCTAGAATATAACACTTAATCACAGGCTGAGGATTTAAAGAGTAATTTCATCTTCTCAATGTTTAACGTCGAACTAAAAACAGGGGCAACATGGACGACATCGTTTCAGCTCTGTACAGATGTGACTAAAGTGGCTGTAACGGGGACACGTCGCCATGTTGTGACATGAACGTGCACCAACATGGCGGCTTGTCCTTCTTCCAGACCTGAGAGAGAGATGGAAATCACACCAATGCCCCCCTCCCCCCCACGCACACTACTTCACTGTGTTTCCACTATGATTTATTTATGAGTAAACATATCCTCTCTCTGGACTCCAGCTCCTGATGCTCTCCTACTGCTCTGTTGTGGTGAAATAACCAAAACAAGTGTAGTCTTAAGTGTTGAGAGCGTGAATCCACTGTGAGGATATAAATTATTTGTCAATTTTTTATTGAGCTGTGCACATTTGTGTTGTATAAAAGATGCCCACAGAGAGTTTTTTTTTCTTTTTTTTTTTGCACCTGGAAAACAAAACAACTACTAATCGTACAAGACACTATGACAACATAGTAAATTGCCATGTAGTCAGTGGGGAGCGGAAACCGTCTTCCTTCGTAGTGAGACTCTTGAGTTGCTATTTGTAAATTTGCCAACGCCAATTGAGCCGTGGAAGAGATAAACGTCAGATCAGTTCAGCCTCCTGGCACAGCAGCAGCAGCAGCAGCCAGGGGTTGATTCAGAGATTTGCTCAAACCACGAGACCAGAGACGAGCGATTTTAGCTCTGATCATGCTAATACATGTGCTTCTGGCCAACATCCGCCATTATAGACGAGTTCAGTTCCAGTTCCAGGGCCACAATCAAGTTTCATTCACTTAATCAGGTTGTTTTACAAAGAAAGACAAACATTTCCGAACAGTCTGTTCAATCAGCCTCAAAGAGACATTAGTCAAACCAAATATATTGCATAGCCTCGTATTGGCATCATCAGCCTAATTCATCACGTATTTGGACTCAGTTAATACAATTTAATGGATTCCTCATCATTTGATCAATTGAAGTGAAACTGTATTTTAGCAGCATTGCATGACCAACCCTTTGTTACGAGGTCATCATCTATTTGGAAGAAAAAATCAAACATTCCTTAATATTAGGGCTCAGTTTATGTCAAATAACATAATGTTTTATGGATTTAACATTTTCTTTTTTTTTAATTATAATGCCAAAATATGTTGTTGACTAATTTTTATGGCCAATTTTAGATAGTCTACCTCGTGGTATGTCCAAGACGAAAAAACAAACTCAACTTGTCAGCCATCATCCGTGTGCAGAGTCGGTGTGAAATGAAACATGTTCCCGAGGCTCTCGTCCAAACGTCTGCGTCCTCTCAGCTGATTTGTTGTAAATGAGTGAAAGCTGAGAAACCTCATGACATCTCACACCCGAGAACAAAACTCATCCTGTTTCATAGAAGCTCATTTTGAAATCATTAGAAGTACATATTGATCTAGTCGTAATACACTATACAAGCGGCTTCGTTTTTTTTTCTGTGGAGTTGTTTTGTTTTTGTTTTTTTGTTTTTTTTTTACTTTTGGGGAAATTGTCCCTTTTTTTTTTTACCAGAATAACAAACTAAGTTTCTGTCAGATTGAATAATGCTTTGATAACACAAAATTAATAATTATAATCCTCTAATGCAGATGCCAACAGGGCCTCCTGCTGTATTGAGATGATTTGATGAAATGATCACATGTCTGGGTTTTCTGAAAGAGACACAAACATACAAAATTAAGAATAAGACCTTTTTCCTCCTGATGTTAAAACAAAACACGAGTCTCTTCTGTTCTGTCGCGTTAACATCACCTTTTGTCTTTTTGTTTTCATGATGCAATGCACACGTTATGAAATGTACATAGTGTAAAATAAAATGGGTTTGTTTTACATACTGTATAATTGCCTATATTTTGTTTCAAAAGTGTAACAGATTTATGAGATGACAGGTTAACACATTAAAAAGAAGGAACTGAACCACCTGCTGTCTCCTGCTGGTCATTTCTGATGAGAGTGGACTTTCACATGTCGCAGTTGGAGAGGCTCATACTGTGAATAATGATGTAGATGATGGTTTAAGTCAAAACAGTCAGATTTTTGTAGCTGGCGTCGGTTTCAAAGGGATGTGTTTTCATATCCGTCTTATCAACACATGATAAAACTGGTGTGAGTGGATCCACGTCTAGTTAAAATCGTTGATTTACCAAACTGCGTTTCCAGTCCAACTTGCATCATTTGCACAAAGTTTTTATTATAATTTTTCAGTTCTTAATTTTCATACACGCTTTATTGTATTTTGTTATTTGGAGAATACTTGAGCCAATACTTGGTATAATTGTTTGCTGTTTAGATCTGAACCTATTCAGCGTGTGAATTTAAAATGAGCTGGGGTTTTTTCCCCTACATGATATAATTTAATTTTGGGAATGAGGATGTGGAAGCTTTTTAATTAGAGACATTTTTAAATTGTATAAAACTGTTCCAGACTGAAATATTTCAACAACTAAACCCAAATGTACTTTGTGTTTATTATATAATTTCCAAATCTTCAGCTGAGTTGTTAACATATTAACCTTTGGTCTCCTTGAAGGGTGCAGACCCTGATAGCTTCAGTGTTTAATATCTACTGGAGCTTTCGTGTGATTCAATAATGTTTCAATAATTTCAATTCCATTTGTTTTATCAAACCACTTAAACCAACAATCAGATTCTCAGTGTCAACTTTAATGAACATTTTTGTCCCGATTCATCTTTTAACAAAAAAAATTATATTCAGTGCACAAAAACATTGAGTTGTTTGCTCAAATATATAGAAACATACACAAAGTTGAAACTGTTAAATGGTTGTTCTCCTGAGTATATGCACAGTATAATAGTATCTGTTTATGGCTAGAGACACTAAGCAGCCATAAAAAAAGAAAATGTGAGTTTGCACAGAATTGAAGGTTGAGGTGCAAAATGGCTAAAAGAGAAAGAAAAGTGTTAGTTGTCTGAAAAACTTCAGCACTTGGAGGTAGAGCAGAGCTATTTACAGTGTGGTACGGTGGCCCAGAGGGCTCAACAAACTGCAACCAAAGATAAACAAGACAGGAAACATCTTCACTTTGACAACACATGATCTGCTAATTCAGTTTCCTGAATGTTTTTTCTTAACCTGCAGTATGTTGACCCCTCAGGGCCACCATAGTGTAGGGATTGAAACTCAAACTACACCATCTAGTGGTCTTGGTCTGTAACAACCTATTCACATAGTCACTGGCAAAAAGTTTGATTTGGCCTTTAACTGTAGCTGTAATCATATATAATCCAAGTTTACTTGACAAACCTTCTCCTCCTGTGTCGTTTAGTTTGACCAACTGATACCAAACTCTGTAAGATTTACAAAATAACACTGAACATGGTGAAAAAATTCAACCAACTACTCTGATATCAAACAAATCACATCCAAAGTACAAACCAAGTGAAGTGCTCTCCCTCAGTGTGAGGGCCGGGGGCAGGACTTTGTCTGTCAGATAAAAATCACTTAATGTTGCTTTAGCTTAATGGCTTCTACCTGTACAGCATTTATACAGCAGCTGTGAGAGTACAAAACACGTCAGTTATGTTTTTATGCTGAAGCATGGATGTCTACACACTGTTTTCATTTGATCAGTCTGTGTGATGGAGAGGCCTTCATACAGCTGTGCCGCGGTTTATCTCCAGATGCACCAGTTTGGGATTTTTCCCCGACGTCTCATGTTCGCTGTTGTTTTGGCTCTCTGGTGTTTTCTCTCCTCCCTTCTCTTTCTTCTCATCGCTGCTCCTGTTGGAAAGAAAGAGCAGCGGTACATTAGATACCTCTGTGAAAGTACTTATTATATGCAATTCCATGAAGTCATGCATTTCCCGTCAACAGTGATGCGACAATGATACAACCCTTGCAGGTCAAACTTTCAGCCCTTCACACTTTTTTCTATTTTACTCTTGAAAGAATTGATGTACAATCTTTGTGGCAACAGTTAATGTGTATGTTTTCATGTTGCACTCACTTTTTCTTGAACAGTTTCTTGAAGGAGCTCCTGAAGCCTCCTTTGTCCTGCTTCCGACTCCTCTCGCTGAAGGGTGTGTGGTTGTTCTCCTCTGTCCCACCTCTCCACTTTGTCTCGTCGCCCCATGATTGGATCCCAGAGTCCTGTTGAGGTTGAACACAATATTAAATTGACTTTATGATCTGATAAAAGCTGATATCAAGCTAAATTGTTTCCTATATATCCTGACACCCACAATGTTGAGCAGCCCGTGAAGATCGTTGCTCTGTTTGTCCGTGTCCAGTCTGTTTCCCAGGGGACTGTGGATCATACGGGACGGGGTTGGACACCCTTTGCTGCCTTTGCTGCCCTGGCGCTCCAGCTTTGCGTGGCTGCCCAGTCCCACCCTTTGGAGGGGGTCTGATAGATGTCCACCGTCCACACTGCTCACTGTGTTCTCCATCTGCAGGCCGTTCAGTGACTGGAAAACAGAGAGGACGAACATTTTGAGTTGACACACATGAAATAAATTGTTTCTAATTATAATTTTTTGTCTCTGTGTATATCATAGACTGTAAAAATAAGGTTTATATACAGAAAACAGACTCACCTTGCTCTTACGCTGGCTGGCCTGGAGGGGGCGATGCTGATTGCGACGCATCATCACAGCCTCATCAGGAGACACGCATCCTCGGTTGGGCAGTTTGCTGTAACCGTTGCCATGGCTTCCACCATTGCCAAAGACATCACGGGTGGTCGACACGTTGGCCGCCATCGCGTGATGCGACGCCGAGGGGGCTTTGGTACATTTAACGAAGGCAATGTCAATAGAGGAATCTGAAGAGCCAGATGAGCAACGGTCAAAGACGTCACGTAGGGAGCCCCCATCCTCCTCATAGAGGCTCTCCATCCCTGGGGGGTCCGGAGGGAGGAGGAACTCCCCCAGAGCATCGGCCAGAGCGGAGCCCGGTTGAACTTGACGGAAGTCTGAAGGTCTGGAGGGGAGATGATGCTGACAGGGCATGGACCTCTCGGAGGCCTCGCTCTCTGGGATGCTGCCAAGACCTGGAAGCCAAAGGTTGGTTTACTGGTTGTCCTTCATACCTGCACCAGATGTGCTACTGAAAAGGTTCAGGATGATTCAGACAATGTAGTTTATATCTCAGCATGTTTGTATCTGATCCTAATGACACCATTTGAATGCAGGGTCAAAGTGCAACTAGAAAATGCATTTCCTGAAGGAAATACGTGTGAATGCTAAAAGCAGCTGAACGCCATTGCTGAATTAACAAAAGAAATTGGCAAAGAGTGCAAGTAGTGATGTGACATGCAGAGGTATAATCAAGGCAAGACCTCATGATCAGTGAACCTTTACTCTGCCACTTGGCCACAGAGAGCACACCCTCATATAAGTATACTGTGATACATCAAAGCTATTTGAATGCTAGCTGAATGTCTTGTGAACTTTTTACAAGTTGAATGGAGTGTGTAGCTTAAAATGTGTTAAAGTTGTAAAATTTGACATGTAACCCACAACTTCCTGAAGTACAGACTGATGCTTTGACCACTGAGCTACAGAGAACATACAAAGTGCAGAGTTTCTCACTGCCATGAATTGGAGTGCTTTCAGCATTCACACTAATTAATCATAAAAATGGGATAAAACACTTTTCTGAACTTAAGAAGCTCAGATAATGTTTGACTATTTGACAAGCACTGCATCTGAATCTGACTCTTCCCAAGCTCAACCAAGCTTTCCTGTTCATGTGCAAAGTTGAACCCCATTACGATCATCCGGTTCAATAATCAGAAACTCTTGTACCCACAGACCTGTTTGCTTGTGGTTTCGTGGGTCCAGCTCAGGGCTGAAGAACGGGAGCTGGGCGGGCCAATCTGTGTCATAACAATGAGTTGCAGGATCCCGATCCCTCTCCCACTCCTGGAAATGGCGAGACTGGATCTGCTCCAGGAGCTGCTGTTTGTTGCGCTTCACCTGGTTTGCACGTTCCCTGTTTGGAAAATATGATCATGAAGCAGATTCAACCTACTGTCGGTCGCCTCTTTAGCAACAAACAACACAGAGAGCCAAAGTCGACAAGAAGCTTTCATGCACAAGAAGGTGGAGACCAAACCAGAGCTAAAACAAAGGGAATAATACTCTTAAATGTGTCAGGCGGCTACAAATCTTAGTCCTTCACTGAATAATCAGTTTCACCTATTAAAGTCTCTCCTACAAACCAATTATTAACATGGCTGTTGATACTCACAACATGGCTGCACTGGTGCAAGGGTACGGTGAGCCAATGTTGTTCACTTGAATCCCACTTTCTACCGTCTTCAGCAGCTGTTTCATGGTCGACCTGCAGGGGGTGCACACAGCACAGTGAACAGACTGCTCCACCTCATTTCACCAGATTTGTCCTGTTTATCCTTACGGAGCATGATGTATTTGATGTTATTTATTGATCTATCTATCTATCCATCTGTAGATTGGTGACTCTGACCTCTTGACCTCCTTGCGGTTGTGCAGCAGGAGCTCCTGGTTGTGCTGGAGGAGGTGGTGATACTGAGCTGTGAAGGACCTGAACTGCTGGATGCTCACCAGCAGCAGGTAGTAGTCTGGGTGCTCCGCGTCTGTCTGCCTCAGCAGCCCCTGCACACACACACACACACACACACACACACACACACACACACACACACACATATGAGTTATCAGTGTATATTCAGACCCATTTGAGTGAATGCAGTCTTCAGAGTGATTTTCTGTTTCTGCTCTATGGTCATTTTTTCTGTCTTTATTATCATAATCATCATTTTATCATCTCACTGTCAGTCTTCTTTCTCAATATCCAGTTAATTTACTTATATATTATATATATTTCATGAATGCACTTTTCAATAGATAGATAGATAGATAGATAGATAGATAGATAGATAGATAGATAGATAGATAGATAGATAGATAGATAGATAGATAGATAGATAGATAGATAGATAGATAGATAGATAGATAGATACTTTATTTATCCCGAGGAAAATTCTGTATTGTATTGTATTGTATTGTATTGACGGTGTGTGTTAATCTGACCTGCAGCAGCAGCAGGTATTCAGGGATCCTCTGAACCGGCTGAAGCAGAAGAGTGTGGAGCGAGGGTTTGGACTCGTCACCCATGATGTCGCTCTGACAGAGGAACCAGTGAAAAGGGGCAGAGCAGGTCAACCAGTTAGGATGGAGGAGAAACAAGCAGTTAGTGCAGCAGGTAGAGGCAGTGTGAAAGTTTAATGATTAATCACAGTCTCCCCTGAACTGTGCTTCCTTGTTTCACCCCGTCGTTTTTGTTTGTTTTGTTTTACCTCCAGGAGAGCAGAAGTCTTCACGGAGCTGGAGGCGAGCATGGTGACGACTGACAAACAGTCTGGGAGCTCCTTCAGGTAGGACACGTAAAAGTCCAAGAAATCATTCTGCAGGGGAAGAGAGAGAGGAAAATACAGTTTGAATTTGCATCTACGATACAGCATCCACACACATTGTCCACCTCCTCTCTTTTCTGTGGGGTGTATTTTCCCCCAGTGAGTGTTTGTTCACCCTTGTTATTTCTTTTAAATGGGTCATTGTTCTTATCACTTACAGCATTTCCTCCAGTTCACTTACAGCCAATTAGTCAAACATTTGCTTTAACAGAATAGACTCATCAGCTCAGGTTTGATCGGTTAACACTAAAACCCTCTCTGTATCAGAAAACACAGAGGAATCACTTTTTCTTTTGTCTTTTTAACACTGTGAAAATGTGTATTTGTATCATCAGTCATGTTGTACAGTTTGTATCACATCTGTACATCAGTGCTGCTCAACATGGCTCCGCTGGAATTTGACATTTCCTCTCCTGCTGGTCATGGCTGCCAAAGTGATTCTGATTCATTATAAATGGGCCAGTCACAAGTTCAAACCACCGCTCCACACGAAGTGGCCTGGATGTTGAACATCAAGCTTTTGATTTACAGTCGAGTAAGATGGACGACCAGACTTTTGTTTACTGTGCGACAGAAACTGGTGACAAGGGGACACATTATCTGCTGAGTTAACATCTACAAAGACCATTTTTAATTCCATAAAATGCACATTAGCTCATACATGTGTTATTGTGCAGTCTGAGTCTGTGTTTACCTCTTTGCTTGTGAGCCTCATGAACACGTCTCCCATGATGCCTTGCCACTGGCACTTGAGCACACGGTCCTGGAGAGTGTGGAGCAGCTCGAGATGCTGCTGGATCAGAAACCTCAGAGAGCTGGGGAACGGACTGAAGACAGCGAGAAGAAAAGGAGAAGCAGTTAGAGAGAATATTGACTTTGAAGGTCTGAAATCACACAAGAAACCAAAGTAAAACATTTTAAAGCATATGTTTTTTCCAAATATCATTGTTGTTTTTACACTGTCATGATTGTATAAGTTATCTGCAGTTATTCCTGCATAGTACATACAGTGTGACCATGAAACAACACAGAGGAGGAAGCGTTTCCTGCTCCCACGTCCGTCTCATACCTAGAAGTAATTGCAGACATCCTTCATGGTTGTACTTTGCTCTAACATGTTAAACTTTCTGGTAATTATTGTGCCATCTAATGTGACAGACATCTGGCAGCAGGTAAATCGAGTTAAAACAAATGCAATCATTTACAAATACCATTTGACCCAGTTCAGCAGTTGCACCTTTTCATTTGCGCGTCGGGTCATTGGGAACACGTGGGCCGAAGCTGAGCCCTGATTTCATTAGAGTCTTTTTAAAAAGAGTATCTTCTCTGTCCCCGCTGGTGTGTATATAACCTGCTTTTATTTGATTAGTTCATTTCCTGTTCTCCCCTCACTGCAGCCTCTCAAATTAGATCAGTAGCAACTCCTGGAATAAATTCAGTGTGTGTGTTTCTGTGGATGTGTGAGAGAGGGGGATGAACGAAAAAAGAAATTACTCATAACATCAGGGAGACCTTCTCCTCTTCAGATAAGACCATCTCTGGGTCCTCCTTAGTTTGTGTGTGCGCATTTTTAAATAGAAACTGATTAAGTACGTCTGTAAAACGAGGAAAAGATAAAAATTTAAATGTCTGCTCCTTATTCAATTACCTTCATTATTGGCTGGTTTCAATAATGTCTGTTTTTCTAAGATTTTAAGATCTGACTGTTTGTGGGTTTTTATGTCAGACTGAGCTCAGTTGTCTTTGTCTCACCGTTTTTCTTTGGTGGCGAGCGCCTCTGAGCCGTTGAAGGAGATGTTGGCCTTCAGTAACAGAGACAAGTGCGACACATAAACTCTCTCAGACTCCAGAAGCTCCAGTGCCGCTCGCTGCCTCTTATCTGCACACACACCAGAAACAGGATCAACGTTAACTTTAACATATTCTGCAGATTCGGTTTTCTTCTCAAACTCAACATGTGGCTGTAAAAACAAGGGATGTGTACCAATGATGGACACAGTTTCTCCACTGGGTGTCAGACTTCAGACTGAAGGAGTCGTCCTTCGGGGTTTTCTCGTATAAGTTTGAAACTGTGTCATCTGTGTGAACTAAAACTATATTTCTGCCAGTAGTACAGTCTTAAATGTCTTTTCTAATTAACACTTCATGAAACACGCTTGTTTGTTTTCCCGCTGAGAGTTTAATTAGAAGATTAATGTCACTCTCATCACTGTAGATTCAGTGTCAAGCTGTTTAGTGTTAATGAGTGAACAATCACTATATAACACATTATATATTGTTTGTTTAATTCATACAAAAAAACAAGGAATTTAGAGAATTTATTTTTGTGGGCCAAGAGAACAACTCTTCATACGAAGCTAAATGAGGCTTTACAGTGATGTATGATGTTATCTTTTCCTCTAAACTCTAAATGCATCACATGAGCAAACTGTAGATGTTGTGTTAGCAGCAGTATAGTATCAGTAGTAGTAGTAGTAGTAGTTGCAGTAACAACAGTGGAGCAGTAATACTGTGTGTTTCTCACTGTTCTCAGTCTGGCTGTTTGGGGTCTCCGTGTCCTCTCTGCTGTTCTTCCCATCTCCCCATCCTGGAGACCTGGACTGACTGGCCTCTTTCTCAGAGGTAGAGGCTGCAAACACACACATGCATGCACACACATTTTAATAAGTAAGTGGTTCATATTGTTCTTTCCTTCACTGCAGCCTCTTGGTTTAGTGAATAGACTAAAAATTATGACCAGTCTTTATTGTAAGTCCTGCTGTTTTGTATTTAACAGGATTATATTGACATTAATACACTATAATGTAGTCATAAGCAGATAGTGTTTAGAAATGTTTTCTTGTGACTATAACACCTCCTGTGTGCAAGCAAACCATGCAAGATGATATGTTGCATGATATAAGTAAGAAAAAATGTCCTCATTAGACAAATACCGTGCATTAAGAAACACTAAATGCATCTAAACTTTAAATCAAGGGGCTTTAAGTAAATGACAAACACAGGCACACACTCACTCTGTGTGGACGTGTTGCTCCTCTGTGGCGACCCGCTGTGAGGCAGACTGGAGAAGAAGTGCTGAATAACACTGAGTTCTGATTGGCCAGGCATGCAGATGTGTTCATCTCCAGATGCCGATAGCACATCTGCCTTGGAGCTCTTCCTGCTTTTTAGGACCAACCGGCACAGTGAGAAAGGGGAGGAAAAGCACAAGAACAAGAAAAACCTTAATTTTGCAAAGTTACACAACACAGTTGATCTTCAAGTCAAAGCAGCACTGGAGCAAATTCACATGCTGCATCTTGCTCAGGGGCAATGTAAGGATACAAGTAGAGCTCACATTTAAACAAGGCCAATCTGTCTGAAGGTAGGAAGTGAAATGATCAAGTTTTAAGTTTTAATTCAAAGTATATATCTGTAAAACCTGTGAGGGACAGAGATGATCTCCTTGCTGCTTTCTGACTGCAGCATTTCTATCCTCTTCTGAACCTCCCTCTGTCGACTGGACACGTCCTTAATGTGGAACAACGCCACATTCAGCTCCTCCTGCAAACACATTATACATAATCACTGCATTAGTGTGTGTCGGCTATAAACAGATCAAACTCTCTCTCTCATCCCTGTGTTTTTAACTTTTCCTCCAATGTGAACATCGTGCAAAGATTTGGAGGGACAAAATGATAAAGAGGGCGTTTTCAGTAAAAAAAAAAAAAAAAATGACACCAACATGCACAACCACAGACATAATTGTCATAATCATGTTACAGATGATATAACTGACACACATACAGACAAACCTCCATTCAGTTCATGTGGAGCCATCATAAACATACCAAAAATATCTGTGCAGATGCACCATGGGGAAGCTAAAACACCCATAACGACGCATTAATTGCCAATAAATCGCTTATTTGTGAGTTTATAAAGTTGCTGCATGGATGTATGCGAGTGTGTGTGTGAGTGTGTGTGTGGATTGACTATAATAAACAGTAAACATACATTCCTGCATGCGGTATGCACATACTCGAGCAGTGAGCAGCAGAGTGAGTGTCTGAGAGCGGAGCCTTCCTGCCTAATGAATGAAATTAGTTTACATTTTCAACAGAGTTCCAGTCAGATGCTCTAAATTATGTTTAGGCGACCTCCCCACCTCTCTGAGAATAGACCCTGTGTATATGTGTGTGTGTGTGTGTGTGTGTGTGTGTGTGTGTGTGTTTTTCTGGTCAGCGTCTCCCAGCACCTTGAATGTGTTGAGCGAGTTCTTGAGGCCCATGATCTTATCATCCACGTCAGTCTGGTGGGCCTGCAGCTTCTCCTCCAGGCTGTGGTCCCTGTGACGCAGCTCGCCCAGCTCTGTCAGAGCAGCATGGAGCCCCTCGCGCAGCTCAGCCACCAGGCCCTGCAGCTGCATCACAAGACGTAAATCAATACATAATGTTTTCGGTAGTATGTTTTGCAGCATGTTGACTGGGGAAAAAAATAAACATGAAGAGTTCAGATATGAGGAACTTATGACCGTGCAGTGTTTTTTCCACAGTTTTCTACTGTAATGAGTAAATTGAATTCTTTTTATGGTAATTATTAAACCCTATTAATATCCTAGTTTCTTTATTTGATTATTTGAAAGCATGACATGTCAACAAAGTCTGTCAGTTTGTTTCCTCTGTAAGATTCTTCTTTTAATTTCCTCCATTCTGTCGTTTTTTGGTTTTACAACTTATTTTGGTTTTGGTGACTTATTTCCTCGTGTCCTTTCCGTCCAGCCAAGCACTCCCTTCCGCTCTGCTGTCATCATTACTTTCACATCGTCTTGCTCATTTCAAAACCAACGTCACTCTCTCTCCTCTTTTCCCTAATGATATTCTATAAGCAGCAGATTCTTTATTCTCTGGAGCTTCGTCCTTTGTTTCCTCTTTCATAGCTGATTAAATTTATTCAGCGGGGGATAACCGAATCAGCTCATGGGAACATGGGTTGAGCAGCTACGTCCCCCTCTCTCTCTCTCCTTCTCCTTCCTCCTTATCTGTCCATCTCTCTCTTCCTCGCTCCCTCTCTCAGTCATGTGAAAGGCATCAGGGAGTCGACTGAATGGAGCGTCTGTCCTGTTTGCCCCCTGCACTTTTCCCTGTGTGGTTGACAGTCCCACTGTACGTCCACTCACCTCAGGGCCGCACATCTAAAGGCTCAGGCTCACAGATCATCATTATTTAATTGCATCACTCGCTGCTAACGCTGCGGTCGGTTTCTTTTGACTAAGCAAACAAGAGCACGGTTGAAATGCTGACTGTTAAGAAGTTCACTTAAGCTGAAGTGACCTCATTTAAACCCATTCACAACTCAACCTGGAAACTAAAATGTTTCACTAGTGAGTTTTGATAATTTTTCTCACACCAGCTTTTTGTGACCTATAGACTCCAGGACATTTGAAAAAATGTTTTTTATGCAGTTACAGTTCACCTCAAACCTGCAGCTCTGCCCTTTTCTCTCTACTTCTGAGTAACTTTTGATCAAATACCACAAGATTTTGTGCAAATTAAACACCAGATAAGCATGAAACAAGTAACAAGTATATATATGTTGTTATAGATGTTCTCTCCTTTGTAGCTTCAGGCTACTTGTCTATAATTTGCTGTGACACTGCTTCCTTATCCTGGTCTATCAGTTCTTTAATCAAATGTGTGAAAAGGCCTGAGGAAAATTATAGAAGCTGAACTACAGTATGACCTTTCAGAACACCTGTGTCACATGACTAGATTGACCTTTGACCTCTCCGTGGCTTCTGACCCCAGTGTTTCCTCGACATCCTCCCAAGAAGAGGATGTCATCATTAACGGTCAAAAGTCTTCCCATGAAAATTTGAAAAGTAAACGTTACACAACAACTGACTCAAAGTAGGTGAGCACTGAGCAGGAACCAGAGTTTGTAAAGATCAAACCAACACCAAGTTTTAGGCCTCGGCTCCAGACAGATGGAGTTATTGTAACTTCCTTGTTAACGTTTCCAAAGTCAGGTGATAAACGGAGTGAGAGTTGTTGATTACCTGAGCAATCTCCAGGTTTGCTTCCTCCATGTGTTCTTCTTTAGCTAAACAAGGAAACGTGAGGAAAGAAAAAAAAATACAAGTTCAAGTTTACTTCATGTTTCCATAAGCAAACATCATAGTGTATTGATAAAACATGTAAAAGTGGAGAAAATGTAATTGGGCATTTCACTGGTGCTACATTTACATTATGAAGAATGCAGCTTGGTGTATTCCCCCCCCAAATCTTTTAGTTATCTATTTATTTATATATGTATTCAGCAGAATAATCTGTCAGTGCCACATGGAGCACATTTTATACTGTAACTTCCTGTTTGATTCATTGTGATACATTGTGATAGCTCAGCACCAGTACCACATGCCACAGAGACCAAGGTCAAAAGGTTTGTAAACATTTATCTCAGTTGAAAACATGACTGTGATTGGAATCCAACCTGGTTACTGGTTTTATTAAATGTACTGTAAAGGGCTGGTGAACTCTGCATTAAGAGATTGCCTCTTTTGATCTCACTAGAATAAACTCCACAAACCCACAGTCCATAAATACCTCAGTTCAAACACCGAATCATATGAATCATTAGACAGGAAATTGAATTAAACTAAATTAAAAAATTATGTGCTGTCATTTACAGTTTTATCTAAGCAGGTCTGTTTGTCTGTGTGTGTTAGTGTGTGATGTGGGCTATATAAAAACATTTGCAACAAAGCTCATGACACACAAGTCAAGGTTGGGACAGTCAGGTTGAGGATTGCTCCAGTCGTCATGTGAAAGTCCCGTTTCTTCTCCAAGGAACTAGTCCTCAAACCACCTACAAGTGTCATGTTTGTGTCCTTTCACTCCTCGTGTGTCCATCTGTGGTGACTCGGAGTCTCTGAGTTTCAGTCACAGTAAACAAAGAAGCTTGAGGAAATGTCTTGCATCCATTTTTTAAGCTGCTTTCTATAGTTTTACAGTCTCTTGTTCCTGTTTCTTGACGAGGAAGCTCAGATTTGTGATGGTGTTTTCTTTTACATTCGAGACATTTAGAGACAGTTGACTGGTTGTATGAAAGCACAATGCTTCTGGTTGTGGTGGAAATGCCACCACTGGAAGCTGCTGTCAACAACGCCGGGGGGTCATCTAAAACACGTACTTAACATATATTATCATGCATAATTGGCGAGGCCCTGTGGCGCAGTGTGCCACGTCAGTTCTGCGTAACGTTTGTTGAGAGCCAAAGAAGGAAAATAGTGTCCAACGACAGAGTCTCTCTGTCTGCAGGACATATGGTCCTCAGACGACTTGGCTTCTGTTGACACAGGCCAGAGGGCAAAAATCATTACAGCTGTAGCCCAACGGATCGACCCAGGCCTAGATTAGTTTATCATTTTTGCACTTTCTGTCAGCTAATGTCATAAACATAATTCCCATAGCAAGAAAAGTGCAGATTAAAAATATCTGTATTCATTAACATGAGCTGGATCCAGGGTCATGATGTTGCGCATGCGTACTGAGAAATTCAATGAAACTGAGCCAGTGTTAATGATTTCTTCTTAAAGTCGAATCATCCAGTGTGAAAAAGCTCTGTTAGTTCCCTGCAGCGCTCTGAAATCCCCAAAATATCCATATCAATATCAGCTGCAAAGTTCCCTTTATCGCTCGTGCCCGTGTCATTGAGTGCAGCTCCTTTTTTTTTTTTTTTTTTTTTTAACAAACCACTCCTGCTCTTCAGCTCCATCACTGAAAACTGCAAAACATCCAATTTAATGCAGATGAAATGATAAACAGGCCGGGAGCCTCTGGCCTAGAAGCGATTTTTGTGAGTTCTGCTTCTTTGAAGTTTTTTATGGGGCCGTGACTGCAGCTGGTTTCATTCAATCAAATTAAAATTTCGTGGGGAAAACCTGTGGCATTTTAAAATAATCCACAGCCATTAGAGAAAAGAAAACTTCTTATTCACTGTTGAATCATTCCTGTGTCAATATAGCACTAACATCTCTATATTTATATATCTAGCTGTCCGTACATTGGATGTCTTTAGGTATTTGGTTGTTCTCACTAGAAAATAAGCAATATGAATGGGCATTTTTCTGTATTTTCTGATTACATACTAAACAGTTCTAATTTGCTATTCATTCATTTGTTTATAATTTTTTCCCACTGATTGATTAATTATCATTTGCAGCTGTAGTTCAAAGCAGAAAAGTTTCCTCTGTGAGCATATGACCAAAAGACACAGCCAGAGTTTTTCTGGCACCTGTTTTTACCTTGCGACAGGTGCTCCATGTTTTCTTCTGTTCTGCCATTTTCCATGTTTAGGGTCCAGTTCGGTCCGGTCCAGTTCACCACCGTCCACTTCTGAAGTCCTTATCCGGTTCAAGATGACTTCAGTCCGCTCCTCTGCCACTGTTCGCCTCCTCTGAACAACCCTGTCTTCTGCTGTGATCACTCACTTTCTCTCCTCCAAAGCATGTGAGTCCTATGATTTCCCTTTTGCACAAAAAGGCCCTTGTCTTCAGAGAGTGGAGGGACAGAAGAGAGAGATCAGGAGGAGAGAGAGAGGGAGACATTTGTTCATCATGCAGTCACATACTGTAGCTAACTCATTAGATTAAAGGAGGCGTGACTTGCTGTTAATAAAGTGATTTAAGCTGCAGCGTTGATCAGAAATGGATAAGCCAGTGGCTGCAGTGGTGAAACCAGCTGGTTGTGGTCTCTTCACATTAGACCAGTTCCAACAAAGTGTCAGAAAAACCCTGAAGATAGTTAAGAGATTATTCATTGGATGTGTGTGTCCAACATGTGAACTTGATGTGGTTTTATCATGTTGTTGTTTTTTCCTTTTCTACTCCTTTACCAGATTAGATAATTTACCATATAACTATTGTGCAATTTGCCAAAGTCAAACAAGTTTAAATCTGCAATAAATATGTTTTTGGCCACTTGAGGGCAGTGCAGCGAGCTCTTTAACACATCATGGTTACATATCTATCACATCCAGCAAATTAAGAGTAACATTAACACCCATTTGGGCTCATAGTTAAGATGATCTGATCAGTGTAAATCAATATTCACTCTCATTAAAGCTCTGATTTGGTCTCAATCAAATGAGTTCACCAGCAGCTGCTGACGTAAAGTTCGTTGCTGACTTGTTGTTTGTTGTCTGTCCAGGGAACATTTTCTTAGCAAAGGTCAACAATGTGAGCGACAAACATCAATGAGCTTCTACACTCTCAGCAGCACACACACATTATAATTCACCATGTGCGGTATCATTCATGTTCATTTTGACACTTTGTCTCCATTAAAGGGAAGTCCGGTCAGAGGTCAGGGTCAGTTATAAACAACAACTTCTTAAACTCTAGATAAGATCAGAACAGCAGTGTAAACACCTCCAGGGCTCCTGCACAAAGAGTCTCAGTTCTTCAACATCATGTCAAATAACATTAAGAGATATTTAAAGGAAGAGTTCAAATGTTTTCCTGAGGGTTGAAATTGCTACCTTTACTCCTGCAACTTTAAAGATATTGTTTGTTGTTATAATGTTATAATCTAAATGATCATGCTTTTGATTATCTAATAATTCTAACTATTCTAAAAGCAATAATAAACAATAATTTGTCAAATTAACACCTTAATTTCCCCCTTTCTGCTTGATTGAATTTATATTATATAATATTAAATGATATTACTGTAAGAAAGATTTTGTGTCAATAAATTGATAAAAATTGGCACACTCTTTCTCTTGTTTAGCAGAAGGCAATAAAAGTTTATTTGTTTGCACAAATGAGTCTTTTATGACTGAGCTCATAAATATTGTGGAGATTTATGCCCATGTGCGTGTGTGTGTGTGTTATTAAGCCTAAAAGCCATGACGTCCTCTTCCTTCATGTGTGTACGTCACGGTCCTGACTGTCTCTCTTTTCCTTTTCATCGTCAGTCCCTCTGTCTGCAGTGGAGACAATGAAGCCTGGAGGAAAAACAGCTGAGCCACTCCTCTCTTCATTTCAACAACAAACCTGTGTGTGTGTGTGTGTGTGTGTGTGTGTGTGTGTGTGTGTGTGTGTGTGTGTGTGTGTGTGTGTGTAAAGGTTGCATCTTTCCCACACATCATCTGATTCTGTGGGTGCACGTGAGCGTGTGCGGGGAGAAGGAACTGTCCATTATTACTCTCTGTACAAAAGCAAAACAAAAGTTGTCATTCACCACTAACTGGAAGAGAGTTCACGGGAAATGTGGTTTTTGATGTTTTGGCTCAATTAGGCCAGCAAATCAATTTATTATCAATGTCATCATCATGTAACTAAACCACAAGATAAAAGGTCGAGTTTTGTTCATTGCCTGTTTGTTGCAAATATACATTGTGTCCTCTGTATAATGTTCATGGAAAATGCATTATCTGAAGGATCACAAGTTACATAAATCTGTGAGATAAGCAGTGTTGGGAATGTTACTTTTAAAAAGTAATTAGTTATAGTTACTAATTACTTCTCCCAAAAAGTAACTGAGTTAGTAACTCCACTACTTCACTATAATAGTAACTAGTTACCAGGGAAAATAACTATTGCGTTACTTTTTCTTTCTTTTTTTTAAGTTTAAATATGTCGAAGAATTTGGATTTTTTTTCTCTCATTTTTAAATTGTATTTTATTGTTTTCATATATTTCACTGATCGCAATTATGGAATGCGAGTGTGTGTTTTATTGAAAGCGAGGCTGGTGTGCCTATGAAAATAGGTTACAGTGGGTTTTTTAAGTGCTGTGGCAAATCTCATATTGTCTCTGTACAAAGACAACAAAGACCTTTTTAAATGTGAAAACAGCAGAGACCTATTCAAGATTTGCATTTAATAACAGGCGAAACATCGAAATTAATTTATTCATGGCCACATTAAGTGAAATTATTAACTTTACCGATTATCCATCTGATTATCTGCCCTGCTGCGAGCGCACAACTTCTCAGGGTATCCGTGGATCCTTAAAAAGTCTTAAATTCATGTATCTAAAATTAAGGCCTTAAAAAGTATTAAATTTATTAGAAAATTCTAAGATGGTCTTAAATATATAATATATAATACACAGCATCATAAAATATGTATGCACTTAAACTTTTATATGAAATAACAGGGTATCCGCGGCGTCTTAAAAAGTCTAAAATGTGAAAATCTAAATTTTAGGTCTCTGTGTTCAAGTCTTAAATAATTTTATACAGGTCTTACATTTTCTGATGCCCACCATGGGCGAGCATTTCACTCGCATTTGCCCCTAAAAAAAAAAAACATGTGAACCGGGAAAATCACAAAAAGAAAGAGCACAACCTGCGATTGGTCAAAAACTACAAATCCCACAATTCTCTGGCCTCAACAATAACAGTAGTAAGGGAGAGTGGAGCTGTCGGTGAAAAGAGGAAACAACGCCACGTTTATTCGTTACGTCCGCGGTCGCGGTGTAAAAGGCCGTAACGCAAAGACGCGATTAGGCGCGAGACGCGGTAGACGCGACTTTTTTTTTTTGCGACGCAATACACCCGATTCTTTTTGGGCGACGGGACCATCGCGTCTTCGTCTATTTCGAGGAACGCTTTTTTTTTCGCTTTTTTTTTTTTCGCTTTTTTTTCGCTCGAGTTCTGACGCGCGACCAAACGCGAGATACGCGATTTATCGCTCGTTTTGACTCGTGACCATTTTGTGTAAATTCGCGTCTTCACGAGCTCGCCCATTTTCACAACAACAACAACAACAACAACAACAACAACAACAACAACAACAACAACAACAACAACAACAACAACAACAACATTTCTGCTCTCATCAACCATGGTTGAGGTCACAACGCTGCGCTGTAGCTCTGGAAGTCCGAGACACTGAGGCCAAACGCCGCCGTCGTTTCTCCATGACGGCGAGTTCCGGGCTGATGAGCTACAGAGACTTTAGAGTCAAAGAGGAGCAGTGCGTCGCTGTGTCGGACTGTTTGGATTTAATGAAGACGCTGCACAGAGTCAGGTGAGCAGAAGCTGCACAGCGTCCTGCTGTGCTACCGGAGCTTGATATATGGAAAAAAAAAAAAAAAAAAAAAACCCGCCAGGCGCACGTCGCGGTGGAGAGAACAGCTGAGTTTTCCGCTCCTACAGCTGAACATCTGATCTGTGGTGAAGACGTACACCTGCCACAGTGTCACGGTGCATTAATATAAACTCTGTCCTCAGACTGTCCTGACCTGTCCCTGAACACCACACAGAGACAACATGGAGCTGTGTGACAGGTTGAGTTTTATTTATCATGATAATTAATAGCTACTTAGTCCTGTAAGTTCAACACATCAGTATATGCTACTGTGATTTAACTAGCCTAGTTAAATAAAAAGATGTAGTTTAATACCATAATATGGGTGACCAAAGGCCAATGTATTCACTTCATGTGTCAAATATTGTCTGCAGGCCGTTAGTAACGCCGTTTATTTTAACGGCGTTATTGCCATCACTGGAGATAAGTTGTGTTTTATGTTTTGGGATCAAAGCAGGATTCAGATCATTTTATAAACCATTATGAACCAACCTGTGGGGATAAGAAAGAACACATGGCTCATTGAAATATCTGCTGCTTTCAGATAGAGGAGGAGAAAAAAATGTAAACACTGGAGTGTATTATTATTTATTTTTTGGCGTAATCAAGGAAGGCCTTTGTCATGCTGTCATATCCTGGGTTGAGGGTTCATGGACTGAGTCTAATATGATTATTCGGAGTACAGGAACAATGAGAATCACGATGGAACAATGGTCAACTCTCCTCCTTTTGATCAGATGAGATAAGAAAATGTTTTCCCCCGAAGGAAACAGTTTTGTCATATTCCTACATTCAAAATATATGAATATGATTTAAGAAATAAAGAAATACAATAATATAACACTTATGTTCAAAAATGAATTATAGTCTATTAATAGTAATAAACAATACAATTAACATTTTCATTGAATTATAGGGTATTTGCACAAATTGTTCAGGGATCTGGGTCGGTGACAAATACAAATTAGTTTTAAATAAATATTGGTTTAAAAGCATGCATCAGATTTGTATGAATGTACATTTTGTATTTATGTTGGTTTTATGTTATTTGAAATAACATTTGAACCTTTTTTTTTTAACAAAAGTAAGACTACCCTGAGAATGTCAAATGGTGTACCACAAAAGATATTTTATCTGAGTGGATTTAAGTGTACTTTCTTCTGAAAACATTAAATTGAAATTTTTTTTGTTGTTGTTGCCTTATTTCTATAGGCCTATGCGAAGTTTCATGCAGTATAGCAACACTGGGCAGGACTCCGCTTTTCTTCTACTGTAAATAATGTGACAAATTATGTAAAATTTGTCAAGAAACACAATGTTACATTTGTACAAGTGAATTACATTTATTCCACATTTGAGTCCCGTTTTATTTTCCAGTAGCGGTCAGACTTTTATGAAAAATATCGGTTACACCACTTGACATTGGGTTGCATGACGTCATTGATCCGGATCAATCATCATTGATTTCTGATTCTCAGGGGGAGGAGTTGAACAGGCAGCAGTGATTTTCTGCGGTGCAACGTGGGGGGAATGAGCCTGTGGCTGAAGTTTATTTTAGGTAGGCCTACACTGTTTGTAATTCTTGTATTCTTACCACTTAGTAATGTTGTATCATTGTGTTTATTTAACTTCATAATTTAAAGCAAGTGGTCCGGTCGTTTTCGCTAATGCTGCGTTCCAGGCAGGCTTTTGAAATCGTAAATTACAGCTTCAAGTCACAATTTACGACTTTGTAGCGTTTCAGGCAACCCACTCGTGTTTTTCCGACCTGTTTTACCAGTGAAAGTCACTATAACGGCCACTCGTAACTTCCGACCGGTGAACTCGTACCAGATCGAACTGGTACCACTTCACGGTCGGAAAAATACGAGTTTCCTTGAACGCACCATAACAGTCCTCGTCCCTACGTCGCCACATTCACGGCGTTCCTTGGCTGCACACACAGTCCTGCATGCCGTTCTCTCTCCTCATTGGATAAAAACTGTAGGATACGATAAATGTTTTCTCCTCGGCTCAGAGCAGAGCAGAGGGACTGAGAGACCCGTGTTTCAGTCCAAACACTCTATGTAAGTGATTGCTGTCGGAAGATATAACTATTTAAGACTTATATTAACACAAATATATCACTTACTTCTGCTTTAAAGACTCCCTCTGCTTATCAGTATTTTTAGTGTGGTTTTTCTTGCTCATCATTAGTTTTAATTGCCAGGGGGAAACGCTGACGTTCTCTGACGCCCGTACGTCAGTGACGTCAGTTAGCAGGTGATGACCTCAGCTGACTGGACGTTGCAGAGTGGGGCGGTTTAGCTTCGAGCTGCTACTTCTGTTGTTGTTGTTGTCACCACCACCGCTGTTGTCTTCAGTGTGTGATGCTAGCTGGAGTAGACCACTGCCGCTCAGCTAGTCACTAAACATGGAGCGGTACGAGTCGGACACGGAGGGGGACGGACAGGAGACACCGCTGCTGCACCGGGGACATGAAAACAAAATACAGAGAGGTGAGTTAATAAGGGAGCTAAGATAAGCTAAGCTAAGCTAAGTTAGCCCCCGGGAGCTAACACCGCGAGTAGCCGCGAACGGCGAGGTTCAGCTCGGGTAACATGAGTCGGTACGGTACGTCCGGTGGTTTTCAGACGTTTGAGTCGGTAAAGAAGAGTGGGTTTACATTTTAACAGCCGCGTGTTTACAGAGCAAGGAGACGCTAACTATAACGATATAATGCAATTTAATACAACATAATTTTAAACTGCAAAAAGGGAAACAGCTGTTACTTCTGCAGGGCTGTTATCAGTAGTGATGGAGGAAGTTTAAAAATATTTTTACTTCAGTCAAAACAAAAAAAAGAACAAACTTTAAATATGCATTCATTCAGAAATGTACAAAAAGGAAATATTGGAGAACTGACATTGAAAATCAGGCATTAAAAGTAAAGGTTCTGCAGAAAGTAGCTAAGTCCCTGGTCCATTTTACAATATGTCAATGGTCGATATAATGTAGGATAAAGCATTATGTTTTATAGCTGGATAGTACTGTCTTTAACGTGTATTATATTCATATTAAGCCGAAACCTATTCAACCTCTACTTTACTTTTTACCCCAGGCTTCTACTGTTTAGCATTAACTACAAAAACGTTTGCAGGTGTTCATGTTGTTTTATCAAACTCCAGTGCATCAGCTGACATCCTCACAATCATTATACCGTGCAGTGGTATTTAGCTTACCTAACCTGTTCATAAAATGTTTGTCTTCTCTTGGCCCTGACACCCTTCCACCTCCATCCTGTGCTTCTGTGCACACATGCTGACGTTTCAGCACATGCCAAGTCACGAGTTCACGGTCCTCACAGGACAGGCCTACCTGAAGGCTGTGTTCATATGCAGAGACAGTCCGAGGAAAATGGAGCAAACATATATGCTTATACAGTATTTTAAAGGTGTAGCCTTGTGTAACAGTGTATGGTTGTGTAAATCCAGCAGGGCGGTTCCCCCTTGTTCAACCATGACTTAGCGATATGATCTTCAAATTCCACCTGCTAAGTAAATGAGCCATCTGTTTGAGAGAGACACTGTTAGCCTACATTATAGTATAGACAGGGTTATAAAGATCATGCAAAATACAGAGACTTATCGGGTATCAAGGTTTAACTATGAAGATAACCTGGACAAAGATCAAAGATCAGGAGAAGTGCATCACCTGCTAAACGACAAAAAGTAACTTGTTATAGTCATGTCATGATGATATTGAATTAATCCACTAATTATTTTCCCAATAAATTCCATTAAAAACAAAATAAACAATTTTCTTCTTCAGTTTTTTGTGATTAATTGGTTATCAAAGTCACTGTTGACATTTCTTTTGTGTTACTTGACAAATGCAGTAATCAGTTAATCAGCAAGTGAATGAACGGGCAAAAATGAGTTGTAAGAGTCAATAAAAGAGAGTTCAGAGGCAACATGGACATTGCTCCCAGTTAATTTCATTTGAAGTAAAAAATGAACATGTCATTTCTGTCACTGTACAGAGGAAGTGACTGATCCCCTGGTGCACTGCTGAAGTTTATCTTGTATTGCAAGACACACTCACCTCAGATAATATGACTTGATAAATCATCCACATAGAGAATTGCAGCCGGTAACAAGATGACTCACATATACTCATACTGTCATCTCACTGCTGTTACTTCTCTTAGCCCCCGTGTGCTGCTCATCCCGTTACGGCCTGGCGTTGCTCTCCTGTTACGGCTTCTTCGTGGTCTACTCTTTGAGAGTGAACCTCAGCGTGGCGATGGTGGACATGCTGAACAACACCCGCCGGACCAGCCTCAACCACAGCATCTCAGTGTGTCCCGCTCACACCAACCCACCACGGCCCAAACACAACCACACGGTGAGCAAGAAAGTAGAAAGAATAAGATTGAGAGTGATCAGGCTGATCAGACTGTGTCATCCATGCTGGTAAATTAAAAATGAGTCAGTTTTGCAGCCTAACAACCAGAAACACTGTCTCCAATCTTTAGTCATTAAAGGGATAGTTCAGCATTTTGGCAAATTGGTCCATTGCCATAATCCCTATAGTTTTAGGAGTAGGTTCGTTACCTTTAATTGTCGGTGCAAGTTATTTTTAGAACGGCGGAGCAGAGCCGCGAGCTGCTCAGAGCTACGCTACGGAGGCTAATGGGATTTCTTGGTATCCCTCATCAAACTCATCAAATACACAATCCAACAACTCCAAAACGCTCTGGTGGACAAGTTGTGACCTGCACATTCACCACACTATGAGATAATAACGGAGCGTTACGAGACGGAGTTGTTCTCAAGGTAAATTACAGAGATTGCTTCCTGAACAACTGCCCCCGACAGGAACGTGCATCAGCGGTTTTGCATGAATTACCTCAAAAACAACTCTGTCTCGTATCGTTCCGTTATTATCTCATAGCGTGGTGAATGTGCAGGTTTTGGAGTTGTTGGATTGTGTATTTGATGAGTTTGATGAGGGAAACCAAGAAATCCCATGAGCCTCCGTAGAGTAGCTCTGAGCAGCTTGCAGCTCTGCTCCGCCGTTCTAAAAATAGCTTGCACCGACAATTAAAGGTAACGAACCTACTGCTATGACTATAGGGATTATGGCAATGGGCCAATTTGCCAAAATGTTGAACTATCCCTTTAAGGCTTTATAAAACGCGACAGCTTCACTACCTCATATAGTTGTGGATGTCACCTCCTGCAGGCCAGTGTGTACGACTGGGACTCTGAGACTCAGGGCTGGATTCTGGGCTCCTTCTTCTACGGTTACATCATAACACAGATCCCCGGGGGCTACCTGGCCGGCCGCTTCGGACCCAAGTGGCTGATGGGCTTTGGGATCCTGGGAACTACAGTTTTTACGCTGCTCACCCCCGTGGCTGCTGACCTGGGCGCAAGCTATCTCATCGCAGTCAGGGTGCTGGAGGGGATAGGAGAGGTAGGGGAAGTTCAAATTGTGCAACAATGTAGCTCAATTTCCCTGAGCTTGTAATATCGAGATATCTGAGCTCCCATTACTGGGGGGTGTAGATGAAGCCGCACACATCAATAAAGTGATACTTTGGTGTCACTTTGCGCCCAGTCCACTTTTCTTGTTGTTTGTCTTCAGGGAGTCACGTTTCCTGCCATGTACACCATGTGGGCAGCGTGGGCGCCACCGCTGGAGAGGAGCCGGCTGCTCACCATTTCATACATAGGTAAGACAGAGACATGGGGGGTACAAGCTTTTAACCTTCTGGATTATCTGCTAAAATATTTAAATATTTTACTTTCATTGGTTAATCCATCCACAGGAAATCAATTACCAACAATTTGTCTATTAATTATCCTGTGGTTTGGATCTTCCCAAACGTATATACAGTATACTATATCACTGTGACCGACTGATTTCCCTGAATTTCTGTCTATTTTATCATCATCATCCATCCCATAATTTGCTGGTGTTGACTGGTCGCTGTTTGTGCTCCATCACTCAGTACTTACACATGCATTCAGACAGCTGTGTGATACAGATGTTTGTTTTCTCTCTTTAATCCCAGGAGCCCAGCTGGGGACGGTGATCTCTCTTCCTCTGTCTGGTGAAATCTGCTTCTACCTCGACTGGACCTACGTCTTCTATGTGTTCGGTAAAACACCTGGGTGTCACTAGTGGAGGGGGTGGGGCGTGGGGAGGGGGGGTCAGACTCTGTCAGAAGGTGTTTCATCAAGCGGTTCTCCCTCAAACACAAAGCTTTATCTGTCATTGGCTTCTAAATATTTTGTTGTATATCCAGGTTTTTATAGTGTAGCACTGTGTAGAATTCATATTGAGTGACTTTCACTGAACATTAGCCTGACAGCAGTTGTTTTCAACCCCCTCCCACACACATTTGCATTTGTTAGACAACATTCAAGCCATATTGTGCTGTAAAGAATAAGTAATAAAAACTTCACATCACAGCAAAACAACCCAGTATTTATGAAAAATAACAAAAAATAGAATAAGAAAACACTCCACCACAGCACTATTTTTATGCATCAGATGAGCTGTTGCCAGTGTCTGCTCCTTTGTTCCTCTTCTTTCTGTGGAAACGATGATTTAGCAAGTTTAGGGAGAAAATCACTGCTTTTTTTTTTTTTTACTTGTTTGCCTGAACTGCTTTAATCTCACTCCATCTTAAACCACTGAGCAGATGTCAGACACACCTATTACTCTCTGTGGATGAGATTAAAGTCGGAGGAATAAGATGCACAGAGTTCAGTTCCAGGAAATGACAATAAAAAAAAAGAAATCCAGTTTTCTATGCATGTATTTTGCACATGTGCTGGAGCATTTACACTCAACCAATCCTCATCTGTGTGTCCAGGTGCTAATGGCCTGGTCTGGTTTGTCCTGTGGGCCCTCCTGGTCTTTGACAGTCCAAACACTCACCCACGGATATCAGAGCAGGAGAGACTCTACATCACCTCCTCACTGAAGAACGAGGTAACAGCAACACAGACTATACAGTATGTCTATTAAAAAGAAAAAGAAGTAGGGTAAGGCAGCAGCAGAGAAGGGGAAATACAGTAGCAGCAGAGAACTTGCAGGCATTTCCGCTCCAGCAGAGTTATCAGATAATAATGTTACATAATTTCAGCATATTGCATTGTTTTATTGTCTTATCTGTTTTATTCAGCCGTTAAGTTTTAACACTCACTCGTGGTTCTGCAATTTATGATGACAGAGCTGGCAACGAACAATAACGAAAGGTTCATTATTTCAGCAGGTGATTGAACCCTGGTGGTGAGATTAGGGCCCTATATGGTATTTTGGTATATTGTTTTATTTTCTACATAGTGAGACATGTAATTGTATGTGAAAAAATGTGGAAGATGGTGTTTTTAATCTGAAAACAAACAAGAACACAAAATGAAGGAAGGAAATGTGTTTTTATCTTTTGGCCAGCAGAGGGAGAAAAAGATAAGACAAGAAATAAAACCAACACTAACTGCAACAAAGAGTTAGTGTGAGACTTACAAGTAAAGACAGAGTTTGATCTAATGGACTTGTTTCTATTAATGCAGCAGAAGAAATCAGGAAAAAATACATTGTATTGATATTTATGTTTTTTTTTATTACGTATATAACATATGTATAATGCTAATGATTACACAACTGGACTAACCCTCATTTGGTAATACAGTGTTTATTCATAGATTTATTTAGCAGTTAGTTTCCAAGGTTGGATGTATTAATATATTGTTTTCCTCCTCCTACTTTCCCCTGTGGCCCAGCTGTCCACATCTGCAAACTACATCCCCTGGCGAGCCATCGTGACATCCAGACCGCTGTGGGCCATCGTCGTCGCTCACTTCTCCTACAACTGGACCTTCTACACCCTCCTCACCCTGCTGCCCACCTACATGAGTGACATACTGGGCTTCAGCATACAGCAGGTGAGGGTCAGATTGTGTATATTTTTAGTATGAACAGATAATGTATCGAGAATAATGTAGAAAAAACTGGGAGCACTTGGGTGCAGGAATATCATTAAAAAGTCAAAAATAATGTATGCTGCCTAATGACATCTGTAGAAATAACTATGTAATTACAAATACACATTGTCACAATCTGGCTCCAAGGCAGGAGGCCGTCACAACACAGACATTTAACAAGCTGTTGTCTATTTCTGTCCACCACAGAACGGTCTACTGTCGGCTCTGCCTTACTTGGGTTGTGCAGTTTTAGCTGTGCTGAGCGGTCAGGTAGCAGATTACCTGCGGGAAACCTGCCAGTGCCCCACAGTGACTGTCAGGAAGTGCTTCTCCCTCGTTGGTAAGAGATGCCACCATCTCACCTGAGTCACACATTGTGTTGTTTTTGGCATGAAACAGACAACAGGCTCTTGACTTGAGCATCCAGTGTAGTACCATGTCTAACTCTACTTTTTGTTTTTTTCACCCTGATTGTGTGTGGTGCTGTAGGTATGATCGGGCCGGCCGTGTTTATCGTGGCAGCAGGATACACAGGCTGTAACTACACCCTGGCCGTCACCTTCCTCACCCTCTCCTCCGCTCTGGGCGGAGTGTCAGCTTCCGGCTTCAACATCAACCATCTCGACATTGCTCCTTCGTAAGAATGGCCCCTTCCTGTCACTAAAATAATAAGCTTTTTTTCACTCTCAAGCATCATTTTGGAGGGAATAGTTGATGTTTTTCATGCTCTTCTGTGATGAAGATGCAGGAGTGATCACTGTGTGCAGCCTCAGAAGAAACTTGTGTGACCTAACAATTTTACCTTTAAAAATAAAAGAAAAATACATCCTTCATGTGTACACACAAATAAAAATTTGTCACATTTAACAATCACTTTGTTTATCTTCGTAGATATGCTGGCATTCTGCTGGGAATCACCAACACCTTTGCCACGATTCCTGGCATGGTGGGACCAGTGATAGCGACAGCCCTCACCACACATGTAAGAAACATACTCAGACCAGTCGGCACAGTGGGTTTAATTTGTTTACAGTTTTTCTCAGTCGCTTTGGTGCTATTCTCAGATCAGAATGAAAGTTCTCATAACTATTAGTTCAACCTCCACAACATGTAGTCATTTGTCCACATCATAGTAGCAGTTTCTCCTTCCTCTGAACAAATTGCAAATGCTTTTGGACATGTATCAGTTGCTCTCATACAATTCTCTGCTGTTTTACAACATTATCGTTTGTTTATGTCATGTCAGTCAAAATGAACTATACTTTTGAACGCTGAATGGTCTTTCCCTATAGAACTAATAGTCCTCATTTCATTGCTTGAGTCATTACATACAAAATTCTTGAACTAGTTTTCAAAATCTGTCAAACTAGTTTTAAATTTTGGGAGAAGCACTGTGAATTCAATTATTCAAACATTTAGAGTAAGGAACAACAGGTATGTATGGTATTGGACAGTAATTCAGCACTAAACAATCTGCACTGCTGTCATTGTGTCAGGCATTACTGTAAGATACAGTGGGACAAGAACTTTTTTACATTTACATTTAGACTTACAGCTTCACTAGAGAACAGATTTACTGTGTTGTAATGTATTACAGCAACCACAGTAAAGATTTCCCATCTTTACAGTACGGTACTGTACTACAGCATTTTACAAGTAGGAAGCACTTTTACAGTATTGTACACTACAGTAATAATGGTTGATGCAGTAGCCTACATGTACTGTACATTACTGTAATTTTACTCTGCATCACATAGGATTACAAGACAACCTCACAGAGGTGGAAGAGACTGAGCCCATTACAAACAATGGCATAAGGTTGAAAGAGATACAATGTAAGGATGACATTACTGTATCTTTGGGAATATTGAATCTGTTTCAATCGCTACAATTGACAGAGTGATGTAGATGAAAATGTGACAGGAACGTCTGGATGTGCAGGAATGATTTACAGTACTCTATAGGTTCAGTTACTATATGTTTGTTGTAGATGACTGTAGTGTATTTTTCCTTTGAACAATGCTGTGAACAAATCAGAATTGCAAAGAGCATATGCAGTAGAAATGTGAAACATACATATTCAGTATCTCCACTAAATACAGTAATGTGTAACTTTACTGTAGTTTTCACGTGGCTACAAGTAGTGTATAGTGCTGTCTTGAGCATTTTCAGGTAGTATCATCACTTTTTGCATTGGAAAACACTTAGAGAATAAAGTGTCCTAATGAAAACATGACAAAGCCATTTGACTATCTTGTTCATAAACGATGGTGTCAGGGCTTCTCATTTTGACGACACTGACAGTTTCATTGACATGAGTACTTGCTTTTGAGGGATGGACAATCCATTTTGAGCAAGTGACGCGCTTTTGCAGGTTATCCACTAGGTTTTGCAGTTTGTGATAATTGTTCTGAGAAATGCACTAACTGTTGTGCAAATGTTAAGAGTGATGTGAGAAAAGCACCAAAGCGACTGAGAAAAACTGTAACAGGGAATATAGACTGAGATGCTTGTGTTTCAGAGGTCTAAATTTGATATAAGTGATAATTACACCCCTGAACAGCACATCACATAGTGTCATACCAACTGTATGCGTAAATTGTAGTATGTACTGCAGCATGCTGCTCCTCACATAGTAACAGAGGTCAGTCACTCTGGGTTTCCTGACCTGCAGTGTCGTTGCCTATACAGATGGGATTCTTACTTTGACTTGATGCTGCATTTAATGTCTAATTGGTTTAGCTGGTTCGAGATTAGCATGCTAATGATAATTTGGCCACCAGGAGGCACCGATAGTCCTCTATAAGACAGTTATAGCAAGAGAATATCTAAAATACAGGACTCACTCATTGTGGATGTAATGTACTGCATTTAAAGGAAGTAATAGGTTTGCAAAGTTTATTTATCAAATAACACAGTGTACTAACTGTCAACATTAGGACCATCACCCATGGTAACAAGGTGAAACAGAATAATGCATTTAGTGTGTCTTATAAATTAGTTATCTAAACATAGATTAGTTATCTAAACATAGAATTCAAAGTCAATCTTGTACTTTTTTGATGGTCTTAATGTGACGTTATTATTTCATTTCTAGTATTCAAATTTGTGTTATTAATATCAATAAGGAGAAATGTTGTTGTACCCCCTGCTCCTCCTCAGGAAGGTCTGGTTAGATTCAGATATAGATGATCACACTAGAAAACTAATATTAATCTATGGGATGTCATATGATTTTTGCTAAGCCAAAATGCATTTATCATTGTCATTAAAGGTGTATACGGTATATATACATATATTCTCTCTCTCTCTCTCTCTTTTTGTGTCTGTCTTGTTTTGTTTGAATTTGAATCTTCTATGTAAAGCACTTTGATATACAAAGAGCAGAGACAGTTGAGTAAAGTGTAAGAGATAGTAAAAATGCTACAGCTACTGTGATTTCAGTAAACAATGACCTGTGGAGATGTTTTGTTTGAATGCACACAGATATTCACCTACATTATTTTCCCCCCATTAATTTCAGTACTAATTAACTTTGCTGACTGTCCTTCAGAACACTATAGAGGAGTGGCAGACCGTCTTCTACATTGCTGCCGGCATCAACCTGTTTGGAGCGCTGGTCTACACGGTGTTCGGCAGAGGAACGGTGCAGCCCTGGGCCGTTCGCACAGCCTCCGCTCATGGAGACTGAGGTGGAAGACGAGGAAGAAGCCGACTCGAGCGGTTCATGATTCAGATTTGTCTGAAGGACAAATCTCAGTCATGGGCTCCTTCACTGGGTAATGACAGGGAGAGATGTGTTCCTCTTAGAGCACAGCTAATCAACAGTGAGTAACAACCATGATACCTTCAAGGATATTCCTGACTGTGAATGTGGAGTCTGTTGACAGATGCTCCTGCAGTCACAGTGGAGAAAAAGCTGATTGCACTTTTAGTTGAGCAGAAATGCTTTGGAGGCAAAAATAATAATTGAGAAGAAACACAGTATGAACCTCCAAGAGGTTTCGGATGCTTCATATCCAAGTGTTTAACTCTTGCCAATTATCGAAACAATATACATGTATACCCATAATCACCCATATAGCTATAGGTTTTAATAGCTTATTAATTATCAAACCTGCATTACAAACAAGCTGTGAAAGAATGTGGCACTTCCTGGTGTTCAGGTTTGTCATGTAGCGTACTTGCTTGGCTCAACTGTTATTTCTGCCTCCGGAGCACTTCAGCCTCTTGTTCTTTTTACCCTTGAACACTGAAACATTGAGTTTTATTGCCAGTGTAACAGTCTACACACTCTTCAGAAGGATGTTGTCCCACATTGAGTAAAGTTGAGGACGACACAATGTGCCACCTTGCAACGCACAAGAAAGTGCCAATAATGTGTTGATTTTTTTGTGTTAGAAAGGGATAACAGATTTTTAATGATTATGTCGTCCTAAACAACTGGACACATGTTGGTTACTGTCTTTCTTTAGAGACGTTTGTGACTGCACAGCACAGACAAAATGGGAAAATGCCTTACCTCTTTACAATGATTTTAAAGCTCTTTGTGTTTCATGTGATTTAAAATGGACCATTTTTTTAAGTAGTTACTTGTCTTATACTTGGTTAAGGGATTTTGTGTGAACCACAATGTAATGTTGTTCTGTTTGGGTTTGGTCCACCAGGCATCTCTTTAATTTCCATAGCAGCCTTTAACAGACAGGTCTTGATATTTCTGGTCTGTAACACTAAGAAGACGCTGAACTCTCGGGAAGAGAGGTTTTTAAACAGGTTCCTGGTGGACACGCAGCCTTACAGTGCTTTAGTCACAGGATTTGCACTTTGTGCCAATTCTCAGGTATCTTCTTGTGTCACACAAGGATTGAAAAGGATGTTTATGTTTGTTATGTTACTGAGTTACCAGATTGAGGTATGTTTCCTCAGCTTTTTAATGTCAACTAAATATCATGAGGTCATTGTCATGAAAGCGATACATCTTACTACAGTAGTAGCTTTTTTACCCATGTAACCGGTTTAGCTTTGTATTCTCAGGTCACTTGTGTATATGAGTGTTTACCAGAGAGAGACAAATCAAAAACGAAGCCACAACATTTTGTCAAAAAGTAGCACCATCATCCACACTAAAGATGAAATGAACTGGTGCCTTATTCCATTTTTTTTTATTTTTAAATATATTATCAGACATTATGGACTGTTGACTTACTATGTTGAAGGATTTCTGCTTTTTCTTATTTCTGTTTTACATTAATATCTTTATGCAGAGTTAAAAAGGGACTTTTGTATGATATGTACACTGCAGTAAGAGTGAAATCATTGTAAACTTTGACCCTGGAGACATTCCAGAAATCTCTCTTAAATCGCTGTCTTGTATTGTAAATACGTCATGATATACAGTAATGATCAGCTCTGATGATGTGTGGTGTCTCATTCACAAGCTTTCAGCCAACTTAAGCAACAGGACACTTTTCATTACCACAGTTCTTTGAATTTCTGATGAAAAGGTTCAGGAGCCTGTAAAATCTTACACTAACCTCCCCAATGTCTGTAAGAGTTCATAGTTTGCACTCTTCAAACCTCACTCTTTCAAATATTCTTGTCGGCAAACTGTAATAGATAAAAGTTGACAAACATGTCAAACAGCTGATGGTACAAGTAACATAAAGAAAAGCATCACTCTTCATCCTGATTGTGATTAACCTCAACCACAGAGCACACATTAATGTACATCAAAATTTACAACCAGTGCGTGATTAAGTGCGGATAAATCTGCAGCCCTGTATCAAGTGATAAAGAGGCAGACTGCCGTGCAGACAGACGCGCTGGAGGGAAGTTTAGGCCATCGGGGTTAATTTTAATCCAACTAGGGAGCGTCTGGAAAGGTGAGCGCTCCACCTGCTGCGCGTGATCGATGCTCCTCGCCCCAGTTGTGCCCCCGCCTGACCACACACACACACACACACACTTCCACTTCACACAACCTCGGAAACTCGGATCAAACCAAACCTTGTCTCTACGCTCCCCTCCATTTTTCTTTCAAACTGCAGCAAACGCAAATATAATGTCCTTCAACAAAAACATCTATCTACTCTATATGTAACCGACCTTAAATAAGCAATGCACAGTAAAGATCGCACCGGTGCATAAATATAAATAACAAAACGCTTGCGAGAAATATCACTAATATATTTATTTCTTGCAAATGTGCGTTGGTAAATAATTGAGCACGTTCATGGATGTGTGGTCCTAGTTTTGAATGTAAACACGTCGTTTCGGATGCTTCGCCAGTGGCTCTGTCCTGTGAAAAGAAAAAGAAAAGTCATTTACGGCAACTTCTCCTGGTCCCTAGTTGTGATGCTGTGCAGCAGCGGGTGCGCGCAATTACGCAACACCCCCGCCTGTCCTGTGCGCTATAACCGGATCAGCGTCTCTCCTCAGCCTCTCCGGTCCCGCAGCCAACCTGACACCGGACAGTTTCTCAGGTACGACACCGTTTACATGAAATTATTCATTGAGGTGGTTTTATTCAGTTTTTGGTGCAAACGGGGAGAATGAACTGTGTTTGTTTTGTTTTCCTGAGCGGCTCCGTCTCCAGGCAGTGCACTACTGGGAATATTTGTTATGATGCAGAAAGGAGGGCAGACGGCTGGCTGCTCGTTAATGCGCATCCTGGCGTTAGTGAGCGGAGCAGATGATAAAACATGGCGGAGGGTTGGCATTTCCATTAAATCCTTCAGACATTAGATTAACCGCAGTAGCTGTGCTAATTTTTTTTCGGGCACTGTCCTCTGTGTTATCATCTTTTGCACATGAAGCGCACTGCGGCAGCCGTGGTGACGTTACACACACACAAGGGATGAGTTCATGAGCACATGTTAAAGGTTGTTTGTCCCTGTCTGAGTTCACCTGCACAAGATCATGTGAGGATTCATGTTACAGTTGGATTAAGCTTCTGGGCTTTCTATCAGATAACAAGTTGATTCAGACAAAATATAAGAAGCCACACTCTGCTGGGTTATTTATAAGAGAAGTTTGTTGTTGTGTGTTGTTATCATGTGACACTCCTGCAGAGTTGTTAACTGTGTGTGCTGTGTTGTTGTCTGAACCTGTGTGCAGTGCACTGCAGTGTCTGAGAAATGGCTGCTACACTGTCAGCGGATGGGACCTAACAAAATGGAGGATTCTGGCTTGTTGTGAAGCTGTGTGAAGTGTGTGGCTGTGAAAAGAGGACGGACGGTGCTGTGAAACATCAGAGCCCTGTTGTCTTGATGTGTCAGGGCAGAGTGGGGCAGCGATGACAGGAGAGAGTGGTGGTGGAGTGGATGGATGGAGGAATAAAGAGTAGGAGGGGCAGACAGTTTTGTGCTTGGCGCAGTTCAGTGGCCACTGATACATCCCTAATCTTCAGAGACACACCGCTCACAAAAACATCTATTACCAGTGAAGAGCTCTCAGTGTCAGTGTCAGTAACTTCAGCCCAACAAATCCAGTACTGAACAGACAGCATAGCTCTTTTAAGGTCAGGTGGACTAGAAAAAAAAAAGGGATTAAATTCTCCCTCCTTTCGTAGCATTTTAATGTCCCCAAATTCATCCTGCGCCAGTAGAGGCATTGTTTTGAAACCTAGAGCTTTGACATAATTGCTGATTCTCCAGTGTGTAATCTTGCAATGCCTATTCAAAGGTTTCTGTTTCCTGCCTTGCAAACCATCTGTGACTCGTACTAACTGTAACTTAACCCTGGCTTTTTAGCAGACAGTCTGTCTCGTGACCTCAGCCAGCTCCAGCCAACATGGGAAAGGAGAAACTTCACATCAACATTGTCGTGATCGGCCATGTGGACTCTGGCAAGTCCACCACCACGGGCCACCTTATCTACAAATGTGGGGGCATTGACAAGAGAACCATCGAGAAATTCGAAAAGGAGGCTGCTGAGGTAAGAGGATGCGGACAGGAGGAGGGGGGGGCACCTTTTATCTGCTGATGTTTTTTATTCCCCTCAAGATTGGACTATTGCTGATACGATACTGGAACAACAAAAATAGTGTAATCGAATAACATAGAAAAAGAAACAATTCAGCATCATCCTAACAAATAAAATGACATCATTAATGGCTAAGCAGAATGACATCCATTTGTCATAAAAACAACAGTTTAAGGAAACATACCAAAAAGGTAAATTCTTAATTTCTTGATCACTTTTCTGTTATTTCTCAGATGGGGAAGGGGTCATTCAAGTATGCCTGGGTGCTGGACAAGCTGAAGGCGGAGAGGGAGCGTGGTATTACCATCGACATCTCGCTGTGGAAGTTTGAAACAAGCAAGTACTATGTGACCATCATCGACGCGCCAGGTCACAGGGACTTCATCAAGAACATGATCACTGGGACCTCACAGGTCTGTAACATGAGAGCACCCCGTCATTGTATTTGCATACAGCATGTGCCATTCTACGTAAATGCATTCATCCAACCCGTTTGTCTATAGTGACTTGTCCCATGGGTAACAATCTTTTACAGGCAGTACTAATGTTTCCCATTTGTTTCATGTGCATCTTTAGGCCGACTGTGCCGTACTGATTGTGGCAGCAGGTGTGGGAGAATTCGAGGCAGGTATCTCCAAGAATGGACAAACCCGTGAGCATGCCCTCCTGGCCTACACTCTGGGAGTGAAGCAGCTCATTGTGGGCATCAACAAGATGGACTCCACTGAGCCGAACTACAGCCAGAAACGTTACGAGGAAATTGTGAAGGAAGTGAGCACCTACATCAAGAAGATTGGTTACAACCCAGACACCGTCGCCTTTGTGCCCATTTCTGGCTGGAATGGAGACAACATGCTTGAGCCCAGCCCCAATGTAAGTAGACCACACTGAAAAAGTAATGCAGTTTCTTTTAGAAATAATAAAATTATGCAGCCTTGGATTTGAATACTAATTTGTATGGTGCCTGGAGCGGAAAGCCAAGGCTCACAGGTCGACCAGTTGCTATGACTGTAGATCCAACTCAACTCAGTAAACAAGTCTGAGTATCCTTCTGCCTTTGTACTGACATTGTTTAAGAGTCCTAAAATCAGCCACCACAGGTTAGTGCTCTTAGCAGACCAAGTAAAGCTGTATACAAACAAACCCCCCTACAGTAATTGCCTGCTTAAGTGAGTGATGGGAAGTTTAAAAAAAAACAACAGTTTTTCAATGAAACTTTGTGATAAAAGTTTAAAAAGCCTCATTATTTTCATCTTTCTAGATGAATTGGTTTAAGGGGTGGAAGATCAGCAGGAAAGAAGGCAATGCATCAGGGACCACTCTCCTGGAGGCTCTAGACGCCATCCAGCCTCCCACTCGTCCAACAGACAAACCTCTGCGTCTGCCTCTGCAGGATGTCTACAAGATAGGAGGCATGTAATACACTGATAAGGACACATAATATCCAAACACTGTGGGAAGAGAGGATTGTGTTATTCTGAAATAAACTCTCAGATATGGTGTATGAAAATGCATCCTATTCAGGGCACTTAGCATCCAGCAGCATTCACTTAAGCACAGGACTGACCTATCTTTATGTTTCCCGAATGTCCTTAATTCTACGTCCCCTGTGCTTACCTTCTTCGTCTTTCTCAGGTATTGGTACAGTGCCTGTCGGCCGTGTGGAAACAGGCATACTGAAGCCCGGCATGGTGGTGACCTTTGCCCCCGTCAATGTGACTACTGAGGTGAAGTCTGTGGAGATGCACCATGAGGCACTGACCGAAGCCCTCCCTGGGGACAATGTGGGCTTTAATGTCAAGAACGTGTCGGTCAAGGACATTCGCCGTGGCAATGTGGCTGGTGATAGCAAGAATGACCCACCACAGGAAGCTGCCAACTTCACTGCTCAGGTAGACACTGCATGAGGTCTATTTTCAGAGATGAAACGTCAGCGTGATTAAAAATACTCAGCTCAGTCTTAAGCCTTGAGAAACATTTACTGTTAGGAGCTAAAATGGAAGGAATCTCTCAATCTTACCTCACCCACAGCAACAATGGCATCATGTTATATTTTACCTTTGTTGTCCCTTTGCTTTACAGGTGATCATCCTTAACCACCCAGGCCAGATCAGTGCTGGTTATGCTCCTGTGCTGGATTGTCATACTGCTCACATCGCCTGCAAGTTTGCGGAGCTCAAGGAAAAGATTGATCGCCGCTCTGGCAAGAAGTTGGAGGACAATCCCAAAGCCCTCAAGTCTGGAGATGCTGCCATTGTGGATATGGTTCCTGGGAAGCCAATGTGTGTCGAGAGTTTCTCCGAGTACCCTCCACTGGGTAAGTTCAAGTGAATTGATTCGTTGAATTTCAACTGTTTCCCAGGAAACTGTACCTTCATAAAAGCCTTGGTAAATCAGATGGCACCATCTCCTTAAATGACCTTCTTTTTCTCTCTTTTACTCTTTTTCACCCTGTAGGTCGTTTTGCCGTGCGCGACATGCGTCAGACCGTGGCTGTCGGCGTAATCAAGGGTGTGGAGAAGAAGGTCTCCACCACTGGTAAAATTACCAAGTCTGCCCAGAAGGCCCAGAGGAACAAATGAATGTTGTGCTACACTGCCGACCCCAAGGTCTCCCAGGGCAGGACATCAGTCATCCAACTCCATCCTACAATTGGCTGCTTCAACTTAATAATCAAAGACTGGTTAATCATCACAATGCATCGCAAAAGCATTCGAAGGAAAGAACAACGTTTAGATGTTTAGTCCTTGACACGGTACTCCTGACCGTATTTCATTGGTTAGATTACCATTACATACAATGTAATATCAACCAGGTAGTTTAAAATGTCCACTGTTGATTTGGTTCATGGCAATACCTTTTCTGTGATACCGAGACATTGAACAAGTAGAGGTACTGTAATTTATCACTTCTGTAGCTCCCTGGAGTGCAGGTCTCTTTACTTGGTGTGTGTTGTCTTGCTTTTAGTGTTTGTTTGTAACTACATGGTGCTCAGTAGGAGCCTATGGAAGAAGTTAAAACTATGTTCCTCTAAGTAGTAGATTAGTTGAACTTAGTGATTTGTTGTGTTTAAGCTTTAAATGGCACTTAAAACAAATGGTCCATATTTGCCCTTCCGCAGGGGCTCAGAGTAGACCACCTGTTGATTCTTGAAGCACTTTGATTGGCGTTTTGCTAACTTTGCACTTAAGAAGTTTAAATTGGCATAAGCTACTGCACCTTATTGTAAGATGGCATGAGCCTCTTTGCAACATTAAACATGTTTCAACCAAGGAGTTGGTCTGTGATCTTCATTTTCTCTGAGTGTCACAGCATATTTACGATACACACATCTGTCCACAAGATGTAGCTATTGGTACAGGAATAAAATAGCAAATGTTCAGTGACATTTCAACTTTTTTTCAAAAGGACCATATCAACTTTTTTTTTTATAAACTAATTTTATTAATCTATGACGACAACAACAAGACAGAATATAATGTAATTTCCTCTCAAAGGCCCACACAAGGGCAGTCTGCCAAGAACTAAAGGGGCGTGTTTTCATATGCAATGCGGAAGAAGTTTGAGTGTACTTCTGACAGAGTGGTTTCATTGCTCATGGTACAACATCATGACTGGCAGAGGGAGACCACGGAAGGCAGAAAATCCGGAGCCTAAGCGCGCCAAGAGCAAAACCACACCTGAAGAAATTAACCAAGTATTATCGCCAAGAGATCCAAGGAAAGACTTTAAAGAAGACAAGCATAATGGTGCCAAAAAGGAACAGAAACCAAAGCAGCGGGCGCAGAAAATACCAAACCAAACTGATGAGAAGCCATGTGTACAGAGCACACAAAAAGAAAAGATCAAAAAGGAGACTACGAAAAGGACACCTACAAATATTGTGAAGGCTCCTGTGAAAGGCACAAAAGCCGAGACCTGTGCCGCCAGGGCCAAGACAACAGAACAATCTGCAGAGATGTCAATGATGAAGCTGGAGAGACCAAAGAATAAGATGGAGGATTCTCCTGACATCACAAAACCAAGAAAATACGCGGGCAAGTCCAAATCAACAGAGCAACTCGATAAGGAGACGACAAAATCAACACCAAAAACACCAAAGGACACCACAAAGGATTCTCCGAAGACCAAAAAAGATAAAAAGTCTGCTGGCAAAGCCGAATCACCAGAAAAAATCCCTGAGGACACAATGAGGATGCAGCCAGAGACACATAAACACACTACTGAAATGGGTTTTCTCCTCCGCACAACTCTGGAAAATTTGAAGATTAGGAAGATTGATCAATCAAGTGCTGCAAAAGTCGTCAATCAAATAACAAAAGACATAATTGCCCATGTCACACAAAACACTGACTGGTTTAAAGAAGTAGAACAAATACCTACTGGAAGTTACTATGAAAATTTGAAGGTAAGTCACTTTTGTTCTGGTTTCCCATAAACCAATACTGTTTAACCAACTGTCCTGAGTTAGTGGTCAATGCATTGTGCAAAGTAGTCAAATTAGAGGAAATGATACAGTACTTCTAGTTATTAGGTTATTGAATGATTTGCAATGTGATGTTTTTGTTTATACAGATTTCTAATCCTGATGAATTTGATGTTATGCTGGCCATCCCTGTTGACCGAGTGGACATTAACCCCTTTGACGAAGATGGAGCATTTTACAGTGTGGGGTTGAAACGTGGCAACAACCCTCTGAAAAAATTTCAGGACCAAGACGTTTTATCTTCCAGTGCAATGCTCAATGAATTCAGGGAAGAAGTGAAGAAATGTGTCAAGGCATTTAGAGGTGAGTATCAAAATCTGCATATTATAGGTGTTGAGAAATTGAGCAGAGTTGGTCAGAAGCAGTTCGGGAACCAGTTACTGTGAAGACAAACCGTCATCATCTACACTTTGAAGTCCGAGTGTTGCTATCAGTAGTGTGTTCATTCATAAATGATTCCATCAAACAGTAAAACCTAACAGCCACCATGTACATTTTACTGTGACATCTGTCTGAACGGAGATATACTGTATATTACTGGTCAATGAAATGTGTTGGAGAAGAATTTGAATCTCTCATGCAGTCCTGAGTCGTCAAAGGTCAAAGGCCGTAACACCCTCTTATAGTTGAAAGCTGAGAATTAGATGCCCCTTTCTGAGATATACTGCTAGAGACAGTTATCCGCCCTGCACTTCCTCCCAGGAACATACCAAGGCCATTTCCCCTCCTTTTGCATCTTAAATCTCACAATTTGGCGGTGTCCAGACACAGCTGCATACCTAGGTTATAACAGGCTCTATCCTACTAGGAGGGAAATCTTTATCTTAATATGTATGGCCAGTAGCCAATAGGATGTAAACACATCTCTCCTTGCAGGCTCTGTCCACTTTTGTAGTATAAGAATCTGAACTTGTGGTCTGGCCTCTAAGAATTGAAGTGGCATCACGCACTCATGTTATTTCGATGGCTCCTCTGTTCTCCTTGATCAATCAAGCCCTAATAAACTTCTTCAGTTTAGGACTCCGGTGCTTCTTCCTGCATCACCTCAGAATTTTTCCCTAACAAAATGATTATATATAATGAACATTCAGATTGTTTTTTCCTGTCTGTTCTTTCAGAATGGACATTGACGAGGAAGAAGAAAGGCTGCCCTGCTGTGACCTTGACCACAACAGTCGACTCAGTCACCATTTCACTGGATCTTGTTCTCTGTATTAAAGTTAAATCCAGCTGGCCATCTTTTACCACCGACGGCTTTAAAATAGAAAGATGGCTGGGGACTAAAGTAAAGCAAGAACACAAGCGGAAGCCATATTATCTCGTCCCCAAATATGAGGGCAGTGGCATGGTGGAAGTTGATGGAGTCCAAGCTAAAGGTAAGTCCATCTCCAAACCACAATCACATTGTGATAAATACATATGACTCACTGGCAACTGCCTCACTTACCAATGAGGTATAACTGGTAAGACAGGTATGACCGATTTGTGTTGACTCTGCAGTATTGTGAAAACACTCACCCACCACTTAGAAATATCTTGAGTAAAATATTTTATGACTGTGTTGTACTGCATGTTCTAGCATTACAACTCATTTGATTCTTTGTGAGAAAAACAGCAGCGCTTTGAATTATGTACTGGTTTGGTGGCTTTCACATGAGCTGATTCATGAATGGGGTGGGGGTGGTGGGGGCAGGTTCAATTTGCCCTGCCCATTAAATATTTTTTTCTTCTACAACATGCAGACACTTGGAGGATTTCATTCTCTCACATTGAAAAGGCCATTCTGAAGAATCACGGATCGGAGAAGACGTGCTGTGAGAGAGAGGGCGAACGCTGCTGCAGGTTAGATTTACTGACTGGGTTTTTTTATTACTCAGAATTCCTGCAGAGTTTAACAAGGTCAAAGTGAACACTAAGACATTTTTAGTACCACAATGCTGCTGTTGCACAATCAGCAGATGATGGAAAACCAGTGGGGACAATATGACCCAGAATTTTTATTATAACTGGATTTCTACCCAAGACTTTCCAGCAGAAGTTATGAAAATAATTTCTAATGTAATTAAATCATTTTGACCAGGACACCCATTATATGGGATGATATTTTGACTTTTCAGAACCTGCAGATGCCCTGTGGTCATCTTATTTCAAATCCTCCAAGTTAAGTAACTGTTGCCATACTCTCCTCTTTACAAACAGGAAGGACTGTTTGAAGCTCCTGAAACATCTCCTGAGTCAGCTGAAGGAACAGGACTCTTCATTTGACAAGTTCTACTCCTACCAGGCCAAGACCACCCTCTTGCACGCCTGCTGCTCTCGAACCAAAGACAGCGAATGGAGGGCCTCAGAGCTGAGCCGCTGTTTTCTGCAGCTCCTGGACAACTTTGTAGGCCATCTGGAAAATGGTGTTCTCCCCAACTTCTTCATCCCAAATCAGAACCTTCTTGCTGCTCCTGGCAAGAAGAAGTGCGACTCCCTCGCGCGTCGTATCAAGGGGGAACGAGACGGTGGATTTCCAATTTTCAGATCAAACGAGCAGTGACGAGTTTGACTGTGATGGTTCTTCTACCACCATTATATTTTTGAACAGCCTGAAAACTGAGCAACTGAATCCTGGGTATTCCAGTAAATGGCATTTATTTAAAACAATTTGTAACCATTTCATTGTGTTTACCAAAGCCAGTTTTTCAATTTCATGTTTTTCTTCTTTTGGCTTTTCTGTTCTGTTGTTCTGTGACACTAATACGAAAAATAAAAATGAGTCTGCAAATGAATATGCTACATGAATTACGAGGGCAATTTTGATTAAACATTTTTTCAATCAACCCAGGTGTTTCTCCTCCTTCAAATTTCCTGCTTTAACATCTACTGTTTCCATTTGAATTAAAAACCTCCTTTGATTAACTGTATATCTTATGTAGAAAATCCAACAACAGCATCTTACCTAAGGCTGAGAGGGTGTTTGTCCACACACACACCACTAAACTGTTGAGGTCAAATCAATCTGCAAAGTAAAATATTAAAAGCAACGTGAATATCAAGCTTCAGCCAGTTTTCTGATGGTGGAAATTTGCCATACGAAAATAGAGATAATTTTATATTTGATTTGAAATCATAATCTAAAAAAAACAAAACTTATCCTCGTATTGTTTTGGAACGACATGAGCAGTTTGTGTTAAATGATTGTTGACAGTTACAAAAATCTTTTCTGCTCTGAAAACTTACACAAGCTGGAAAAGAAGAAATCTTACATTGTCCAAGGACAGCAGTATTTTTTTTATCCATGTACTGCAGACAGGATCTTGTTGGGGATTTAGGGCAGAACTTCCTGTAGAAAAACAAATTTTAGGTTGTCAAGAAATTGCTGTTTTCCAGGTTTTGATAATAATAAAATAACACTCACCTTCAGTATCTCAGAGGCCCATTTCTACCATGATTGTAGTGATGTGGATTGGAGCAAAGCAGATAAAGTTATACAGTGAATATTTCAAGTAAAGAAGCCAGTAAGATCCACACTGTCATTTCTTTATTAGACAGATTTCTTTCTGCTCAAATCAAGAAATGATGTAACATTTTCAGACACCAAAACACTGCTGTGGTTGGTGATTACAAACAAACACAAGAAAACTGTAAAAATTGTGCATTTCAACCTTTTTTTTTTTTAAAACAGAAGGACAACATAACGAGGTGAACCACCTCTGACAATTCAGCAGAAAACAAACATTCAAATCAAACAAACACAGATTCAAAGGGAATCACAACACAGGCGGTTTCAGATCCTGCTGCATCATTTTGAAAATAAATAAAAAGGAAGCATAAGAAAATCAACATTTGTCCTATTAGAATACCACCATAGATAAATTAATTCCAATCTATGTTAACAGAGTCCAGTGTTGAAAGTGTGGACACTTACGTTTCTTGTCTGTCCATTTATACAGATCATATAAATCTTTATGTCGACCTGTGTTTGTTGAGGTACATGTGGACTTTACATGAAGGATTAGAAACCCCAGTTCTGGCCTCGATCCCGGCCTCCTCTCCCTCCTCCTCCTCCTCCCCAGCCTCCTCCACCATCTCTCCTTCCGCCTCCTCCTCCTCCTCCTCCTCCCCAGCCCCCTCCACCATCTCTCCTTCCGCCTCCTCCTCCTCCTCCTCCCCAGCCCCCTCCACCGTCTCTCCTTCCCCCTCCACCATCTCGTCCTCCGGGTCCTCCCCTTGGATTGTTCAAATCCCTTTCCCTCTTGTGCTTCTCGTACCTCTCTGCCATGAGCACCAGCTCCTCAGGAACCTCCTGTAACAGGATTCAGAAAAATTACACACACTGATCTATGATATTTCTATTCAATCTATATGGGTAAAAAAAAATTAAATATTCACTGCACATCTCAACTTTCAGGTTACAAATACAATTGATTTAGTGCATTAGAGACATGAACATTTTTAAATAGTAAAAAAAAGACTTTGTATTTGTGGTTCTCATGAAGTGAAACCTTTACCAGCAGACGTTCATTCATGAATAACATCCTATTAGTCAGCGTGTTGTGAAATGGCAATAGAAAAAGAGAAACCCATGCACACGCCTGAGATTTCCTTGAAGGTTTAATAAACTTCCTGTAACACGCACCCACACAGTGTGTGGTTTATATTTCAAAATGAGTCATGTGCTAACCTGTCCCGCACGCTCCAGGATAGGAATCAGCTCAGGGGCCATCCGCCAATCTCCTCTTGTTACCAAGGTAACGGCTGCACCTGAACGTCTGGAAAGTTAATGAATCAGAGATTTTAATTCCAGTGACCCATAAACAAAACAGAAACAAGTCATCTGTAAACACTCCTCACCCTGCTCGGCCGGTGCGGCCCACACGGTGGACGTACTCCTCTATGTTACGGGGGAAGTCATAATTAAAGACATGCGTTATGTCGTGGACATCCAGCCCTCGGGATGCCAGGTCTGTGGCGACCAGGATGCGAACTCGACCTGGAAAAATATTTTTTTTAAAACCCTTTTTCATCCTGCAGCATGTTTGATCCTTGACATTATATTTGTGGCAGCTCAGAAGCTTCAAGATAAAAGCAGCAGCTTGTCACCAAATGTACAACAGCAACATTTCCTTCATGTCACATACTGTCTTTGAAGTCCTTGAGGGCTTCTTCACGGTCACACTGCTCACGGTCGCCATGGAGACTTTGCACAGCCAAACCCTGTAGACACATGTCACTCGACAGGTCATCAGCCCTGGGATCACATGCAAATAGACACAAGGACACCATTAGTGCATGTGGCATGCAGTGACGTTTTCTGTGGTTTTTACCACAAACTGTGGGTTCAGAGAAAAACCAAAGTAACTCTTGTTTACAGTTCTCGTCTTGGTGATCGACTCTGCACTCACAGGAGCTTCCTGCCAACAAAGATGAGGACTTTATCCTCGGGCAGCATGCTTTTGATGAAGTCAAACACGTAGGACTTTTTCTCCTCTTCTTGGACAATCAGTATCGTTTGCTGCACTGTGTTAACTGCCTAAGAAAAAGAGACAGAGGAAACAGTATTACAGATGTAAACACACAGAATCACCTACAACCAGAGAGGAACAGTGTCTCAAGTATGTAGTAACACATGAATATATATGTTTATGTCCACCTACTGCCAAGTCCAGTGTGCCCACATAAGCCATCATGGGATTCTTTAGGTAGGATTTGGCCAATCGTCTCACACCAGTGGGCCAGGTGGCACTGAAACATGAGGTTTTATGGAAAAGACAAGTTTGTTTTCAGTTTGATGACGTACACGTTATATATAAGATGGATGCAGGAGATCGTGTGAACCATCTTGTACCTGGTCATGACAGTCTGTCGGTCTGGCCGGATGTCCAGGATAATTTTCATAATCTGAGGTTCGAAGCCCATATCCAGCATCCGGTCAGCCTCGTCCAGCACCTGCTCAGGATGATCAGAGCAGGTATTAAAGGGATAGTTCAACATTTTGGTAAACTGGCCCATTGCCAAAATCCCTATAGTCTTAGCAGTAGGTTCATTACCTTTAATTGTCGGCGCAAGCTATTTTTGGAACGGCGGAGCAGAGCCGCGAGCTGCTCAGAGCTACGCTACAGAGGCTCATGGGATTTGTTGGTTTCCCTCATCAAATACACAATCCAACAACTCCAAAACGCTCTGGTGGACAAGTTGTGACCTGCACATTCACCACGCTATGAGATAACGTAACGTTATGAGACAGAGTCGTTTTCGAGGTAAATTCATGCAAAACCGCTGATGCGCGTTTCTGTCGAGGGCGGTTTTTCGGCAAGCAGTCTCTGCATTTGCCCCGAAAACAACGTAGCTCCGAGCAGCTCGCGGCTTGGCTCCGCCATTCTAAAAATAGCTTGCCCAACAATTAAAGGTAACGAACCTACTAAAACTATAGGGATTATGGCAATGGACTAATTTGCCAAAATGTTTAACTATCCCTTTAAAACACATAAGCCCAACATTCAAAACAAAATACAGCAGACAGGGATGTGTGTATGTATACAAGGCACTTTTAACAACTAGTCTTTAGAAACTGCATCATAGACAGTGGATCCATTCAGACCTTCACACCCTCCCACACAAAAACAAACAAGCTCAGACACAAGCAGCTGACCAAGTAGGTGATGGAGCGAAGATTGATGAGGTCGTTCATCTGTAGATCATTAAGTCGGCCCGGTGTGGCGATCACTATGTCCACGCCGCCCTTCACCAGGTTGATCTGTGCTTTCCTGTCCCCTCCACCATAGACACAGATACTGAGAGAAGGTACAGGAGGAACAGTCAAAGCCATGTTGCCTCTACACTGCAGTTGATTATTGGTTTTTAAGCTCATTCTTAGGGATTTATAAGATCAGACTGCTGGACCTTTTGTAGCCTTTGTAGCGGTACTTCTTGCACTCAACTTCAATCTGCAGGGCCAGCTCTCTGGTGGGAGTCAGCACCAACATGCCTGGACCATTGCGCTCAGCCCTGGGTCTGAGAGGGAATGAAGGACAAAAAGTCTTTCACTGTTTGGACAAATGACATTAAAGCATGCAAGGCATTTTAAAACTATAAGAAGAGACAGTATGCAACAGTCAGAACAGGTGCTGGTCTCACATAGGCTGTCCGTCCATGTGGATGAAGCCTGGCAGCAGGTAGGCCAGGGTCTTCCCTGTCCCCGTCTGAGCGATGGCTATCAGGTCCTCCCCGCTCAGCAGCACGGGCCACGCCTGAGACTGAAGACACACACGATAAACAAACACATACTTAAAAAAACACAACTAGTGAAAACTGAACATGTGACTGCTCTGACATTTGTGTTAAGATTAATTTAAAACAACATTTTGGAGCTTAACCTCTTCTTTCCAACAGTTATAAACCTGTAGGTTTAATCACAGACCTGGAGTCAACAACTCCAGAAATTCACACTATAGTTACACTATGTAGCATGTTTGTAAACAAACAGAGCTGATGGCTGGAAGTAGTTAAAGCCATTTCATGATAAACAGTTACAAATTTTCTACAAGCCGAAACACATCGGTCTAATAAAGTCGTTTTTCTCAGTTAACAGTCCCTGGAGCTCTTTTTTCTTTTCTTTTCTGAGAATATAAGACAAACAACACATCCATTGAAACAGATACTTTTCTCACCACATCACTCCAGCAGGTTTTAGTAAAACAGGAGAGTGAATCAGAGCTACGGGTGAGGCAACACCTGTACCTGCATGAACACACAGGCCAGTGATGTCACACCGTGTGAACAAGCCTTTTAGTCAGAAGTGAAAGTTGAAAAGAGATGCTGCAGTTTCACTTCTCGTTGCAGCTCACGCTGACATGATTGAGCAACATTTCCCATCAGTGAGAGGCAGGAAACAAGAGCCACGACCTGCACAACGAACACCTTGACTGGAAATACATCAACACTGCTCCAACATGACTCCTGTGATTCTCAGCAAGGTATCGAACAGTTATGAACTGAATGTGTGTGGACACTGTAGGACAAGTTCATTAAATATGAAGATGAAACAACTCGTAACCTGTCATTACCCCAACCCCCCACACACCACTCATGACCATTGATTCTCAAATAGTGCCTCTCTCCTCTTTCCCCTCATCAGTGACTCTTTCTCTGCACCTCACCAGTCTGCATTCCCTACTTCCTGTCATCCAGTGAGAGCTCAGTCTGACACATCTCATTAGTCCAGTCACTGAAGCACTGTTAGGACTCAGACATCTTTGAGAGCAGTGGTTGACTGTGTGTATGTAGATATTTTAAAAAAAAGTTCAAATGGATAGACACACCGATTGACCATAACACTAAAACTGGAGACTGGTTTTAATGCTATGAGTCAGTAAAACCATGAAACCGTAGAAAACAACATTAACTTACTAATGATTCAGGATGAGCTCTTAAAAACAGGCAACTGCATTTGTTCTGAACTATTTTTACACCTGTTCAGCCAGTGAACTGATAAAGCAGATACAAAGGGATTTTTATAGCATTAACCAAAAACTTGCCCAAAGAAATGTCCTTTCATTTCTGCTTTTTGGGAGGACTACTATTACAGAACTAAAATTACAATAATAAGGGCTCATTCTTTCCTGTAAACATTTTCGTTAGCGTGGGTGTTTCCAAATATGATCTACTCTACGTACATCACGGGGATTGCCTGTGGCAACAGGACAGGTCACTACAGGTGCGTCGGTTTTTTGCAGCATTTATGCAAAGTGACAAACATGGAAATTTTTGTAGTTGAACTATAATTAAATCCATGGTCCGTTTCGCAAGACAGAGAGTGAGGTATCTCCCCGGTTCACATGAAGAAACCTTTAAAAAGTAACCAACCCAAAACTTTACCTCGACTGACTTTTAGGTAATTTTCTTTTTGTCTCAGGGGAAAAGCTGCCTGACAGATTCAGAGAACAGTAAACACACACAGCTGCAGCAGCCAGATGTTATCTGATCCAGATCTATCCTGTCAATACATTTACACATAGAACTTCAAAGTGTGATTAGACTGATCAGTGATCAATCACTGAACACATTTGTCCAGGGGTCATGCTCATACCTGGATGGGCGTTGGTTTGACGAAGCCAACTCGTACGATATTTTCCATGACGTCTGGATAAATCTCGAAGGCCTCCAGAAAAGTGCGACAGGGGTTGGGGATGCGCCGCTTCTCCCCTCCCTCCTTCAGGTCGTCCACAAAAATATTGTTATTCTCCTTCCTGTGGAAAAATGTAACACAAACATGAGCATGGAGGAACTGGCTGAAAACGTTAGAGCGGCCGATTCCAAACCACACCGCTAAAACCAGACAACCATCACAATGAAATGTATAAAGCTGTAGTTTACATTACAGAAACCACATTTAGTCTAAATAATGCAGCTTTCCAAAAACCACATGGACATCAAGCATATTGTGTGGCGTTCTCTTTTCTTCCTTGAATAAGAAAGAATATTTAATTTCAATGCAAAATACATTTAATATATAAAGAACAATTTGTGGAACTGACCCAGAGAGCTAAAAACTGTTTCAAACCCCTTGTTTGCCAATACCTGTCCTGTTTTCCACAGTAATCCCAGTTCTCACATCCTTTGTGTGAGACCCTGAAAATCAAGAACCGCTGCCAAATTCAAAGACAGCTGGCTCGTAGGCGGCAGCAGCACTGCAGGTGTACCGATAAAGCTGATGCATGAAGAGACAGACAAATGGTGCCACCTGCAGTATTTGTCTAGGACTGTAGTAGAAAAACAATGTCAACACTGAACACCTTTGGGTTGGTTGTAGAAATCCTTAACCAACATTGCCTATTAAATATTAATAAATATGAATACCAGATAATATATACCGGTAATGCAGATACTAAAGGCACTCTCTTTCTTTGTTAACACCTGAAAAGAAACATGATTTTATAATACAAAGACACATGTGTGTTTGTAATTTACCTCCATTCACTGACTTCCTCTGGCGTCAACACGGACACACACTCTGCCTCGGTGTAAAACATCTTCTTCAAGGGCGGGAGGTCTGAACCAATTAACAGTTTTGTTTACATACCCATAGAAAGGGCAACAAACAACATCACTTCACACTATAAGTACATTAGTGAAAGACACTGAGGCCTCACCCTTCCACTTGAGCTCTTCATACTTGTCCTTGTTCTCGCGGACGCTGGTCCAGTCTATGGCTGCGCGGGCAGGAGCAGCGCTGGAAGCGTCTAATTGTGAAGAAGACCAGACGGAGCCACGGCTTCCTCCATCACCTCCTCCAGCCTGTCTGGGCCTTCCAGGACCTGAGAAACAGAGCGGGATGCTGCAGCAGTGGTGTAACCCAAGTATCAACAAGTAAACAGTGATTTATGTTCATATTTTAGCACGAATATGACATACAAAGAGGCCATAGGTACCCTGACTCCGTTAACAACAGCTTTTGTGACACTGCTACAGCTACAATTGATTTATATCCCAAAGCAAAGCGTCAGTGTGATCTCACTTTGTTAAATCTTATTCTACAAAATGCGACTCTGCCGCTTACTGACACACTGTTTGTGGCTTTGTACCATTGCGAAATCCAGCGCTATCTCCTGATACCAGTTCTTCGATCATCTCCTTGGCCTTCTGCTGGGCATCAGAGGGCCCAAAGAGGAGCACCTCTCCTTCATAGTCTCCTTTGTTTATCTAAAACAGAATAACTGAGTTACACACAGCACAGGACAATAAAACCAGCATCAATTACATTGTCTTGCTGTTTCAGTCAGATTCAGTCTAAAAAGGGTGAGGAACATCCTTTGATTGAGGCATTGACCACATGCTACACTACCAGTCAAAAGTTTGGACACACCTTCTCATTCAATGGCTTCTCTTTATTTTTTATCACTTTCTACGTTTTAGATTCATACTAGAGACATCAAAATTATGAAGGAAAATGTATAGAGTTATGTTGTAAATAAAAAAGTGTTACTTAAAACCAAAGTGGTATCTGTCACCTGACCTAAACCCAACTGAGATGCTGAAGGCAAAAAAGCCAACAAGTCCTTCAAGACTGTTGGAAAACCATGAAGTTGATGACAGAATCAAGTGTGCAAAGCTGCCATCAAAGCAAAATATGGCTACTTCAAAGAATCTAAAATATAAAACATATTCTGCTTAAATACTTCTTTGTTTACTACATAATTGCGTGTGTGTTCCTTTATAGTTTTGCTGTCTTCAGTTTGATTCTACAATGAAGAAAGTAATGAAAACAAAGAAAAAACAGTGTGCAAACTTTTGACTGGTAGTATATTAATAATGAAGCATCGTGTCCCTTATTGCTGCACTGCTGACTGCACCAGCAATTGTTTTACATCTTGATACCAACATTAGTCAACATACCTTGATTCTGGCGCCTGTGCTCTCTTCAAGTTCACGGATTTTGGTTCCTCCTTTACCTTTAACACAATTAAGATACGTTCAATGACTGTCTGAAATCTCTCCACGAAAACCTGGACGACAGAAGGTGAAGCCCACAACTATACAAGATGACGATATCAAAGCTTTCGCGCCGCGGAGCAACCCAATGTAATCCCAATGTGATACCGCAGTTGGACTTCACCTTCTGTCGTCCCTGTTTTCGTCCTCACCTAGAAGCGACATGTCTGAGCTGTGTGCAACCAAAGACTGTTTAAATAATACAGTATCTTTTGTGCAACCAAAACAGCTAGCTCAGGGCTCCAGACTAAATTGTTTACTATGAGCACAGTGGCACCTATCTTAAAACTTTAGGAGCGCTAGCAGAAAATTTAGGGGCGTTCACTGTAAATCTACTTGCAAAGCAAATATTCACATTTTCCTTTTCATTCATGATCCCTGCCACCTGTAATGACAGATAACCAGTTGTCAAGTTTTAGGGGCAAAATACCCCCATTTAGGGGCAGACTGGAGCCCTGTAACGTTAACAGTTAGCTAAATTTGTGAGGCTAAGCTAACAGACGCCTGTGAAGGTAAATTTATTGTTTCAACAACCAACCTATTATCCTCCCGACTAAACCGTTTTCCACGGTGAGGGTCACCGGCGGAGAAGAGTCCGACTTCCCATCTCCAAAGCGCTGTCTCCCCGAGCCTCCACGGGGATCTGAGCCCGGGGAAGATGCGCGGCCTTGGCCTCGACCTCCACCTCCTCCTCCTCCGCCTCTGTAGCTCCTGTCGCCGCCATTGAACTCGGATCCAAACCGGCCTCCTCCTCCTCCTCCTCCCCTTCTTCCACCAAAACAGACATTTTGTTGTTGATGAAGTTGACCCTCGGTATAACTCGGGTTTCTCCATTCAACCAGAGGAGCGGCGGCGGCTTTCTCAGCGGGTTTGTAGATCGCGGTACCGTCCGCGGTGTACTCATCTTCCCAGTCGGCCATTTCCAACGCGTCTTCCTTCCTCCCACCTGCTGCAACCGACCTGCTGCGACGGCAATTAACCGTCAAGTCGTCAATCACGACACCTCACGCCTTCACTTCCGGTCTGTAAACTAGAACTTCCGAGTTAGTAACGATGGGATCTACATTTTTTTTGTACCAGAATATGGCAAATACCATATCATATATAAGGAAAAAGTGGACAAATCTGACCAAAAATGAAAATTTATCACACTCAGTTCCTGTGACACAACCTTCACCCACCTTAAAAGTATAAAATCCTAATTTTCCGTGAAGGCAACATGAACACGTGGCTTAACCATGCTAACTTTCAGTGAAAAAAGCATGGATCTATTAGCCTAGAAAGCTAGACGCACCCTAGCGGCAGCAAATATACTTGCTCCATAGGTACATTTTACATTTTAATGATATAGTCTGGCTTGTCAGGCTATGGATCTAAGATAATATAATACATCCATGGAAAAAAGACACAGAAACCAACACATTTTAGTTAATTCGTACTTTATTAATGAATAATAAAATTATTTTTGCATTTCTCATCCAGAGAACATAATGTGCACTTTAATAAATTAATTTCAAAGAAATAATAATGTTAACATTATCAAGCTTTTAAGGCCAGTTGTGTAATAAATTACTGTTCAAGCAGTAGAGAAATGGTATTATCAAAGCCATATCAAGTCTGTGGCTAAAGCTACATGACTTTACGTGAACTGGATGCCCAACCCAAAATGAGCAGTTTGACTTCAGCTATACAGTATGCTATAGGCAAACTAGACCTTTATAGCCCTGTGGAGAAAAAAAAAAAAATCAAAATTTCATTTGCAAGAAAGGCACCCTTAAGCAATTTACAGATTGCAAAAAATGAGCATGTTTTGTGTGAGGAAAATCCATCCAATTTCCCATGTGGCATAGCTTTCCTCGTTTTATAATTCACTCTTCCTCCAAAGTAACGGACAGTATTGGTTGGCCTCTTTTCATATGCAGCAAAACTCAATAACTACAACAAAACTATTCCAATATTAAGCATTAACTACCATGTCACATTTTCAGGCTCCTCAAACTCACTAAAAAACAACTGTGCTTTCATGTTGATAATATATTTCATCATCATACCAGAACAAGTCCTGCATGGGCTGTAGAGTATTTCAGAATCAATCTACAAGTGTTTACAATTGTCATGTTAAAAGATAATACTTGTTATAGTCTACTACAGAGTGTTAATTTGCTAATAAGCAATGCACTTACTCACCATTCGAAAACAAAGGGAATATAACGGAAAAATAATGATGAATAAAGTTTGTCATTAGCACGTTAAAATACATTTTTAAGACTGCTGTGACTGCGTACCCCATAAGACGCAAACGTGCAAAAACAAATTGAAATGGCTTGAGAAAAAATTAAGATGGCTGCCACATTTTTGTGCATAATTCTCTTTCAAGAGCAGTCAACCCATCTACAAGCAGGACAGCACTGAAAACCACGCTCCTGTTCAGTGTAGTGTTAGGGCAGCATTATGTAAAACACCTGCAGCACGCCATGTTGAAAAACATAACCTCTCAATATGAATGTGGATCAAATGCACCCAAAATATAAATGTGCCCACTGTAGCCTAATTCTTTCATTTTAATGCAGTGAGGAGGAAGTGCATGCAACAATCAAAAAAATCCTCTTAAATCATTATTTTTGGGCGGTGTCAGAAAAGCCTTGATCTCAGTTTCTAGTTGTCCAGTTTATCTCCTGCTGAAGTCATAGAAAATATAATTCTTTTGAGTTTTGATTCTCACGCTCTCTTTTCTCTATTTTATTAAGTGGATATAATTTTTTTTTTTTACATTGTCAGCAGCAGAATGGCCACAAGGGTAAAGTAACACAGAGCAGTGCATGTTGGGACACCATTGGATGTGGTGTATTGTTGTCATTGGCTCCTCGGGTCAGACTAACCTGCTGTGTTCATACAAATTGACTTTGTGCATTGCACTTTTTGCCCTTTAACACCACACTACACTGGAGTGGGAGGAGGGAACAAGGTCAGTTCAGCAGCCTTTGATTTTTATTGATGCCCGATGCAACCAGCACCCAGTAAAAAGGTAGGGTTTGTCAAAAAAAAAAAAACACATTAAATGGCTTTGTGCATCATAATTATTAAAAGTAAGTGGGTTATCCATAAAATTGGCACAGGTTTGTAACATCTATCAAATTAGTTCAAATTAGAATAAAATAATGTTAATATAGGCAGACTTTGTTCGTACCTTTGTGTTCAAAGTTTGGAGAAAACAAGACTTTAACATGCAAAAGGGCATCCAGGCCACCAGCAAGAGTGTGACTGCTCTTGATTTAAGTATTGCAGCAGCTTAGACATGCACCGTCTCATGCTTGGCTGAGAAAGCCCGCTCGATAAGCCTACTGCAATTCAGCATTCAGACCATTAGCAACTAACTGACTAGGCTACTGTCCAAAAAACCAAGTGGGACGTTGTCCAACACTTGTCTTGAGTGACTGCTGATGGGCCATTTCCCCAAAAGGTTTGCTGCATCCAAATTTACTGACAACCTGCTGACAGATGACGCACGGCAACCATATAAACATCGACTTACGTTCCTGTGGCTGCAGGAAATGATTTGAATGAGATGCTTATGGTCTGAACACATGCTGAGGGTGTGACCTTAAACTCTTTTTTATAATTCAGCTGTTCCCACCACACAAGGCCTCAACTCATCAATTGCTATTCTATTCTATTCTATTCTATTCTCCCTTCATCCATTTGTTTGTTCAGAAACAGTCCATGCAGTGATATGTATGAAAGCATAAGTAAAAGATGACATTTTACATTTCGCCAAAGGCAGACATTGACTACGGAGAGTGAGCGCCTCTCCTGTTCTTCCAAGAAAGTCTCTGGGTACAAGCACTTGTATGAAAAAAAAAAAAAAGGTCACCAGTCAGTCTCAGCTCGGTGGTTGTGGTCCATGGTCGTATGTGTTATTTATGTGTATTTGTGTGTGTGCGTGTGCATGTTACCACTCTTTGCACTGGTCTCACAATATCTAAAAAGAAGTGGTTCGACTACAATTTGCAGCGGCTTAATCAAGTGATTTTTTTTCTTTAATTTTGAGAGCTTTATATAGCTCCCTTTTTTTCATTAATTCTTTCGTTTAATTGTCAGTGTTGGCACAAATCAGATGACAGATCCTTTAATTGGCAAACAATAAGTGGCCTAAACCAGGTTCTGGTCCAGACGGAGACTGAATTAGATGGTAAACATCACTCACAGTTCTTGTAATGAACCGAATAACTTGATTTGTCTTTTAACTCTAATGTCCGGTAGGTAGACATTAGGCCTTCCCTCCCTCATCTGAAATAAAACTCATCTCAAATTGTCTCTCTTTTTTTTAATCAACATCATTTTTTGTAACACATGATCTTGAATATGAAAACATCCCCTTGTTTGTATAAAGTTAATAAAATGACCCTTTCTCCATATCTTTAGATCAAGAGCAAATCTATTTCTCCTAAAGGAAGGCGAGTTGCATTTGTGAACTGTTTTCTGCACTTCGTCTCACATGAATTTTCCCGCTTGCATGGATATTTGAGACATCCCTGTACTTCATACGTCTTTTCTTTTTGTATGTATTTGTTTTAGAACCCAATAAAAAGTATATAGCATGTATGAAAGTGGACATAATCATGTCTGACAAAATTTAACAACGCTGTTTGTCCACTTACAAAGAATTTAACTGTACAATTTGAAACATAAATGCATTTACTGTCCAGTAAAAATACTTTAAAAGTGGCTTCCCCAACAACGGTGTGTAAATACAGTATGCAAGAGTGTGTGTATGTGTTTGTGTGTGTATGTGTGTGGTTATGCCAGCTGTATGTGTGGGGACTGACTGAGAAACTCTGGGTGAGGTGCAGCCTCTTCCACAGTCTGTAAAAGGTCGGAGGGGCTGCTGTCGGGTCCCTGGGAGGACAGGAAGTTGAAACGTTCTGCCGTCGGCTCCGTTTTGCACTCGCTAATGAAGAGTTCTGTCCCGTCCCAGGTGCTGAGGTCACCGTGGTGGTGGGCGTTGCCACGTTCGCTACTGTTGCTGCCACCGCTGCTGCTGTTGTTGTTGAGCCCGGTGGCGAGACCAGGGGCACGGCTGGTCACGGGCTGGCTGAGATTGTGCGCAGAGAGGGATTTCCCGAGACCGCCTTCCCAGTCTGAAGGCCTCCCGTCGTCGGGGCTAGACGAGAGCAGCAGCAGGGGGTTCACCTCCAGGCTCATGTGCCTCCTCCACACCCCCTCGGACTTCAAGCCAGACTTCTCCCGCAGCTGAACAGAGCCCGCCTCGCCGTCCGCCTCCCGCTCAGCAGCGCTCTCACCGGGTCCCACGACGACGGCGGGGGGCAGGCTCTTTTTGTCTGCTGCCGTCACTCCCTCTGTCAAATCATCCGGGACGGAGTCAGCGGGGCATCGGAGGTGGGAGGGGTGCACCATGGGGGGCAGCTGGAGGGTGAAACCCCCAGTTGAGGGCGGAGGCGGGGGCGGCAGGTCAGGGAAGTGTGCTCTTTTGGAGGTGCCGTTGGGGGTGACTAGAGTCGGGTAGGGGCTATCGGGCGGGAGCAGCGGAGACGGGGAGAGCGAGGCCGTGGACGGGGGGTAGGAGGGAGGAGCCGAGTCCGGGGGGCAGCAGCAGTCGTCATCGGCGGGCGGCAGGATGAGCCGCAGGCCTCGGGGGTTGGCGCTGAGGGAGCGGCGTATGCCCCCGCCGCCGCCGCCACCGTCTCCTCCGCCTCGACCCGGATCGGCTCCCTGCGGCGAGGGGAGATCTCTGCCGATGATGGAGGACTGGAAGTCCGAGTTGTGGTGCTGGTGGCTGTCCAGCTCGAACAGAGGCAGGGAGGAGAGGGTGAGCGCGGAGGAGCCTTTCTGCAGGACCTGACGGTAAACATCCAGCAAAGAGTCCAGCTTTGACTCGATGGACGTGACCTGGAGAAGACGGCAGAGAGCAACAGGGTGAGAGCACAAAGAGAGAGAGAGAGAGACTGACAGATCTCTGGCAGGAGGAAAGTCCATACCTGGCAAAATTATCCCTGAGTCACTGTTATTGATCTTGTAGATATATTGTGAATATTATATGATGATAAAATCTCACAAATTTAGTTTAGTTTATAGCAGGACAGCGTGCAGTGACATTAATTATTCAAAGAAATAAAAAGATGGCTGCACCAGATTTAGCGAGAACGCTAATTTCCATCTGTAGTCCTTGACATAAAGACAGACATCATAAATAGACTATAAGTACAAGTTAAAATAAACAATTCAGGGTAAATTAATAACAGCAATCATAAAACTAAGGGTTTGTTTAAGAGAAAAAATCAAAACAAGGACAGTCATCATCATTAAATTACAAAGTGCAATTTCAAGTATGGTGAATACAGGTGCCCATCACCTAAAAAACGGGAGGTCCACACTGCATGATGCATTCAATCTAACAAGTTTCCGCTACGGTTTCCTTGTGGAGGTACATTAAATACACAAACCTCACATTTAGAAAATCTACATAAGCATTCAAAATAGTATAAATACTATCCACTTTTACAGCTCAGTGCTGGCGCAGCTCACCTGTCGCTCCACCTTGCATACACGTCCCAGCATGCTCATGCCCTCCAGAGAGTCTCCATCTGGGTGCAGTTTGTCCCTCATCTTCTTATCCACAGGTATCTGGCCTTTTCCCAGGATCTGATCCACCCTGACACACACACACACACACACTTGTGTTAGTATATTAGAAAATAATGATGTTGTAATATGAGCAGGCACCTGATCTTCATTTCAGGTTATCCCAAGTCAAGCAACACACCTAAAGCAACAGTAAGATGTTAAGGTTGGAGTTAGTAAAACACACAGCACACACGGCTCGACTGTATCACTGCTGTTATTTGAAAACCCCGTAGCTACCTCCAAAATGTCAGTTTTTCAGGAACAAAGACAAACAGCATTAGATTAGATTTCACACAGTTACGTAGTTTGCACAGGTTTCCTGGGCTCTTGAAATGTAAACAGTGAAATAATTCACACGTGAAAAAATTAATTTCCAAAGGTTAGAAAGAACAAGAATAAAAGCACACCAAAAACATCATATTGTTACTGTAGGGTCGACATTTTGTGAGTTTAAAAAGACCAGTACTGAATTTACAAGGTTTTTAACTCAATAATGTATTAATACCTATTTCAGCAATGTAAAAGAAAAACAAATGACAGAGGGAATAAAACATATTTGCCATTTGAAAACCAAGTGAGATGAAAAATGCAGTGTTCCACTGAAACAACCAGTGAACCTGCAGACAACCTTTTTAATGTCAGAGCATTGATCAGTTCAGACTTCTTCGGTCTTTGGCATTCAACTAATATCGAATTAGTGAAGTTAATGATTGTACACCTCAGCATGCAAATATACCACACTTGTTATTTCCACTTCTCTGCTTCAGCTACATGAATTAATTACACAGCAAAGTCACTCCCACGCAATAATCCTTCACCTTTATGGAACTTAGCATGACAACTAATGCAGCGACGGTGCATTTGTGTGCACGTACTGTACACACCTTATTGTACATTTCCATTAAATGTTTATATGTGTCAGACAGGGTTAATTAAAACTTTACCAAGTGGGTGGAGTTCAACACATATTGGAATAATGAAGTTTTATTTAATTGCAATAGCGTGAGACTCACTTTAATAAGCAGTTCACTGTCAGTATTTATTTTCTGTGATTGAATAAACTTTCTAGCAAACTGTTCTGGTGCAAACTCCGACCACCTGGTACTGTAAGAGAGTTAATCCTACTGAGGATTATTTGCATCCCTGTGAGAATGTGACATTTCACAGTCAGCAAGGGAACTAATGGTCACTACAGAGGGAACTAATGTGATTACACTACGGGCAAAAAATTCAAATTAAGTGAAATAACAGTAACCCTGGGGGGGTAGGGGGCTTCTTCCTGTTGTTGCTGTAATAATAATGCAGCGCAGGAGAGGACATGTTCCTGGGTCGGCTAGAACCTGCTGCACTGGCCACTCTGAAGACAGGAGAAAGACTCAGTCAGATTTCACAGACATACTCACACATACACACACTCACACACACACACTGACACACACACACACACACACACACGGAGGTTTGAAGTACAGTATATGTGCATAGATAAAAAAGAAAAATCAGTTTCCTACACATTGATGACAAGAAACAGACAGAGCACATAGAAACATACAGAAGAAGATGAAAAAGCAGGATGGATGTGTGTTTTTGAATTGAATTTTGAATTATTAAATGAAATCATGCAGCAATTTCACAATTTTTGCACTTTTCTTATGATGATATTAAAGTCTAGTGACTCGGGTGTGTCTGTGTGTATTTACAACCAGTCCACACGCTCCATACACTCAGAAACAGGAAACAAGTGCTGTGTTACTTATGTCAAAAAAAAAAACGTCAGCTCATTCAGCGTTATAAACACCACCAGCTACAAACAAACTTCCTCTTCCAAAAATCTTCGTCCATAACTGTATTGTATGGTCCCTGCTGTTTCTAGTTTTGCACAATTTCTAATTAATGGCCAACACTTTTGACACAAAGACTAAAGCCTCTAAATCTGATGGAGTAAAAAAAAAAGTCAGATCATTTTGAAACAGGGGATTAAAAAAAATGACAAATATAAAATGCAACTGTAACATAAAGATAATAATAACTAGTTCTTGTTATGTCCAGATGCCCACAGATCAAACGACATGAGGTCTTCAAGTGGCTCAAATCCAGATTATCACAACTTTTAAACACATTGTTTTCCATACACTCTGCATATAAAGATGAATCAAATGAGAAAACCAAAAAAGTGTTCACTAAAGGAACATTTCCCTTGTAGGAAAACTCTACTGAACAGTGTGTTTAAGACAAATAAGCCAGATACTTTCTCACTATATTTCACATCTGTATCAAGAACTTTGTCTTGTAAAGCCAAGTTCCCAAGGACCTCTGCAATCAAGCTCAAGCTTGTTTTGATGAATGAAACCACAGCCAGACCTGGGTCAAACAGCACATGAAATCTAAAGGTTTGTTTCTGGGACATTTACACGGTTTCATTTTTTTTAGTAAAATCTATTATTAACAACCAGCTTCAATCCTTTTTTTTGATATATCCATAAGTGTGTGACTACATGCTGTTTGACCCAAGTATGATGACAGTATTTGTAAAGTTAGTAGAGGGGGGGGGGGGACAGTCAGCGAGCAGGTGACAGGGTAGGTCTAACCCTGGTGCAGAGTGTTTCCTCCGGGCCTGGCTGTAATATAAATGCAGGGAGGGAGAGGAAAAGGTCTTGGCGCGACTGCTGAAAGGCCTTGGAGGAGGACCCACTACAGTGTCTAGTCTGGGAGAGAGAGGGGACACTCATGTACACTGCACATACACACAGGAAAGACATTGAAGGTTAGATAAAAGTGACAGTAAAAGGGTTATATAGGGTCTATAAAACTAATAAGAACTGCAGAAACATCTATGGAAAAGTCAACTTGTTCAACTCTCAGTAATCAGCAAGAAAGGCAAATATGAAGATAAAAGCAAACCCAGTAAATAAAGCCCAAATATCAAATATGAAGAATAAAAACAAATGTTTTTTTAGTGCAGGAAGACAGAACAGCTCTTTGAGATTTTGTCATTTATCCATGTGTGTGTGCATGTGTGTGTCCAGTGTGTCCTGACCTGGTCTGAAGGCTCTTGATCCGACAGAGCATGTCCAAGTGTCCTGCAGAGTACTGCTCTATGACGTCCTTCACATCGTAGGGACGCAACGTCTCCTTAAACTTCTTCTTTGCAACGTGGAACTTCATGATCCTACACACACACACACACACACAAATAGTATTGTAAGAAATTATACCTGAAAAAGGCTGCAATTACCACAACTAACCACTAGATGGCAGCAGAATCTATGAGATATCCACCGCACGCTCCCTGTTACGTTTCACTTGTTGATTTATTTTGTGCTGAGATTCAAAAATATTATTAAAATCTCAAATACCTCAGGGAGCGTCTAATGGGAAACCAGAGCTCCCTGTCAAATCCTCAACAACCAGAATGAACGACTTTAAAGCATAACGCACCGTCTCCATGTATTTGATGAGCAGACCCACTGTAGAGTGAATAATATTGATACAGGTAAGAGGATCTATGCCCCTCGGTTCATTTTGATTCCCCGGCGGCTTCTGCTGCTCTCCAGTTGCCTGTTTTTCTCACTGTCTAAATGGAAACAATGGTGACAGTTGACCCTCTGTAATAACAGTCCTGACAGGGGAGGGGGGTGTCCGACGTTCAACCTGACACCCTGGGAAAGCCCTGGGCTGTGGCTACCCATGGAGGAGGCCTGCTGGGTGGGCAGGCCGGACGCAGTCGGGTGGTAGAGGTGCTGTGTGTGTCTATATGTGTGTGTCTATATGTGTGTGTGTGTTCTGAATCTTTCAAACCTGCAAAATATCACAAAACTTCAAAACAGGTGAATGGATATTGTAACCGGACTATCATTCAAAAGAAGGGGGAGGGGGTCTGGAGACAAAATTTGATTTGTGTCAAGAGTGAAATAAAATTTTAAAAAAAGAGGCTGCACTGATATTGTTACATAACTTGTGCAATCCCCTTATTACTAAACCAATTTGGAGAAAGTTGGATGTGACACTGTGTTAAACCCACCTGACACCCATACTGTGCAGGCGGGGTTCAGGTGGTCTGAGGAAAATGATCACATCATCAGAGAGAGGTAAGAATATTGCACTGATGAGACCACCGCAGGCAAATATCATTATTGAATCTAATTATTAATATGAATACTTGAGGACCCTGCGTAAAAATATACATCTTGTTAACAGATGTGCACATGTCATGTGTGCCGTTTGCTCCGAGTGAGCAGATGAGATTTTGTGGTCGATGTGGAGAACATCTGTATCTGTTGAGAGGATTATTATCAAAAAAATAATATATGCACATTCTATTCAATTTTGATTAAGCCAGTGGGAAATAGTCTAGATAATGATGGTGAGATGCAAAATGTTTGTTTACAGAACAGACTCAGAAAATGATGAAGGAGGATTTGTTTGCACAAAACTGTGATTCCTAATGATCTTGGCTTGGATTCCTCTATTACTATTATTATTATTTCAAACCGTATTTGTGAGTAAAACATGTTAGTGGCTTCAGGTTTGTACTGTAGCTGCAGTTAGGACTCATGGTCACTCTGTCTAGCTGATGACATCAACAGCTTCATCGGTTGAAGAAAGGCGCATTCACCTTGATGAGAACAAGGATTCAGAAAGTATCTGATACCTGCCTTTTCATTGCAGGTGGATTATTAGAAACCCTTAGAAACCAGCTTATAATGGAAATCCTGCTCCATTGAGAGAATGAAATGGACTTTTCTTTTCACACTGAAAAATATGAGGAGGGTGAGAAGAAGCGGTGGAGTCGAAGAAGACAGTCGGCCCCAGTTGGATAAACGTTGGCTCACAGGGTGCCGGTGCCGGTGTGAGACAGAGGGTCGCTGATGCAGTGAATACACACAACAGTCATCATTCATTCACACACACATGGAAAACAAAAAAACCCTGTTGAGTGCTGCCTGCTGCACCCCCCCTGCGGCAAACTCCTCCAGCTCAGCGGTAGGTTATATAGATGAAGACAGAAAGATGGAGGGAAAAGAGAAGAAAAACAAAAAAGCAGCATCGCTTGAGGAAACCAAACATCATGTGAGTCTCAGCACTCGTGGTGGAATGTATCATGCAGAGTTGGGGGGTGTTACATTATGGATTCAGTTCACTCTCTTGAGCCTCGGGGGAGAGGAGACGTATAGATATTGTTATGTTGTTTTCATTGTATATTTATATGTTTATAACCTCCTTCTACAGACATAACTTTTGATTGCTAGTGCATTTGTGCCTGTGCATGAAACTATAAAACACAGGTATACATGTACAGTGTCATGCAAAAGTTTGGGTACCCCTCGTCAAAATTTGAACAGTTAAGCAAATGGAAGATTAAATGATCTCCAAAAGGATGAAACACTGTTTTGCAATATTTAAAGCAATATCATTGTATTATTTTTGTTTTCTACAGTTTTAGAGTGAAAAGGGAAACAAAGCAGCAGCCTGCAAAAGAATAAAACCCAGGAGACTTGAGCTCTTAGCTAACTTTGACCAACGTATCAGACAAGATATTTACTATTTACATGCTGTGACTGTTTCCAAAGGGGGGGCTACTAGGTACTAACTATGCAGGGTGGACAAACCTTTTCTGTTGACCCTTTTCCTTTTCTGTAATTTTGAAATAAAATGTAAAAGAAGAAAATAAATATATATAGATAAAAATGTAAAGGGAATGTGTCATCTGTAACTTTCTGCCTTTTGGAGATCATTTCATCTTCCACTTGCTGAACTGTAACAGAAATTGTGACCACTTTTGCATGACACTGTATCTACATGTTATTTGCTCTTAAACTGTGTGTCTGTGTGTTACTTGGTGGTATTTTCATCATATGACCTCAACTTCAGGAAGCAACTGTAGCCTACAGTACAGTACCATACAATATATGATCAACAACTACAGTAGCCAGTCTGTACATTCACATCACCAGCTGACTCTGGCGCTCGCTCGGTGAGCTGTAACTGTGGATTCAGAATCAATGGACGGAGGTGAGAAAGAAACGGTCCTGAGGGAAGAGTTTAAATGATCTGACTGATCAATACAATGCCCTTTATCAGCTCCGAGGCGCCACAGAGTAAATGGAAACAGATAACACGAGTCAGTATGAAGAGCAGGACGCCTTCAGCGGTACTGTATGAACCTTCCTGTCGGTCGGTAACAACACTGAATCCAATAAACCCTCGGAGGTACACTGATAATCAATAGTTCATCAGATTCCAGGGGGAGGAAACGGCCAACTCAACGCTGACTTCTCAAAACTAAACATACACCTCCGTGGCCACACAGGGACACACCAGGAGTCAAGAAACACTCTAGTAGCCATTTCAATCTTTGTGCTAAGCTAAGCTAAGATGCTGCAGATGAGAGTAAGCATCAATCTTCTCATCAAACTGTCAAGAAAGTGAATATGTTAGTGACAAATGGAAGCAGAAGCTGTGGAAATAAGACATAAGTGGATCTGGTTGACAAAATAAAAGCCCTAAAGTAATTGCAGAAGATGACACACTGTTAGTCTCTGGTTAAAAGTTTTATATTCGGGAGCAAACTGTGGAGAGTTCTTTCAGTTTGCAAAAAAAATGTAAAAGAATAAATTACAAGTTGTGAAGCGTGTCTAGGATTTGGGTGATTTAGAGACGCTTTGGTTGGGATCATCAAAGTCTGACAGCAGCAGGAGCTCACCTGACAGCTCTGATGACGGCCTTGAGGGGAGCTGATAGATCCTCCACTGTAACATCGCAATGGCAGCCCCTCTCATCGAAGGAATCCTCCGTGGTCATGCCTGCGTCCACTGAGAGAGACAGAACCAGTCATTTCATCAATAAATGTAGCGCCGTGGCAAATTGTTTCCAGTCTTAAAATTCATAAAACACTTTCTGCATAGCGAGTCCTGACAGGAAGTCTCCAAGAATGTTTCAAACTGATACTATTTTGGCTTTTAAGAGGTGAAAATTTATGCCTCACTTGGACGGGATCTTTAGGAATGGGCCGCGTTTCGCCAACTCAGCTATGTAAGGTGAGAGAAAAGGATATATACAGTATGTCCTCAATGCTGCCAATAATTACTAGAGTGGGAGACGCAGACGGAGGGACAGAGAAAAAGAGAAAGAGTTAGAGAAAAGCAAACAGAAAGAGAGTGAATAACGATAGGAGGTTATAAAATGTGTTTAAATTAATGATAGTGGGGAATAGGAGCAGGAGCAGAGGTGCTATTAAAAGAGGCAGCAATTTCATCTATTTCTGTAGGAAGCAGGACTGTAGGAGATTTCAAGCACATAAGTGTATGATTCAAGTCTGTTAAGTGCAAAACATCCAGTTGGATAAAAAAATAAATGCACAATGCTCAGAATGTAGAGAGGACAGGCAATATATAGAAGCACTGTTATGAAAAGGTTGTTTATGTCTTAAATGTTAGAGGCCGACTTCTAAACAGAAGCCTGACACATCGCTGCATCAAGTATCATCTTATTATTGTTTACCATCTTCGTCACCAATATGCTCTCAAAATTCAGCCTGACACAATGACAGATGGTATGTTTGGAAACTCTGGGATCTCCACTAAGATGTTTCCCAGAAATAACTTCGTAATTTTGAATTAATCACTTGGAACAAAGAGACAACTTTGTGGTATTTGAGTTATTTTTGTTAGCTGTATTGAGTTTCAATCAGACACTGACTTCCAGGAAAAGTTTCCTTGAAATAAACATTAATTATCATTGGGGAGAGTTTATCCTCCATATATGGCGAGTTTTAACCGTTTTTTTTTTTTTGCATGTTCAGATAATTTGCTGTGGAGTGACTAAAAGCTCATTATACAAATATTTTATAGGAGCTGATGAACTGGAAGTCGATTAACTCGACTCCTTCTCAGTTTTTCCTATGATTAGTGCAAAATTACATCGTTCTTTCTGACAAACTTTATTAAAGTAATTTATTCAGAAATTACAGGCCTGTAATATAAAGCGATACCAGTGGATTTGAACAAAGACTGGCTGCACAGCGTGGGTTTAAAATGACTGGCCCACTTGCAGCTCGATGGGGTTTCAGAGATTAAATCATGTCACTTTACATCCACTGTAATGTATAGTATAAAAAAAACGGCACACTGAGCTGAAAGTGCTCGTTTTGTCATGTGTTGTCTTGGTTGGTCGCCCTTTCAATTCAGCGCCACTCACCATCTGGGGCCGCAGTGCGAGTCTGGCTCTTCAGCCTCAGCGACGGCCTGAAACGGGTCCGATCATTGAAGCTCCAGCTCTTCTGCACTTTAGCCGGGCTCCCTCCCATCAGCTCCGTGCCGCCCACCACCTCGTTGCCAGGGGAACAGCGCTGGCGGTCATTGATGGATGTCTGTCTGCTCTTCATGCTCTGACCACGGGGGCTCGCCATTCGGACCCGCTCCTTAAAACTCAACTTCTGACTGCGGGGAGGGAGGGAGGAGGAGGAGGGAGGAGGGAAAAGAGAAGAGAAGAGAAGAAGAGGAGGAGAGGAAAAACATTCACAGAGGTAAAGGGGGAGAGGGATGATCCGGGGACAGATGGACAGGAACGACAAAGTGAGAGAAATTGAGGAAAAAGAGAGTGATAGACAAAGTGTGTGAGAGAGGTTGGGGTTGATAGAGAGACACAAGAGGAGAGAGAAAGAGAAAGAGAAAAAAAAAGGTAAGCTGTCAACACCAATTTCCCCTCAGACAGTGAGAAGAGTTCAGAGTGCAGACACAGGGCAGCGTTCTGTCTTTTCCTTCAGACCAAACATCATCCATCCGACCGACTGACATGCCCAAAGCACCAGAACAAAGCCAGAACTGGCCGCCAAGCCGCCAAAAACAAACCCTCGTCCTGAAGTGCTGCCATCCTCAGCCTGATCAGCTGATAACCGATCCATGTGTTCACTTAATAATACAGAGCTAATGAGATTTTTTTTTTTTTTTTTTAAAGGTGATTTGTGAAGCGTGGCAACGTTAATACATCATCCTCGCATTCATTTTGAGCCAACCTTAAACAAATGAGACCATTACTGAGAGGAGCGCCTGACAGCCTCAAAATGGTGTTTTCCATCATGAGGTTTTTTCTTTTTTCTCAGAAAATGTTCTTTCCAACGTTCTTCCGGTTTAAAGAAACAGATTGTGATGACAAATGACTTCCAAATCAATCAGCAGAAGTTATCAGGATTTAACAGAAATGTCTTGGTTTAATTTTGCCAAACACTAAACACAACCTCCATTTTGGTCTCATGTGTTCACTGTACTGTACACCAGAGTTTTATATATATTTATCAGTCTGTACCATAAATCCCATATATCATACTATTAAAACCACCATCTTGTTTTAACCAGTCTTCATCCACTATATAATGTGACTTTTTGTCAGTTTAATAACACAAGGTTGCAAAAATGTGGAGTAACTTTTTATCCACATGATGTTTGGTAACTTTCCAGGGGATGCACACAGTTCCCAATCAGTGAGACCCACTGCAATAAACTGTTTGTTTCTAAGGCAAATAGACCAGCATGCAATGCAGCAGACCAATGAGACAGATGCAGGGTTCCAACACATTTTCCATGCCACAATTTAACAACTTCTCCAGACCTTTCTATCACCTGAATTTCAGTTTTAAACACTTAAGCAGCAGTGTTTTTTTTCCAGGCATAATCCAAAACTTTTACCGACCATGGGAAGTTTTTCTTTTTAATTCACTTTCCGTGTTTTCCTAATATTTTTCTGACTTTCCCAGACGTGTTTGCACTTAAAAACACATACCGGCACTTATTTGGTATTTCTCAAAGCAGAAATAAATATTTCTCCTGAACAATAAGTGGCAGCCAGTCTGCTGTGGTTAATACACCAACAACCACAAAGTCTCTTAAATACAGTGAAGGAAGCTGGATATGACAAAAATACCAGTATAGAATTCACAGTTATTATTTATACCACTCTTTTTTCACCTCTAACAGCAAATAATGACTGAAAAGAGGAATGCAGCAGTAATGCAGGGTGCATGCAGTAAAAAAAGAGGAAAAGCTTTTAACACCCATATTTGTATGCTCAGATATGCATAAATAGCACACTGTGTGTTGTCGGGGGAGGAAATTTTAGGTAAACTGGGTCCAGCCTCATGAATGGAACATTTTATTTGTTTCTTTTTAATATTTTACTGTTAAAACTGATCATAGAACAGCATCTACAATAAAATAAAAAACCTAGACAAGAACCAACTTCTGGTCCTGAAAAGGTATTGAAGAATAAAAACAAAACTAAAGATACTCATGTGGCTGGACTGGAAACAGTTTCAATCCATTTTAACTGGATAATATAGATTAAGAAATATAAAATAAAGGGGAATTTAGACCTTATATTACTCTGGATTTTAACTTATTGTACTGTTTTACTGAGAAAGCCGAACATTTCAAAGAAGAAATACAATTTTACTTTTTTTTTTAGTTGTTACCTTTTTACAGCTATCTTGTTTTACAAAGTAAAGTTTTGGTGGAATTCCCCTTTAATTTGTAACGTGGTAAAATCTTGTTCACGTTCGACAGGCAGCAGGCAGCAGCGCTCGTCTCAGATAAACTCCTTGGTGGAATAAAAAGGGTCAGGGAGGGAGGGAAGAGGGAGAAATCGTGGCTTCTTTGTTCTCCTTCATGCCATTAGTTAGTCATTCTTTCAGGTTATTGGGCTAAGGGCCGGGCAGAGAGGATGCTGGGTAGGTAGGTACCTCCTATATTTCCGAGTGTACCTTCTGAAGAGCCTCCCATTACTTAGACCCTTACTAGAGCAAAGGAGGGAGAGATGGGTGGAGGAGAGAACGGAGAGATAGAGGAGGAAGGAGATTAAAAGAGAGAAAGGAGAAGAGCAAGTCTCTGATGTCACAGTACAAACACACACAGAGAGAGAGAGAAAGAGAGGAGACGTCTCTCAGTGAAGGGTGGGTGAACGGGGACGTGGTGGAAGGTAAACGCACCTGAACTCAGTTTTCCATCACTACTACTAATCCGTCTCAAAGCCTCACTCTGCACCTTCACAGCCTTGACACAGTTTTAACCAAACTACTGATATGTGCTTTGCTTGGATTTGGCTCTTCATCCATGCAGGAGAGCCGCGAGTCAACTGAAATCATGTCTTTTCAACGCGCTGATTGTTCTTTGGACATGTGGTGAACAAATTTCCTGCCCGTGTGTTTCCGCAGCGAGAAGTTCAAGTGTAGTGCGGTCCTGAAAAAAAGAAAACAAAAACCTGGCTACGTTCACATCCAGTGTGGTGCGGTTTAAATGAACTCTATCTGGAAGGTTTGCCGGTTTGCTTAGTTTAGTGTGAATGCACAAAACACAAACACAAATAATGTGCAGCACGATTTAGAATAAAGCTTGTTTGGAAGTCAACTACAGGATGCAGCAACAGTGTCCAGGCTGAAAGTAGTCAGAGTTACACTTTAAAGGGATAGTTCAACATTTTGGCAAATTGGCCCATTGCCATAATCCCTATAGTTTTAGGAGTAGGTTCGTTACCTTTAATTAACGTTACGAGACAGAGTTGTTTTAGAGGTAAATTCATGCAAAACCGCTGATGCGCGTTGCCTTCAGGGACAGTTTTTCAGCAAGCAGTCTCTGTATTTGCCTCTAAAACAACTCTGTCTCGTAAAGTTTCGTTATTATCTCATAGCGTGGTGAATGTGCAGGTCACAACTTGTCCACCAGAGCGTTTTGGAGTTGTTGGATTGTGTATTTGATGAGTTTGATGAGGGAAACCAAGAAATTCCCTGAGCCTCTGTAGCGTAGCTCTGAGCAGCTTGCGGCTCTGCTCCGCTGTTCTAAAAATAGCTTGCACAGACAATTAAAGGTAACGAACCTACTGCTATGACTATAGGGATTATGGCAATGGGACAGTTTGCCAAAGTGTTGAACTATCCCTTTAAAGAAAAAGTTCATGTTCATTATCACTAATCAGAGTTTCAATCAGTGGACTGAATTAAACTTCTGCACCAGGAGGTTCAAACACACTCACACACTCACACACCAAAGTACACCTGCCTACGCACATAAACTCCAGATTAAACCTCAATTATCCTTTATTTCACGTTGCTTCTCACTATTCAGCACACTTACACTCAACATGATGTCCGCTGCAGCACTTTGTGGTGCGCCTAATGTTTACTACTGCTGGTGTTTACAAGTCTGCTTAAACGAAAGCCACCTGCCCTTCAACCGCGGCACCTACCGCCACCGAGCAGCCGACAGTCTGTAAAAACCACCAATAATAACACGGAGCGATCCGCGCTGTCTTGGCGGAGCGGCGAAAACGCAGCAAAGAAACAGCGTCATAAAAGAAGAAGTGTGTGTAATTATGATTTCAAAAAGTGTAAATTGGACTTGGTGCAACAAAAGTTTCTAAGAAGGGAAAGGCTAATTAAACACAGCCCTGTCAACAGAGGGATAAATACTGTCATGGAAGCAACAACGTCTAATTAAATGGCGTTTTGTTTAAGGATGAGAAGCATATTTGCTTGTGTTGTCAGACTGTGAGAATAAACTTCTGTTTTTTTCTGTGAGACTGTCTTAGGTTTAAATGCCTGAGAAGCTGCTGGCTCAACATACGGCCCCCAAATGTTGCCAAAGAAGCGCTGCACTGTAAAAACTATACAAGCATAATTAAACTCACAAATCTCTCTCTGTCTTCCTCCCCTCTCTGAAATCCCCCACCCCCCCCCTCCCTCTCTTTTCAACTTCGCTCTGTCTCTCCTAGACTTGTGTTTGATGAGTTATATAAATACCATCCCAATGGAAAAAGTGCGTCATGGTACAGACATGGTACAGACTCCTGTCTTTGAAGGCACACACACACACACACACTCACACACATACACAAACGCACACACACATGCTCATACACAGACACACACAGAGAAAAGACAAAGAAGCCCATCACCCTTTCCCCTGCCTGAGAGTCAAGTGCAGAGAGAGACACAGCAGCGAGGAGGAGGAGGAGGAGGAGAGACACAATCAGAGATGGAGACATAAGAAACAGTTGGAAAAGTGAGGCAGGAGTAGAGAATAAAGAAGAGAAGATACCTCATACGAGAGCAGCTCTTGAAGCAATTTATTTGCTGAATAGGTTTTATCTATTTGTGTGTAAAAACACTTAATGTCTCAATCACTGCGCTCAATTCAATGGACTGAAATCGATACCTGCACTTCAGAGAATGTATGAGCTACCGTTGTTTCCCATGTAAACAAATGTCGACCTGATACCTCTGGTTTCCTTTAACACAACATATCTGCCTTGTTATGGCTCAACTGTCAACTCCATTGAGTATTTCTCAAGAACATGCTAATTATCCTTTTATTTCTTAATTGCATGGTACCGCAGTGCTTCTATCTTCCTAACAGTTTTCATGTGTTTTTTTCTTTTCGTCTTCAATCCCAGGATAAATAAACACAAAGTCCAAACAATACCACGGCTGCCCCCACTTTCTTTACCAATGGTGACCTTAGAATTAGTTCTAAAGGGTAAACAAGGGTTCAGTCATTCATGAAATTCATCAATTGGTGAACCAAGCAACGGACAAACAAACAGTCGATATGTCCCAACTCTTTAACTGCAACTGCAATCTTCACTAACCACTCACAATTACCTGTTAAATGTCAATAAACAAACAAATGAATAAATATATTCACGCATTTATCATTGCATCTTCCCAAACATGAGAAACCCAGTTTGTAAATCAGGAGCCAGACAATGACTGAACTAATAAAATTGGACTAAGGAAGTCTGCAAACCAGATTTCACAGTTTTTGACAAAAAACATTTGGACAATATTATAATTTCAAGATGTGTGTGTGTGTGTGTGTTTGTGTCTTTGGAGGAGTGAGCTGTGAGTCATACAAACCTGTAAGTAGTCTCGCCCTGCTCTTTCCTTCAAGAGTTAGTGGGATAAAGAGGAGGAGACAAAGGGAGAGAGGTCAGTATTCCAGCAGATTAAAACAGCTTTTGTACAGACGTCGACGACATGGATGGATATGGGAAGCATCAAGCCAAAAAAGAAGCAAAGAGAAAGAAAACTGTAATTCAGCAGGGTTAATTGCTGCAAAGCACACATGCAGGTTATGGCCATGCACAGCAAGGCTAAGCGTTGGCTGGAAGAAAGACAGGCATGGAAATCTCAAGGAAAGCATTCAAGTCTGGTGTGTGTGTGTGTGTGTGTGGGGGGGGATTTTGTTTTATCTTGTCCCAAGGTTGAATCAATTTAACATTTAATGAGCTTAAGCCAGTTCAAGCCCAGTGGTGCTGTATATGCGTCAGTTTATGATTATCGTTCAATGTCATTCATCCTTTTTTATTTATTTGTTCCTTTCAAAACAACGATATAGAATTGAACATTAAACATAGAAAAGTGTCCATTTTCCTGTCTTGATATTTAATTGGCTGCACTTTCTGTTTGTGAGAGCTGTATTGGATATTTTCCACATTAATCATGTATAAAACTTAGACAATCTCCAAATACAGAATTGTCAGTGAAATTGCCAACACCTCAGCAACTCCCTAAGTGTCTTACACCGAGGCATTTAACCACCGCCTGCTGATGTTGGATTGGTGAAAGTCTAAGGTGTGAATATCAGCCTGGATGTGAGACAGGTGTTAAAGAGCACGCATGCTTGGGAAACCATCCCTGATTAGGCGAAAAAAGGTTAATAACGGTTACAATGCAGCATAACACCGAGTTACACCATGGAGGAATGGAAGAGGAGTTGAGGCTGCACAGGTGAAGACGAGCAGGCACCAGATGAAGAAGAGAGATGAAGATGGAGAAGGGCAGAGCAGCAGCGGCCATGGTTGTAAGTCTGTAAGTTGTTACCTACTTGGCGGGGCTGCAGGTATGCAACGCCTTCAAATGAGGCTTCCAGGTAGCAATGGAAACCGAGTTCTCATCAGCAGCATAACTACGCCAGACACACTACGTGCAGAGTCGACAGGATAAATGAAATAATGATAAATGAAACAATTAATGGGGGTAAAGTCAGTGTGGGACAAAAGAAGAGGGCGTGGGAGGAACGTATAAGTTGAGTACGAGGTGAGAGACGGAAAGTGAGAAGGGGAAAAAAAGAAAAAGCTGATTAGTTTTTTGGGGGGTCGTGTTGATGCATTGTGATTGGGGCCTGTTGGAGGGAAGTGGGGCCGGTGATGGTGGTGCTGGTGGTGGTGGTGGTGGTGGAGGTGGAGGTGAAGGTGGTGGTGGTGGGGATACATGCCTGAGGGGGGGGAGGGCGCTTTGGTAGTGGTGCCAGGTGGCTCTGAGGTAGGGACGAGAACCGTCGGTGGAGTACAGACGCCAAGCCGCCTGGGTGGGGGGGGGGGGCAGGGAGCAGAGATGGACAGGACGCACACACGCATTCAGATGTACACACACACACAGAAACACAAACACAAACACACATACAAGACACAGAAAGGCAATGGCACAAACATGGTGAGGAAAAAGGGATTGAGATTTATGTGAACATACAACATACAGAAGGTGATGTAACCAGCTGGCAGCCATATTGGAGGTCCTCAATATGGCCATGAAGAGCAGACTGTGAATGGGGACTAATCACTTGATCAGGTGCGTGACTTGGACAAGGAAAAAAACCACCATCAATGTTAATCAAGCAGCTTTTGTGTCCAAACACAACAAAATGCTAGACCATTGCGGTGGAAGATGAGAAATTGGAAAGCTTTGCTAAAGGACGGCGTCCAGATCAGATCAGATCAGAAAACTTATGTGAGTTCCTCTGTGAGGCAACGGCAATCAACTTTCTTTGAATTTCAGTTTGAAGGCTTCGCTATTAATGTAAATCCATGTGAGGCAACATTTTAAATGAAGCCATAAACCAGTCAAATTCCCAATATCATTGAGATATTTGTAAGATTAGCTATTGCTACAGAGCCGATGTTAGTATTAAAGCAGAAGTAAGCGGAATATTTGTGTTAATATAAGTCTTAAATAGTTATATCTTCCGATGGCAATCACTTATATAGAGTGTTTGGTCCAAAACACGGGTCTGTCAGTCACTCTGCTCTGCTGTAAGCCGAGGAGAAAACTTTCCTTGTATCCTACAACCTTTATCCAATGAGGAGAGAGAACGGCATAAAGGGGCGGTCCTCTCTGTGTGTGCAGCCAAGGGATGCGCGTGAATGTGGTGACGTAGGAACGAGGGCGGGGACTGCTAACTCCATCGGCTGACAGAAAGTTAACCAAAACGACCGGATCACTTACTTCTGCTTTAACTTTAGTGACAAGAGATTCAGAAATTGTTGTGTTTATAAGACAACAGGCTCAAATGTCTTCCCTGAAGCATCAGCAAGCAACATCAACTGGGCTGAGGCTAACTGCTAGCATGTTAACTTAAGCAGAAGAAAAGAAGGTGTAGAAAATCTGGAGACAGCTCTTGTTGTGTAAAGGCATCAAGATCCATGTTGGACTCAGGATGTTTCTTCTTGACTTGTAAACAAGCACCTGTTGATGCTAATGTTGGCTATGTAGGAACAGCAAAACTGACAAAGAGCTCCTTTAAATAATGGCGATCTGTGGGTTAGAAAATTAATCATGTAGGCTACAGTTGTTTTTTGCTAAAAGGGACTTGTTTGAGTTATCTAGCTAATAATATATAAGCTTGTGAAAGATTAAAGTCTTCACCCAAGCGAAAGATAAGTAAATGGCATAGAAAGTTAAAAAAGGATATGAGTAGTTCTGCTTGTGGGGTCTCTCTCTGCATATACAGTACAGTTATGTTACTTTGCACATGTATGTTGGTTGGTTCTACTCTGCATTTGAAAACAGATGTATCTGATTATTTCCATTCTGCAGGAAAGACTTGCGTCCACCACGATCACTTTAACAGGTTGTTTTCTTTACATCTTAGGCCAATTATTTACTCGCAGCCAAACTGTACCTCCACGATGGTGCCAGGTGTGGTTACAAGATTTGTGACATGACTGGAAAGCCTTTATATAAACACTTTACACAGACAGGGTGGGAAATTAACACCATGCCACTGCCAAACGCTGGTCAGTTCTGGCCGATCTCCGTCTACTTTAAAGTCATGTGGAGATTCAATCTTGGTCTAAAATTACAGGTGGTAGACAAAATAGTTATTGCAGCAGGTGAAATTTAGAATTGACCAGCTGCTGAGGCTCGAAGACAGTGGTAATATCCTGCCCTGCACGCAGACGGAGACACACAGACACACACACACAACACACACACAACACAGTGGTTTACAGCAGGGAGAGCTGTGTGAGATGGGGGAGTGAAGTGACGGATAGAACAGTAATGTCATCCACATATTTAAGACATCAAACTGCTTCCAAGTTTCCTTTTACCTGTTGAGGAAAATGTTATGAGCTTGGCAGACAACAGACAGTGACCAGGTGCTTGATACAAAGCCAATGAAACAGAAACAAGATCAAAACATGCGCGATTAATAGCTCCCTTAGTGGGTTATTTAAGATCAATTGGGCTCCAACTGGTCTTTGTCTCGCGTAAGAAACGGATACGAACTGATAACAGGGAGGACAGACAAGATACAATTAAATGTAATTAATTATTCACATAAATATGGATCAAAATATCGCACTTATGTCATTTTAAGATCTGGCAACACACGGTAAGACTGATTTACTTTTTTTTTTTTTTTTTTTAATCTCCACTATATCAGTGTCCTTTAAACTTCTTATTTGGAAATGAAACACAAGTGAATAAACCCCGACTGTACTCTAAGTTAAACTGCTGCTGTACTGCATTGTGCACATGCCCATTACGTAACAAGTAGAGTAAGTTTAGTAGATTAAGGATGAGTGAAGACATAGCTGTAACAAAAGGATTTCCAAGTTTATCACTAGGAAGAAGCATCTGAGAAATTGTGGTGATGAACAACATGTACAGGGTGTTGAGACTCACACTGAAGCTTATGGTTTCCATTTTTTTTCTTCCTTTCCCGTTGGTGACATAATCTACATGATAAACGGTTCGATAGCTTCATTTAACAACAATAGACTATGACGTGTGTGACATATTCAGTCTGGATGACCCCTTTATTAGGACATAGATGTCATAATTTACCATTGACAGTTTGAGTAACAATTTAGATTTCCAGGTTTATTCCCACTTCCAAATATGTACTTTTGAAAACAGGGGTAACTGTGAAGATTTGGACCTAATATCTGTGTGATTGCTTGTGTTGCTTGCTTTGATAAAGTCGTATCACACCAGATGCCACAGCCTCGTATTTTGACAATAAAGTTGAGTCAGTGTGGTGTGACCATAACTGATAGAAATGATGACTAAATCTAAAATAATGTGGCTCAGATTGTACAAATTGTTACAGATTTTTCTTCTAACGTGGAGGATGATTCACAGAGAAGACGTACACACACACACACACACACACACACACAAACAAACTCACTCAGAGACACAAACACAGAGAAACACACACACACTCAGTTCCACACTTCACTTGCGGGCCCGCACACTCCACAGCAGATATTTATTGTTCATTAAAAAGTAATGCAGCTGGTCTTGTCTATTACAATGAGTGACACTTTGGAGGAGCGTCTGCCCGGGGAATGATCGCCATGGAAACGGCTCATAAATCCCAGCAGTGTGCGACGTTGCTGTTGGACCTGAGAGACGACAGTTGCGCCTCACACACTGTTAGCCATCATTACCTACACACCCTGACAGAGTAAGTGGAGATGGGCAACACGCACACACACACACACATATACACACACACTCCCATTAAGTGCACACTTAATGAGACACCTTTACTCTGATAGGAGGACAGATGGTAAAAAACACACATTCACACACTCCAACATACTAGTAACACACTCATCAAAGGGTAAAGAGTGGACACGCACATATTCAGACACACACACATGAAAATGGGAACATTAAAAGGAGAGAAATTTCTCTGTATTCACACCGGTCGGTCCTCAGCTGCAGCTGCTGCAAATAAAAACTGTGAGTAAAGGTGAAGTGTGTGTACGTGTCTACCTGGATGAGGCTGGCAGCTGGGTTCCTCCTCTTTTCAAAGTGCTTCTGTCGATGCTGCTCCTGCACCTTCAGGGCAAAACCTGAACCGAGGATGCCCTTCACACAAACACACACACAAACACACACACAGATTTCAACTTGCAGAAAATTTCCCAAAGATAAATCACGACGGTCTCCAACTCCTGTTAGCATGAGCTTCATGAAGCTGTGAGGACATTAAAGCAGAAGTAAGTGATATATTTGTGTTAATATAAGTCTTAAATAGTTATATCTTCCGACAGCAATCACTTACATAGAGTGTTTGGACTGAAACACGGGTCTCTCAGTCACTCTGCTCTGCTCTGAGCCGAGGAGAAAACATTTATCGTATCCTACAGTTTTTATCCAATGAGGAGAGAGAACGGCATGAAGGGCTGTGTGTGCAGCCAAGGAACGCCGTGAATGTGGTGATGTAGCCACGAGGACTGTTATGGTGCGTTCAAGGAAACTCGTATTTTTCCGACCGTGAAGTGGTACCAGTTCGATCTGGTACGAGTTCACCGGTCGGAAGTTAGGAGTGGCCGTTATAGTGACTTTCACCGGTAAAACAGGTCGGGAAAACACGAGTGGGTTGCCTGGAACGCTACAAAGTCGTAAGTTGTGACTTGAAGCTGTAATTTACGATTTCAAAAGCCTGCCTGGAACGCAGCATTAGCGAAAACGACCGGACCACTTACTTCTGCTTTAAAGCCGCTTTTTCACTAAAATTAGCGGGTCGAGGCAGTTTTTTTAAACGCGGGTCGACCCGCTAACACTCAGCATTTGGCTCCTTTCCCATTGACCAAAACAAGCTGGGTCTGACTCCCTGCTGGCAAGCTGCGTGGCCTCCGCTTCCATCGCTGCGCGTCTGGTGACGTCATCACGCTGGGATCGCGTTGATGATATCATAAGTGCGACAGAATTCAGGGAAGTAAACAATGGAGAGCAACATGTAAAGCGAGTCAGGCGGTGGTCAGTGTTCTTTCTTGTTTTGCACTTTTGCCCGTCTTCAAAACGGTCGAAAGGCAGCGGATGATGAACAATTTTCGAGTGTTGAAATCAATCGCTCAAATTCCTGTCTCGAATGCGAGCAGAGCTTTGTTTTGGTACGTGATATGAGACGTGACTGGAGCCATGTTGTGACTTGGCGTCACGTAACGCCTAACATCATCACGTAAATTAGTGGGTTGACCCGGGTCTGGTGTTCCCACTGCAAACCGATCAGAGCTGAGCTGATTGAAAGCGATTTTAACCCGCGTCGCTTGCCAAGTCATTTGACGTGGGTCGACGCGCCTTTCCCACTGCCACCAAAAGCCGATTGTTAGTAGGTTTAAACGGGTTTTTTTGCCAGTGGGAAAGGGGTATAAATGTCATCAGTCACAGTGTGTTGATGAGTTTGACTCACAGCTGGCAGGGCGAAGAAGGAGATCCCCAGCAGAGCAAAACCAGCTGATAACAACCGTCCTGTCCACGTCTGTGGGGTCTTGTCACCGTAGCCGATGGTCGTGAGGGTGATCTGAAAGGTCACAGGTCAACACTCAGGGATTTGTCTAAAAAGTTGTCCTTCGTTCATTCATCTACTACTCCCTGTATAACACAAAACATCTGAATACTTCTCACAAACTCACCGTCTTCCTGCATAAAATCTCCATTATTTTTTTTAGCACTAACTGTCTTGTCCTTGGTCTTATCCCCTCTCTAACGCCATGGTCAGAGGGGAAGACATTCAAGGTAATAAGGAAGGAGAACGCCAAATCTACAAAGTGTAATGTTTCTTATTATTTTTGTTTAGACATGAAATTTACACACAATGTTTTGACTAATTAATTTTTTCACCTTGAGTACTTTTTAAGTTCACACTGGCCAAACAAACAGCAGACCAACGTTGAATGGCATCACATCATCGTCAAACATTTGTTTTGTCGACACTGATTAAATCCAAGACACAGAAATACAAAGATGATTAAAATCAGTCTAAAAAACTGTGGTGATGGTTCTTTGATTTCCTTTCAAAGCCTTTGTGTTGACTCGAGCTTCTTTAGACTTTTTCAGGCTGCATTTTGCAAAACTGATACAATAGCTTTTAGTGTTCACCTGAAAGAAAGATGCTACAAGGCCACAGAAGATGGGAACACAGTGTGTCTGAGTGTCAATTCACACATCTAACAGGCCAGTCTCTCCTGGCTGCAGGAGAAAATTGAATTTATTGATTGAGCCTTCTGTTGTATGTGTGTTGTCTATTTCCACGTTTTCAAGGTGTAATGGGTTTTAGATGTAGGAGGAAACAGTGCAGTACAGCTGACCAAGTGTGACTTCAAAGGTCCATTTTCTGTACGGTTTTGTAACGCAGGTGCCATTTAGGTCACAGAGGAACTGTAAATGGAAATATATCACTGTTGTCAGACAAACAGAGAAAAAAAAAACTAAACAGGACAAGAAAGCTGCTCAAATGCTTTTTGCTTCTTTCACCAATTGTGCCTGTTGGAATTGAAGAAGCATTTGTACTCTGCTGAAACGGAAAACGTATTTAAACGTTGGTTTTGTTTAAATCCTTAAAACCATGGATTTTGTATGATGTTCAAACAGCTCAATGATCGGTCAGATTAGGCCACAATAAAATTATAAGATTTAAGTATGGAGCATGAAGACTGAGAAAATACTGTAGCTTTAAGAGTTCATCTGCTCAGCCCAGAAACGGTTATTCATATATGCAATAAGTGAAATGTATATAAATAATCATATCGGTTTAAACCTCAATGACTTTTAAAAGATGCTATTTTTGTGTGCACTTGTGTGTGGTACGTCCTGTGTATCTTGTAATGTGTGCATGCTCACCGTGCCCCACCACAGAGCATCGGCGTAGGTGGCAAACTCCTTGTTGAATTCTTTCTCCACCAGATAGACCAGGAAGGAGGAGAAGATTAGCACCAGAAACCCAATATACCAGGCAGTCACCAGCTCCTACAGCAAACACACACACATAACATAGCCTACATTATATTTCATACGTGTAAAGTTTTATTCACAGCCTCCGTCAAGGATTCACGATACTTGAGCCTTTATTTACTTCCATCTCCAGAGTGCTGGACTTTTTATTGGAGCAAGGTCTTTGTCCGGCTCCCTCGGTTTGATATGTAGAATCGTTCATAGTCATTAGTGCGAAGTCTCGTTACCCAAGGCCTCTCTGTCTCCCTACTGTTCCCTCTGCCTGGTCTGTCTTATATTCAGTTATTCCTCTGCCTCTTTTAGTCATAATGATACATGTAATAAATGCAGAATCTGTTTGAAGGCGAGGCTCAGTGTACTGGAAGCTCTCCTCTGCTTCCCTGTGGTACTTGTGTTCTTAATTGTAGCATTTCTCTTCTGATATAATATATATATACATTTTGAGAACTTAGTTTGTGTTGTAATATGTATTTAAACTTTATTATTACATTTTTTTTATTTCCATGTATTGTAGTATCTATGTAAACCGACTCAAATCTGTTGCTGTTTGTTTATGTGCATAAATGTTAGACTTACCGTAATAGCATTACCTAACAACTTGTGTATTTTACATATGAGATCATGTTTTATCTTATCCTTGCTATCACCTTAATACGACTAAACTTTATCCTAAATCATACCATATCATGTTGTGGTAATATAAGGAAAAAGACACCAGATAACCAATGGCAGGTGTCTCTGTGAGTATGACAGGAACCACAGCAACGGCTGATTCCAGCTTTAAATATCTCAAACCCCAAAATTAAAGTTCAAGTTCAGTTTAGACAAGACAAAAAGTGAAGTCCTACCTTACTATGTGCATAAACTACAGAGCCCAGCAGCTTCCACGTCCCTCCCCTTCGGTCCATGCGCACCATGCGCAGGATCTGGAGGAAACGGAGGCTACGCAGCGCAGAGGTGGCAAAGATGTTACCCTGGCTACCGGCTGAAACCACGGCAACGGAGGCGATGAGTACAATAATGTCTGGGGAGTTAAAGTGTGAAAATTAAAGGTCACAAGTTGCACAATATTAGTAACGGGAAGTGTGTTTGACTCACCTGCTCTCTAAATCCATCCACCTGCCCGTCCATCACCTTTAAACCAACCACTGATTCACTACAAGCTGTTTGTTTCCATTTCTATCTCTATTAGTCTTTTTCTGCTGCTCTGTCTACAACACTTTTGCTCCTCTGGTATTTCCCAGCAGACTGTCTCCCTCCCCATCGGACAAACAAGATAGACAGCGAGCCACTGGCCTTTAAATGGATGTGTTTTCATGCTCTTTTCGCATACCAGTCACACCGAATGGAGATGGGCGTGTGCACGGGCGAAAATGTTTTAACAAAAACCATTTACCGATATTGGCTCTCACAGCCTCATTATCAGAGGATAATTACAATAAAACCACTCTGTGAGATGTATATACATGTAATTTTTGGATAGAGAGTGGTGTGATACACATGAAATAATCATTTTCTGCCCAGACAGCTAATTAGTATATTCAATCAAACAGCTTGGTGTGATGATGTGTGGTTGACGATGACCTTGATTGTTATCGCATTGATATATATTAATATATCTTCTTTTTTTTTCGTCTGACAGTGTGAGACACGCACAAACACACACCTACCTATGACACAGAACGGTTTCCTGGCGAACCGGAGGCGTCCCTGCCAGCCTCGGTAGCGGCAGCAGCAGCCAGCACTCCATATCCTGATGATGTACTCCAGACCAAACACTACAATCATCACAAACTCCTGCAACAGACACACACAGAGACAGATGGAAAAAAAAAAAAACCCAAGTACTTCAGACCTTAAAATGACATAAACGTACAGGCACAAGCAATAAAGACAGTCGTAGCAAAGTGTCAAGGATTAAATTCAGCTTGTTCAGCAGCTGAAACTGTGTAGAGTGTAGTCTTGCATTCTTTGCATTTGCCATTTTTATCACTCTTTTAATTAAACTTCAATAGTCAATATAAATAAATGGAAAATAAATAGCCTAAACTGTCAGTGGTGGAGTTGAGTATATCTTTTTGGCTGTTAAAGTCACATCTTGACGTGTGAAGGAAAGAAAAACGCAGGTGTAATTAACAACATTAATAATGGCTGTATTCCATTTAGGTGTGCCAGCTCCAGGGCCCCTTATTACGCATGCTGGCTCACCAGCTTGACTTACTGTGACACCTCAGTGGAACGGAGCCATCATTACTGTTATTAGTTACACTTGTGCTTTTCCTACTGATGACAGCGCATGATGTCTGCAGGGACAAAGGCTTATTGCATAATACTATGTCTCACCTAGTATAATTAGTCACGACTATGACAATAAGTTTTATACAAGGTGTCTAGAAAGAGAATCCCACAGGAGGGGGAAACAAGTTAAACTTTCTTTTTTTAATGTGTTCAAAAAGAACCTGAAAACCTCAACTAATCATGTTCTCACTTTCTTTCTTTAGCTACTTTTTTTTTTTAAGACAGTGAACTTGCTGCAGGCCGACTGTTTTTATCACTGGAAAGACTCTGGGTGACTCTTATACTGAGGTTTCAGTCTTTATGTTAAGCTAACAGTATGTAATATACAAATGTGACAGTTAAATCTGAGTCAGCAGGCAACTAAAGCAATTTCCCAAAAATATTAAACAATTCCTCTAAAGCCTCAGCTTAGCCAAATTACATTAATTAACAAAAACAATCCTCCTCCTTCCAACAGAGCCCACATTTGCCTGGATAATCCATGCTAAATTACACTGGGAAAAAAGGCTCACACTGTGGTCTGTGGATTATCCACAGTCACTTGGACAGAAAAAAAAGACACTGCTGTTGAATTTCTAAAATGCAATTTATCATTTCTTTGAGCCGCACAGAAGAAATCCCCACTTTAATGTGTTTGAGGCAGAACATCTCAAATTAAAAACCTAAAAACCTGAACAAATGAAAACAAAACTATGTGCGAGATGAGGATATTATGATCTGATCTCCTTTTCTTCTAATCTAACTTAAGTGAAGTGATCCTGCGATCTCTGCTACTCAAGAAGCTCTTCTACTCGAGTGTCACTGTTTGCTTCACTGACATTTCCAGTTTATTTGTGGCATGTTGTTTTTTTGTGTTTTTCCTTTATCTGCTCTGACTGGTGATTTTCTGTTTAATCACAGCCTGTTAAGTTAAATTGATTTGAAACAGCACGATTTTGATCTGGAGCAGCAAGGAACCAATCATCACAGTTCATTATAGTGCTGAGGATGCTTCATCAGCATTTCTAATGCAGACATGAGGATCACTCAGCACACACACACACACACACACACACACACACACACACACACACACACACACACACACACACGTTACTATCAATTTAACCATGTGACACTCATAACTCATCAGTGTAGAATAATATGAACTCAGTAAGTGCTCCCTGGGAGACCCATCTTGATTGAACACTCACTTGTATGAATGCATGAGTGCGTGTGTGCATGTGTGTGTGTGTGTGTGTGTGTGTGTGTGTGTGTGTGTGTGTGTGCGCGTGCGTGTGTCCGTGTATGTGTGTGTGTGTCGTACCAGAATGAGCAGACAGTGTGCGGAGAATTCCTGGTGAGCAGGGATGGTGGAAAACACAGAGAGAACCAGGCATCCGAACACCAGGATAAACCTGTGGAGACATAATGAACAGACACACACACACAAATCAGCTATGCGTGATAAACAATATTTAGTCACCGAATAACAGGTTTTGGCTCATTAGTTGTTGTTGCACACACGCACACACACACACGCACACACACTGCAGTGACACACACACACAGATAATCTGATGGTGAAGCAGCAAACTACAGAAGGATGTGACTCTGCAGAGCTACATTACGCAGGAATCAAATTGCTCTAGGCATCATTAAGATCAGACCCAACGCTGATAAAAGCCTCACCAAGCTTTATTAGGCTACTGTTACCGTGGCGACTCTGCTTATTCATGCACCGTATGGATATAACCAATGCAAATTAAGAGGTTTTGCCTCCAACCTCAGGTTCAGTGTCTCACTCAAGGACCATCACGCCTACAACAGCACCAGAGCTACGACAGCCTGAGTTAACAGGTGACAGCTTCTGTTCACCACAACAAACTCTTAAAGTGCTTCACTAATTAAGAAAATAAATAAATAAATAATACTAATATACCGTATAATATGCAGTCTTCTGGTAATGACAGTGAAACTGAAGCTCCTCTTATTACCAGAGTGGACGTTTGATGTGGTGATTGCAGAGGCACACACTCTGAGACCGAATCTCCATAAAACACTGTTCACTTTACTTTACTTAACTTTATTTATTTATTTGAATTGGAAGGTGCACACTAATGGACATAGCATGTAAATACATGTATGCCGGATTATAGCAAGATGCTAATTTCTGTCCGTAGTCCCATTAACATAAAAACAGTTCAGCAGCAGTAACATTACACATAATATAAAAATAAAAATTTAGACAACACAAAAAGGCAACTATAACAACGAGAAACATACTAATCTCTAATTACAACATAAATTACACAGATTGCGTCAGTCTTCCAGTCTTTCGTGGGACCAATCAAAGGCCTCCTTACTTGCCTGACTGACCCAAAATACCCCTCCTCTCTGCCCCGCGAGGAAACCACTCAGCGCCTTGTAAGTCATATGGCGACTTGGTTAATGAGCAAATACAAATTAAAATTCATAAGGCTGCTCCCAGGCAACATATGCACTGGCTGGAGGCCGCAGCCTGCTGTTCTTCAGAGTATCTCTCAACTGTTTTCTTTTTTAAAGATGCCATCTGTCTTTTTGGATATTTATGGTCTTTGTAGATCATCAGACTTGTTTTCTGTGTGGACTGATGAGGTTCAGCCTTGTTCCCCTCTCATTCACAGACCCTCCTCTGTCTTACTTTCTCTTTAATCGTTCACACTGCTTTTTTTGTTTTTTTGTTTTTTGCCTCAGGTTTCCTCGTCTCCATCTTCCATCTCTCTGCCTGCCTGGACTCCCTCACCATCACTTTGTCTTCTCCCCTCGTCTGGATGATTGATGCCACCATTTATTTTCCATGGGAACCGGGAGGAATATGAGCAGTGGGTGTATATATGTGTATGTGTGTGTGCAAGAAGAGTGCATGAGCAGCTGAGCTTACAGCAGAGAAGAAAATGATGTTTCTTAACATTCAGCCCACATCTGCATCTGATACTGGCAACTTCCCTAATCGCTCTTTACTGTCATACAGACAGACAGGCAGCATGGACAGCAAACTGACACACAGCATCCAGTTGTGGTAGTGAAGTCTGTGTGCTTGTGTGTGTGTGTATGTGTGTTTGTGCATGTGTTTGTGTGTGTGTGTGTGTGTGTGTGTGTGTGTGTGTGTGTGTAGCCACTGATCCTCCTGAGAGTTGACTGTAGTGTATATATATATATTATATACACAGTATATATTTTATTCAAATAACCTCCATGTACACAAAAGTGAATAAGTGGATCTTGAGTTGAGATTGTTTTGCAAAATTGAGGGTTAATCTTAACTTTTGAGCAGTTTGTGCTGTTTTTTTGTCCAAACATTAAAAAACAATTAAAGGGAACATTCAAAGCCATTTTTGTTTACATGTTCTGTTGTCCCCTCCGTCTTCTCTAACGCTCTTTGTCTGCTTTCAGATTTAATTACCGCTGTTCCAATCTGTTGATGAGACACGAGCAGAAACAACAGAACAATGCGCTCGCAGTTGAAGCCTTGAGCAGTGCCACAAAGAAAAATTAAGAGCGAGCAACTGCTAACCTTATAGAGTGGTTTCAAATCAGGCTGCAGCGTTTCTTTCTACTTACATATAATATATATACTGTCTAAAAGTGCATGCCGTTAACGTCATGTCTAAACAATGTAATGCTGGTTGGAGGTTGCAGTTAAAAGTATATGTACAAACACTGCACTGTAAATTTGATCCACTGCCTGTATAAATAACATGTACAGTACATGTAAGAGTTTTCTATGTAGCGCTGACTGGAGAGCAAACAGAGAGGAGCTGGAATTATTCTCTGAGGAAAAAAAAGTTGACATTGAAAATGTCATTTTTGAGAAACTGAACAAAATAAAACACAATTTTGTAGATGCCACCTGAGCCCCTCTCTCTCTTTTTCTGAAAGCTGAACATGGTGTTTTAAGGATAATAGCAGATTAAATACTGCAGGTCCTGACACTCAGAATTGATTTATAAAAGAAAATCTGGCAGCAAACTGTAATTTCACAACTTTTCATTTCACCCCACAAGGATAAGGTAATAAAATAAAAAAGTTCAGTTGAATGTCACTCAACAAAGTGAAACAACTCAGGCTCTGTGGGTGTACAATATGTACAGCTGCGAAATTAAACATAAATCACACATAGGAAAGATTTTTATCTGTCTTATCTATCCATATAAGTCAAATAAGACTTATTTATCAAATCAAAATGTGTTTGCCAAACATTATGACGAAGTGAAGCGCACCTTTGACCCTTTGGATATAAAATGTCATCACATGTTGGGGATGATCCATTGAAATTGTTTTAAATCATTTTATTCTATTAGACATTTGAATGAAGTTCAACACGTGGCTGCATACTCTCCCTCTCTCTCTCTCTCTTTCATTATCAAATTTAAAATAAAAAAAAACCTTCAAAAGATTCAGAATTCACAATTGGGCATTGAACAGGTCTCAACCAGGTTAATCATAGTCTTTTTACTACTTTCTACTCAAGCTTTCAAGGCCACCGTAGAGATGTAATGAAAGAAAGCATTGTTCATACGCTGCATTCAGAATAATGGGACGCCGCTAAGCTCATGGTTACTTTGACCCCTTCACCTCGATTTGTGAATGAACATTTGTGCGAAATCTGAACAAGGATACCTGAGATATTCATGAAAATAGGACAGACGGACGGACGGACGGACAGACAACCCAACAACATTAACGCCTCTGGCTGTCGCTCTTGCTCTCGGCACAGAGGCAGAAAAATCCTCATGTTTCTGTTTGTACTCTCTCTGTTCACAGACCTCGAGATAATAAATAACAGCAAAGTGAATACTGTACGCCTCAACGACAACAACAGAGCAGAGACCTTGATTACAGTCTCTGCAGACGTCAGCCCAGCAGCAGAAATTGAATAGCTTCTGCAATTTGCATTCAAACTACATCATAAACAAAATCTAAGAGGCATTTCCCCCTCTGAGTGAGACAAACGTCACCTGCCAGAGGAGGAGGGACGGCCCCTGAACCTTTCACTGACAGAGACTGGAAACGCAACATCTGCCCTCAGATGATTATTGTTTTTTGAGCATCAGTTGTTCTGGTATTTGTTCACACAGCTGGAGGAAAAATGCGACACTTTTCGATGATTGGACTTGTATATTTGTACTTATTAAATCACTGGCAGATGCATTCAACATGTTATGACTTCATGCACCCAGGCTCAAGTGTGTGTATGTGTGTGTGTGTGTGTGTGTGTGTGTGTGTGTGTGTTCTGTCTGTCAATTGATGACGAAACTGTTCGATGGCAGGCGACATGATGAATGAGAAGCTGATATTGAATGATGGGTGCAAGATGATGGGCAATCAATAAGTCTCCTGCATTGATCCCTGAATTAGCCACTTGATCAGTCACTCACAGAGATGAATTGCCGATATCAACCTGTGAGGTATCTTTGAGGTATCAGTGGTGACAGGTGTGTTGGGTTTATGGATCTGAGGAAAGGTCGTCCAGTAGTGATATATACGTATCTATAAAGTAGATGATTTGATTAAAGAGTAAGTGTTAATTTAAACTCACATAACACGACACTATGTATGAAAATCATCTTCCAGAGCAGAGCTGAGAGCCAGTTACTGAAAAGAAACCTTCATATTTTTAGTTCTTTTTACAGAAACATCTGCTCCACTTTGAAGATTTAATGCTTTTCTTTGTTGCTCTCGACAGTGAAATTAAATATCCCTGGATTTCAGACTGTTGGTCTCATAAAATAAAGATGTCACCTTGGATGGTGGGAAATGATGCGTTTCTGCTCTCCATCATTCAGCTCTCCCAGAAAAAAATGAAATAATCTGCAGATTAACTGACTTTTCAAATACTAAACTCTTCCATTAGCTATAGCTACATTAGTTTAAAAGTCACTGAGTGCATGAAAGGTTTTTAGAAAATGAGAGCAGCAGTAATGTGATATGTATGGTTTATTGTACAGTATATACGGGATCTATTCAGGATATTTGCTTCGGATGCTCCGCTCTGAATACCAGTTAATTCTTTTAGTTAAATGTTTCATCTGAGTGCTGCCCCTCACTGACGTCACACTGTCAGACCAAACGTCTGGTGAAATGATGCCTAACGTCCTCCGTGGACTCTGGACAAGGTCCAGGTGAGAAAGAGGGAAGGAGAGAAACAGAAAGAGAGACAGAGAGAGAGAGAGAGAGTCTGCTTCGGTGCATATGGCCGACACAAACTGCCTCAGACTTGATGCTGATGAATGACCAGTGGAGTTGGAGACAAAAGCATATACAGCCAAAAACCTGCACTGCTCCTGTAGCAGAGAGGAGGTGTACTGTATGTGTGTGTGTGTGCTTGTGTGTGTGTGTGTGTGTGTGTGTGTGTGTGTGTGTGTGTGTGTGTGTGTGTGTGTGTGTGTGTGTGTGTGTGTGTGTGTGTGTGTGTGTGTGTGTGTGTGTGTGACTGTGTGTGTGTATAATCAGATCAGGTCCTGCTGGGAGATTTGACATTTGCAGCCTGGACTCACAAGGCGGGTTTATTATCAGCATCATGTGTTCAAATGCAAACGAGACGGAGGAGACAAGTCCAGCTAGTAACTAGTAACACACAGTGATTGTGCAGCAAACTGACAAACGACTTTACAATTCACTGGATGTTTTAATGATTTTCCTTCGTGAACCTGGACCCGACACTCGTCTCCAACCAAACCAAACTACCTGCTTTAACTAACTTTTATTCATCAATGTGTCTGTGTACGAAGAAATACGTGACAGTTCTTCTAAACTGACACTATCTTAGACACAGTTGCACAATCCCATGTTTAATGATGTCCACAAATGTCACCTGGGTGTCAGAGTTTGTGTTGCTATAGTTTACAGTCGAGTATATGACACTTATGTGTGGGTGATATATACTTTTTTCCCTTTTCTGGAGATGCTCCAGTGAAGTTACAGACACCAGGAAGTTACTGTGAGTCATAGTTTACTTCATATTTTTTTCTAAAAAAGATCATATACAGTACTGTACTCAAAAAGTAGTTTGTTACACTGTAAAAAAAATAATTTAAAATCGGGTTTTCATTAAAAATTTGCAGAAAGAAATCAGATTTTATGAATGATTATGTCTTAGTTAATAAATAAATACCCACTACACAGAGGAATATTTGACTGATTTTGGCTTTTTCGTGACACGTTTAAATGTAAGATTTAAAAGAACAGACTCAGAGCTGAACTTGAGTGTGACTGTAAATCTTCTGTATCATCACGGTCGTTTACTGTATTTGTGTGTGTTATTATGAAAACATGTAGCATGCACATGTAAGTATGAATTATGAGGTGTGTTTATGAAAGAAAAAGGGAGGAACACTGTTTATATGAAATAAGCATCTGAAAGTGTGTGTGTGTGTGTGTGTGAGTGTGTGACGGATTGGGTACGTGAGAGGTCAGCGTTTTCCACACAATACGGTCTGGTATCATTATCTATTTCCTTCTTTCTTTCTGTGCCAACCATGCATACCCTTTCAATCAAGACGGAGGGAGGGAACGGAAACAGACAGCGAGAGATTGAAAGAGAAAAAGAGAAACTGAGGGAGCCAGAGAGGCCGGTCGCTCGCTCGCTCTGGAGAAGTGCATGAGTAAATGTCTCCTAATGTCAAGGTAACAAAACAAGAAGGAAACAACCGAAGATGCGACTGAAGATATTGCAGGAGGGTCGTGCGCACAGAAGACGAAGAGCGCGGGATGGTCGCAAACAACAAGAAGAAAAAAAACGCTGAATCGTGTAAATCAAAATGAGTGAAGAGGAGTTCAGCAGGTTCTCCTGGATGAAAGCAGCCGGGGTAGAAGAGGCTGCGACGGGAAGATAAAGTCTGAGCTCAGCTATTAATAACGTTTCTCCTTCTAGGAAAAGATGTGCAGATCAGAAATAAAAACAGGAGAGATAAAGACGGAGAGGCAGATTAAAGAAGAGATGACAAACAGAGAGTAGACACAGCACAGTCACACTCTCTATCTATCTATCTCTCTCTCTCTGCCATTGAGTTAGTGGTCAACGTATTGATCATGTTTTTATTGTTATCAATTGCTTTTCTTCTACAGTGATGTGTTTGTTGTCTTTTTAAACTCAAAGCGGGCTGAATGAAAGCACACACGACACTGGTAGATAACACCAAGGCAGAGAGGAGAGAAAGGCAGGATGAGAGAGAGAGAGAGAGAGAGAGAGAGAAAGAGAGGGAAGGAGTGAGAAGCAGGGATGAAGCCAGCGCGACTTCTTGCCAACAGTCTATTAGTTAATCCCTTTGTTTATCCAGTCGAGTGCAGTATCTTACCTGATGATGGCAGCGATAAAACATACGGTTTTATTTCTAAGCAACTACTTGACCAAACAGAGCCGGGCCAAGGACACGGCGCTGCACAGGCTCTGTGTTTTTTTTCTTTTCTTTTTTTCTTCTCTGCACACTTCTCCATCAAAAGCAAAAGCTGAACCATCGTCATCGTTGCTCCTGAATTCACCTCAGAAGGTTAGAGGAGTTGTGTCGGCTGAGAAAGCTTCACAAAAGGTTGATCTTTTCTAACGCAAGTGAAGGATTAAGGCTCTATTCATTATTCTGACCTGTTGATGATATACGTGTTTTTACCTTGACACCGGTGCACTGCTCCATTTCCTCTCAATGAGTGTCAATTCAAGACATTCAGTTGTAGCAACGTAAATATAACAATAACACTACACTTTTTTTTTATCTTGTTTCCTTCTCAGTTTAGATGTTTATTTTTCAGATTAAGCCAGATAAAGAAGGTTTGAAGGACAGTGTCACATCCTGAGTTTATGTAGAAACCAATAGGAGCAGATGTTCTGATAGACACTGTCCAGGGCTGAATATGATGTAACTCAAATATTTAGCTGACAAATGAATCAATAAAAATGCATTTTATATTAAATATGGCAATGTAGGGAAAGGATCATATCATGATTACTAAAGAGTCATCATATTTTTTTGGTAAAAGGGATGGAGAGATGGCTTTGAGAGGGAAGGAAAGGTGTAATACAGGCACCAGCTTTATGTTTTCTGTAAGAGTTTTGGTTACATTACAATAAATATATATATAAAAAAGAAAGTGTTTTAATATTGCAACCTCGGCAGAATCAGAACGGATCACAAATTGAAAGCCGGGGACTCGGGCTCACATCATCAAGAGCTGCCTGAAGAGCTGCACGTCTGAGCGGGAGTCAGTTTGTTTTCTTATCCCACATCTAGGAGCTGTGTGATCACAGAGAGAGAAAGAGAGAGACAGATAGTAAAGTTTGGGAGAGAGAGGGGTACAGAGAAGAAAGAAAGAGTCGGACACGAGCCAACTTTCCATGATGTGGGATGCACAGAGGATGGGTGACGGCCGGGCGCAAGAAGAGTCGGAAAGCTTTTAGTTTGTCTGTATCTGTGTGTGTGTGTGTGTGTGTGTGTATGTGTGTGTGTGTGCTCGCTAACTAGACACAGACTGACATACTGTTGAGGAGAGCCAACAGCTAACAGGGTTCATAAAAACACCAGCGTACAGCAGACACGCACACACACACACTTACACACACCCACACAGCATACATCAGATTCCTATCAGCACCCATCTCAGCACTAATACTCTACTCCAAGACTCCTGTTCAGAGTGCTGTGCAGCAGATGTCAAGAGAGACAGGCAGGAGGAGCGAGAGAGATGGTGAATGATAGTTTGCCGAGGAGAGAGAGAGAACTGTATTTCAACTTGCTTATTTTTATTGAACAGTTAATCTTGAAGGAAACCGAGTTAAAACCATCAGATTCAAGACGGCCACTGCGCTAAACACGTGCTGACAGAGCGGAGACGAGGACGAGGACGTGGTGGACGAGCCTCGGCTTCTGTGTCTCTCTTTTTTCCTCGAACTCCGTATCAATCACGTTTTTATCATTTAATTTCTGAGAACTCAGAGCACACATAAACACGGCCTTATCCAAGTCAAACCTCCGAGCCAAGGGAATTAGACGCACATCTCTGGAGTCGCTGCACAATTAAAGACCTGAAGTTATCTATTCTACAATAAACTCCTTGCTGGCTGTATACACGAAGCAGATACACCTTCCTCCTCCTCCTCCTTCTTACTGTGGTCTAAACACTGCCATTTTCCACTTAGCTGGCATTATTGTTCACTTTATGACAGAGGGCTTTACACCTTTTGTGTCTTAGGAAATCCACTGGGCTTTGTGGTCAGACTTGATTAATGCCACTTAACTATGAGCCTGCAGCCCGTGCATGAAGGCTCATTACTCAGACCGGCCAGTACGACCCAAAGACAGCTCTAAATGAATGAACACAATGGCCTGTGTGAAGCTTAACTGAGCCCGGTTAAGCCAAGACCAAAATATGGCTTGTCATACGTTGAGTATTTAGTGAAGCAGCATGTTTACTCCCTTAGTTTTCAAAGGAGAGTTTCCCTGTAATTTGCAAACGCCTGAGAATAAAAAAAACAGTTCAATATTTGAATTTGGTTTGGTTCATTTTGTGTGCAGCCTCCTCAAATCAATCAAAGTAAATAAAACGTCTGTTTCTTTAAATCAAGGGCATGTTAGATTTTTGCCCTTGAGCATCTGAAAGCACCATTTCATCTCATGAGTTAGTACAAGCTGTTCAAGTAAAGTACAGTACTCTAGCAGGGCTCACTGCAGTCCTTCATTTCAGGACCGAAACATTTGATATTTGTCAGGTTGTATATTAAAAAATGAATAATGAACGGCTGCAGAAAGTTGAGTGAAAAGAAAAACGGATTGGAGATTTGTCAAGATGTGAATATGAGTGCCACTTTAGATGTGGTTTAAGCTCAAAGCGTCAAGCTATGAAATACGTGAAGATGGAGCAGGAGATTGACAGATGGGACGCAGTGTCATCAGCGGTAATGTCCACATACTGTAGTGAAGAGATCTTGATGTACCAGTGGAACTTTATCCTTAAAAGGGGAATTATTATGGAAATATCACTTTTTGAAGGCTCTTTAACATATATTTGGGTGTTTGTCTTTGCCTTACAGCCCCCAGAATGTGAGAAATAACAAAATAAATCTGTAATTTTCAGGCTCCCGAGGTTAAAATCCATGTGGTTTTATGAGCTGTTCCCTCAGTTGTCTGACAATGATGTCATTAGTTTTCGAATTTGCATAAAACCACCCCTACCTGTGAGTACAGGTACTGAAAGAAGGGGTGGGGTGAGCGGTGGCTCATTTGCATTTAAAGGGACAGGCACCGAAAACAGCAGTTCTGAAGAGGGTTATTTTGAGCGGATAAAAAGAGCTGTGATGTTTAATCCATGGGGTATTTTGACCGCAGCATGTCATATGTCTTTAAGACACCTGGGAACTTTTTAAATTTGTGGAAAAGGGGCATAATATGTCTCCTTTAACCTCACCAATAATATATCTGACACAGGCTTCCTCTGCAGGGCGGCCTGGCTCTGCCTCAGAGACGGGGTGAGGAAGTCGGACATCCGGAGGGAGTGCAGAGTCAATAAGAGTCCTTCACGCTCAATGGAGCCAGTTGAGGTGGTTGGGGCATCTGATAAGGATGCCTGCGGGGCTCCTCCCCTCGGAGGTCTTCCAGGCATGTCAAACTGGGAGCAGACCCCCGGGGCAGACCCAGATCTCACAGGAGGGATTGTATTTCCCTCCTGGGCTGGTGGGAACGCCTTGGAATCCCCCTCAGGAGGGTCTAGAAAATATCACAGAGGAGAGGGATGTCTGAATCCTCCTGCTCAGCCCGCTGCCACTGAGACCTGAGTGGATGAAGATGACAGCTGGATGGGAGCTATGAAATAGAGCTTAAATCTCCAGCTCTCCGGGCTACACAGTGGTTTAAATCTTAATTGGTTCATATATTAAGCGATTTCATTAATACTGGAGTTCTTTTATCTCCTATTCTGTGTTTATTTACATTTTGAAAAACACTGAGCTCCTGTCAATAATTTGTGGAGATGTGTGTAGCATAGCTCACATAAACTAATAGAGAAAGCTGCATGGGGTAATTGGACAGCCTGACATAAAAAAGTTCCCTGCACATAATGAGGAAACGAAACAAACATCAAACATCAAGTAAACAAAACAACAAGGGGAAAAAAAAGAAAGAAACAAAGCCGAAGCACTGCCGTTGCCGCTGCTGCTGCTGTTGTGTGCTGAGCGGAGCAGGAGAAGATGAGAGGCTAAAACATACTGTGGCAGCGTGGATGAGGGAGTTGGAGGGGTCAAGCTGTGCTGTTGAATTGCTTTGGTGGAGTGGAGTCAGCTCATTAGACAAACAGATGGCCGACTGGTTCCCTTAGCACGGAGACAGGGCAGCTCGACTGGAGAGAGGCTGACTCAGCGCAGCTTGGGAGTGCAAGTGTGCGAGTTTATACTACATATACGTGCCGCTTATTGGATTTTTGAGTGTCGAGCGCGCGCGTGTGTACGTGTGTCTGCATGAATATTCATATAAGTTGTTATTGTAAACCCAGTCCAAGCAGCTACCAAGTACGTCAAAGCGTGTATCGGCCCACACAGCTCCATCTGTGCTGCTGCCACCTGCCCTCTTGACTGTTTAATTCATTATAGGGAGAGGGAGGAAGAAGAAGGAAAAAAAGGGTTAAATCTTCTTTGATTTTGTGTCTCGCTGCCGTTTCCTTTCCTCAGATGTGCAGGATGTGGACGTGTGAAGGTCAGAGGGGAGCGATCGCTTAGGGATGATCAGGTGTCCGTGTGAAAAGGTCTGAGTGATGCTGCGGCGACGTAAATCAACGTCAGCCTGCACACATACGTACACACGACTAAAAAAAAAAACTCTTTGAAGGTTGATGAGAAGAAATGTGTATGAATCAAAAGGCGGACTGCAGATAGAGAACGATCTTGGCTTTTTCTAAATGTCTCCATCTCCGGCGCTCTGTTCTCATTACTGTGCTGTTTTTGCTGGAGACTTCACTTGATCAGCGTGACACGTACAGTGACGTCTCCCCCCTCTAATTTCCCACTAATGAAGTTTGAGAACAATTCATTCCCAATTACCTGCTGCGGCTGCTGCTGCTGCTGCTGCTGCCGGTGACACAAAACACATCATGTGCTCGAGAAGATTTCTCCGAGCCAAGCGGTATCGGGAGGTTTTTCATTTCATTTGGTTGTAATTAGAAACTCTCGGGAGGACTGAACGATTTCTCACCCGAGAGTCAAAAGTCCAGTGAAATAATAGGCGGATGATATTCAACTGCATGAGTTCTGTCAGTGTAGAAATTACGACTTCATCCTGTTTGTGCCGTTTTTTGATTTCACAAACAGCGTGCGAGTGTTTTCAAAATCAAGTGCAAATAATAAGCGAACATTTACATAAATGATAATATTGAGGTGCATTTTTTTCCATGCAAATCACAAAATGTGTTGGAAATTGGACAGATAGATAACTTCTGAGCGATGAATCACAGTGGAGGCACAAAGGTATGATAGGTTCAAAACAAGCCCGGAGAGAAGACAGCAGGAGCAGGAGGAAAGGAGAGGATGAAAAAGGAAGAAGACCTAGAAAAGGAATTAAAGTCAGACGGCAGAAAAAAGAGAAAGAGAGAGAGAGAGGAAGAAAGAGATTTTCCCCATTTCCAGTCTGCTGGAAATGGGACACAGTCAGCCTGCAGGCAAAAATAAGAAATCAGCTATACCTCCTGTTATTGTTTCTCCTCTTTCTTTCTCTTTTTTCAAACCAAAAGCAAAGACACCAAGAAGGCTGAGTGTGTTTGAGAGAGACAGAAAAAAAACCCACACACACACACACACACACTTCGCAATTACCTTCCTCCCCCCCCTTTGGGAGGAAAGTGAACACACAGTTTGACGTCATGTGTAGCACCAGATCTCTAGGACCGGTTCAAAATAAACACCTTTACGGTCAGATTCATAATAACACGATTTTAAAAAAGGTTTATTTTTCACATTTGGGCGAAAGACGCGCAAGATTAAATCAACACTCTTCTATGATGGAGGAAATCCGGCGTTCTGCACTGATCCACCCTCCGTCCTGGATTCATACAGACATTATCTGATGCAATTCAGATGAAAAAGCAGCAGCAGCAGGCTGAAGACGCAGCTCAGTGTTTTATAGTTATTTGGTATGGCGCTAAAGGCGTAAATATACGCTCCTACCCTTTCATGAAATGTGAATGCAACACAGCCAAACTAAAAGAGAACAAGTAAAAGCTGAAAAGAATGTGTGAATGTTTTGTATGATTACTTTCTTTCTTTACAAAAACAAAAACAAAAACCATCTGAAAATCTTTCGTAAGGAGAAATCACAGTGTTCGCTGTCAATGTGTCAGTGAAACGCTGATGTGCACAAGTCGTGATGCAGTTTCTTGTTTCATTATTGTCAAATCTGAAATAATTGTTTTTGTAAAAGCAGATTTCCTGTGTGGAAGGAAAATCCAGAGAAAACAAAAGTTTAAATTTCCACCTCTTATCGCAAATAATCAAAAGATCACATGCAAATTATAGACTGCAACTTCTGAGTCCTCCCTCTGTGTGTGAGTTTCTATTTGGACTTAATTATTATGATTATCATAAAACATTTCTTCCTGGATTCAAAGTGAAACTAACAATTTAATTTAGAAAAAAACAATATCAGTATAACTTCAATGGATTTTGACTCTATCTATATTTCTAACTTTAATAATAGTAAAAGAGAATGATATTTGCTATTGGTTTGTGTTTGATTGAACTCAAGAGGAAACACCACCTTGTTGACCATTAGTGGCCTGAGTGGCAGACAAAAGAGGAATGATGTGTAACTAAAGGAAAATATAGCGCCCCCGTTTCCTGACTGTGCACACTGGACTCTCTTTGGACTCCATATATCTATGTTGTTATTGGCTGGGCAGTGAAATACAGGCTGGCAGGTTGTGCTGACGGCACGACTCTGCTCTGGACAGGATCATTACTGTTAGCGCTGCGGGGTGAAATACAGCTGGTTTCCTCCACTGAGCTGGACTCTCACTGTAACAACACAGAGATTTAAAGAAAAGTATGTGCACTAAGTTTGTGCACGCATGAGGTCACATAACACCGGCTACACATGAGACGAGATTTCAAATATCAAACGATTTTAAAAAACGTGGGCGATCATGGACATAAAAGACGGTTTCAACAGGTTTTTTACATGACAATCCTCCGAAATACACACTAGATGAGATCACACACCTGTAGTTTGTGTGGTAATGATTCAACAGAGACGATTTCCTCAACACGAGATCTCACAGAAGCTTACGTGATCAAACATGACCTTGTTAGCATTAGCCCACTCACTCACCTGTTCCATCCTGCCCACACCTTGTCTTTTTTCTGTCATATTATGGTAGGCTATATCATGCTTGAGATGTGCAAATGTTTCCTAGAGACCGAGATTTATCAAGCTTTAAGTGGCCAGTAAAATCAGTGGTTAAGTGGGGAACTATGCAAGTCTGGTAACTTTTTTGTTGTTTTGCTAACCCTCCTCACTCCATGTGCATTTGTTTTCAATTTAGCCGGCAAAAGGGCAAATCATGCAGCTGTTATATCTCATATGTGTTACTACGTGTGTCTTATCTGTCATAAACAAGAGATTACGGATTACGTGACATGTTTGTGTCATGATGCCGCCGAGACGAGAGCCGGGACACGGGGTCGGAGGCGCTGAGCCAAGAGACGCTCGGTGGAGGGCAGAGAGCCTCCATTCTCCCTCGTAACAAGTCCCAATCACAATTACTCCGACGCTGTTTAATTAAGGTAAAAAATCTCGCATAGTTCCTCTTACAGACACAAAAATTCAAAAATAAAAACATCAAAACACTAAATATTCTGTATCTCTACAACATTTTCTCATGTTGTTGGCAATTTCGTTGAGTGTATAACCATTATAGAACTACGAGGAAGTGCCGAATACACTGTGACATTGTGATTATAATTCCAATAGGATCGAATAGAGAGAGAAAAAGAAATCTATTAGATGGAAAACAAAAGTATTACTGGGAACAGTGTGCAACGTGCGCTTGGAGCCAACATCTTAACAAGCAGCAGAAATGCAGACATTCCAACAGCGAGGAAAAAGATGGAATTCTGGGAATGTCCTAATCAGCCAAACTGATGGCCTCCAGATAAGATGGATAATCAGCGATAGGGACAAATGGCTGTTTGCTGATGGAGGGAGATGGGAGAAACGTGTGCCCCAATGACACCCATTTAAACCAGATCAAAAGCGCTGGCTGGGAACCCTCAGACTGCCGTTTGATGTCTGATTGGGGGGGGAAATTGTGGGCAATCTAATGTTTTCGTCTGTTTGTGTATAATGTGTGTAACATACTTGTTTATGATTGAGCCTGTGTATTAATGAGATGTGCACGTGTCTGGGTTTTTTTTTTTTGCATATGTGTAACGCATGTGCACCCGCTGCCTAACACCCTGCATCTGTTTCTACCCCGGCTCCCTGTGCAGCAGGAGGAAGAAGCCGCACACATAGTCCTGCAGCTTCATCCTCCTTTGGTATCGATTTGATATAATTACTTAATATGATTAATCTGTTTATCATTCTCATATTCCTTTACCGATGTATGGCCAATCATACACAACTTACTGTCAGGCTGAAATATATCTCAACAGCTACAATGGGATTTGACAGCAGAAAAAGTTCCATTAAAAACATCAACGTTGCAGTAAATGTCAGGTTCTGGTGCCAGGCCCTTTAAAAACCAAAGACGTGCGAGGCTGTTTGACTGTTCGTCGCTGCCATTTGCACCAAAGTTTAAAAGTCATCCATCACAGATCAGATGGAGAACACTATTTCAACACCAACTGTGGCCTTGATGGACCAGAATGCACTGCAGCTACAAAACTAGCGTGGTTTTTTTTTTCAGAGTAAAAGGTCCTGACTCTTTCTTTTTCTGTCTTGGGAAATCTAACTGTCGCCCCGGCCTTTAAAGCTTTTCAAAAGTTCACACACAAACTTACAAACAAGACGTGAAGGCACAGACGTAAGCAGTGAAGAAGAGAGAGCTAATACCACAGGATTACCAAAGTATCAAAGGTGTGACTAAGCTCCGCAGCCTTTTGAAGCAGGCTTAAAAGTCTATATTCTTTACCATCAAAAAGTTTACGTCATTTCTTTGTGTTATATAATGATTTCATTGTTACTTTTTATATTGTCAACTTAAAGAAAAGAAGAAGATAAAAAAAATCAAACGGTAATTGTTGCATGTAAAAACGTCTGGCGCTCGCTCTCGTTCTAAAACACTCAGAGCTTCATTAACTCATTAGGCCTTAATTGGCTCGTTAGGACTTGAATGGCCATCAGCTGACAATCCTTGACCTGCCTTCCAAGAGCTTGATGAATGATCCGACTCTTCAAACCTCGTTGTAACTCTCAAACCAGCACGAAGCTCCACTAAGGCCACTGATTATTGAGCCCAAAGTCGAGATAACTGATGACAGTAAAGCAGCACACGGACAGATGAAGCCCAAATGGAGCTGAGGTGTGTTTGAAAAAGAAAAGGAGCATTTGATTTGAGAACAAGGAAGGAGCATAGAGGAGTAACTACTCAAAGACAGGGAAGAACAGAGCCCACTAAATGTAAGTGTTTAAATGTCCTGAAGTCAGTCAAGAAGGTGAGAATGAAGAAAGGCCTCTACAGCAGGTCAACAACATCAACTTAAAGGGAAACTTCGTTTTTTTTCAACCTGGGCCCTGTTTTCATATGTTTTTCTGTATATGTGAGTGATGGATAATACAATTATTGAGGACGCTCCAGTATTGAGCCGGGCAGGCAGCCTGCAGCCCAGCCAACGCTCTTCAACCGGGCAAGTGGCTCCCGTCAAAGTTCGCCCTATACTGTAAACGTGCATTTTTTTCACATAACACTGACAGGCTCAGATAGTTACAATGAGTGTCCGACAACACACTAGAAAGGAGAAATGAACGTATGTCTCTACCTTTAGCTGCAGGTCGCTGTTTGTTATCGGTGTCCAAATCTCACCGCTAGAAATCTCGTTCTGAAACCTCGCGATAACTCGCGGCAAAACACCGGTGGGGAATACTGTTACCTGACTGAGGTGAAGAGAGACGACCAGAGTGATTTTCTGTCGGATTACCGAACACTGTTACTTTAGTTTTAAATAAAAGGTTTAAAAAAAAGTCATGGCTGAATTTTGGACGACAACGTGGATGAAAGGGATTTCTAGCAGTGAGATTTGGACACCGGTAACAAACAGCGACCTCCAGCTAAAGGTAGAGACATAAGTTAATTTCTCCTTTCTAGTATGTTGTCGGACACTCATTGTAACTATCTGAGCCTGTCAGTGTGAAAAAAATGCACGTTTATAGGGCGAACTTTGACGGGAGCCACTTTCCCGGTTGAAGAGCGGAAAAACATATGAAAACAGGGCCCAGGTTGAAAAAACCCGAAGTTTCCCTTTAACAAATTTAAACCCACTGCATTACTGGACGGAGTAAGAGATAAAAACAAAGTTATTCTTACTGACCATCCTCTCAGTGGTGGCCAGGAAGATGATTATTTAATCATGGCTCAAACCACTTCCACCCACTGTGCATCAAGGTAGACTAATCAAAGTGTCCACAATAGAAAATATAACAGCAAAGCTCCATGTAGAGATGGAAATGGACTTAACTGTATGTGCTAATGTGGAATAGAGCAAGGATTTCTGCTCATATACTTTGAGATTATTGCTGCCTCTTTACTTTTTTCCCTCTGTAAGTGGATGCACAAAAGGCCAATATTGATAAGATTAATTTGTTTGTGGGGTTTGCAAATTGGTTTTGCAGTTCACTTATGTCTTTTCTGCTTGGTTTTCGATTTTCGGCTTCTTTTTGTGAACAAAACAGAAATATAAATGCGTCCATTTGAAAAGCACATGCTAAAAAACAGAAACAAAAAAAGCTTTCGGAGCAGCTGCCCCCACAGTCCCCTGACTTTAACCTCACTGGGAAACTGTGGGTAAATCTAAAATATGCTGCGTTTCGGATCCCAGAGCATAAGTGATCTGCAGGAAGAGAGGGGGCGAGGACTCCTAAATCAGGAGTGGAAAGAGTCTTATAGTTGGCTGCTTAAATAACATATAATGTGATGCTGTGTTAACTTCACTGAGTACCGGGAGGTGTCGGTGTCATGTTCACCCAGCGCTGAGTCAGCAGCTTTGACACAGTACTGAATTTGTAAGGTGCCCAAATATCTGAACTGAAATAAGTAGGGTTTGTATTTACTTTTCTCTTCAAATAAATAAAATAAAATATGGAGTTTGCCTGGCGGTGCTCAATAACTGCTGAGACATTGTGGATAGGGACAAATAAAACAAACAAAAAAAAATCTCTCAGGTATTTCCTGTCAGGAAGCCTGGGATTACTGTTTGGTGTTGAAATTGTTGGAAAACTGTGGGGAACGACGACGGCGGTGGGACAATATTTTTGACTGCTGTTATTTTAATAAAAAAAAATCTTGCATCACCTTCTTTTTTTTCTTTTTTTCTTTTTTTTTTCCAGGGATGAAGCTGCAGCTCTCAGGCTCGGCTCATCACTGGCTGCAAACTTCGAATGCTAGACTGTAAATGTAGGAGAACATAAGTGTAAACGAAGCAGTGAGGCCTTGATGAGACCCTTTTTTTTTTTCTTTTTTTTTTGGAGGAGCTGCTGAATGTGCTGTTTTGATTTTGCTGGTCTCGAGCCCCACAATCTCTTGCCACACAAATACACACATATGCCCACATCCACCTCCCACCCTGTCCCACAGAGCTCTGTCGCAGCCCAAACATTATTCCAGCTGATTACACGCCAATTCCCATCAAGAGCAGCAGCCTGCGAGGCTCTTCCCCGCCCTGATTAACACTAACTGCCACGCACTGCAATCTCTTCAGTATGTGTCTTTTTCCATCAATTCCTTGCCGCTTTCTTTCTGTCTGTGTGTTTTTACACTTTTTCCATCTATCTATCTTTTTCGCTTCTATCTTCTATTGCTTCCTCTCCAGTCCTCCTTTTCTTTCCACTCTTATTTTCCTTATTCCTCTCTCTTCTTTTCATTCTTTTCATGTATTTGTAATGATCTCCATACCAGCGTTTTTTGTTTTTTTCCCCTCTGTATTGCAGCCACCAACAATTTAAAGAAAACAGACACAATATTGTCCAGAAAAGGGCCAACAAGAGTCACACAGAGTTTGGCTGGACGTCCTTGTACAGTTTCATATCAATTACAAACAAGAAGACCAGTGGGAAACGAGAAGAAGAAAAGAGACCACCTTTGATAGTTTGATGAATGGTCGAACGCCATCGGTTTAATCACTTGAGCCACAAAAATTCAAGAAAAAAAAATGGAAATATTTTTTGTCTATAAATCAAGACAGACCCCAGTCCTTTAGCTAATGTGGTTTAACATGACTTGCAGGTTTCCCTCCCTCACCTGTAGCTGCAACAGCCATGAAGTCCTGCTGAACAACCTGAACAGACCTGGAGCAGTATCACCAATCAAGCGGGAGACTTCATGTGACCTCTACAGTTACTGATCATAACCAAATACAAACATGCCTCAAGAAAAAAGCAAAGCTACTTAAAAGGTATTTTTAACCACAGGATGTGACACACCAGATGGTTTGTGACACAGAAACATCTGGGAAGGCTTCATCTGTTTGGAAAAGGGCAGCAGAGGATTTCAAAAAAAAAAAAAATTGGCAGGTGAGTGGATGAACCATCTGTCGAATATGTGATGTATGAGGAGAGCGTAGGAGAGGAAACACAACACTACAACAGGTCGCAGTCACAGGAAAACTGAAAAAATAGTTAGTATATTGGTAGCCTAAATGATTCTTGTGTATTCAAAAAAAGTCACATTTATGGTTGTCAAAGCTTTCACTTCTCTATAGCTGCCTGCAGTTCCTCCTTCACAAGACTGTGATTGATCAAAATGATCACAGTTTAGACTCAAGGAAAATGTAATGTAACGGGGCTCCGCAGGTATACAGTAGTCACTGTCACGAGGTACCAGTAAGGAGAAGTGACGTCGTGAGGCAGTTAGTGGTACTGAAGTTAAACTCACTCACCCATAAAAAAGACGTGCTAATGTGACCGATGCTGTTGGTTCGGACTTGCCCGAGGCCAGGATCGAACCCGTGGCCTCCCGCACCGCAGGCGACGATGCTAACCTTTTCGCCAAGAGGTTGGCAACCGCTTGGCAAATTGGTTAGCACGTCTTTTATGGGTGAGTGAGTTTTCTTCCAGTACCGCCAACCGCCACAACCTGTCACATCTCCTTACTGGTACTTTGTGACTGTGGCACAACCGCGGACCTCCGTTACACTAATACACTTGCCAAGTGGTCACTGACCTCTTGGCAAAACAATTAGCATTGTCGCCCACAGTGTGGGAGACCCGGGTTCGAAACCCACTGAGGGCGGGCCAGAACAACATCGGTCACCTTGGTGCTGTGACCCGGATGCCCTGGGTGCAGTGAGTTTAGGGGGGTGAGTGTAACGGAGGTCTGCGAGTATAGTCATAGTCACGAGGTACCAGTAAGGAGAAGTGACTGCGTGTGGCGGTTAGCAGTTCTGAAGTTAAACTCACTCACCCATAAAAAAGACGTGCTAATACACTTGCCAGGTGGTCTTTGACCTCTTGGCAAAATGATTAGCATCGTCGTCCACGGAACAACATCGGTCACAGTAATATAATGTAAATGTGTTTGGTATGTGGGAGAACCCATGCAGACTACACAAAGGCCCCTGGACCAGGAATTGAACCCAGGTCTTTCTTGCTGTGAGGCGACATCACCTTACTAAAGTGTGTCCTTGAAGTAACACTGATGCTAATTCTCTGTTCCTGACAGACATTCAACAGTGAGTCAGTTTCAGGATCTCAGTTGCTGGTCCGATTGCGAAGAATGCAAAGTCATGCGTGCTAACCACTTGGCCAAAGGGACATCCCCTTGGCCAAGTAGCCAGGGCGCATGATCAATTGGAGGCATAGTGACAGGACCCTCAACTGTCACACAACCAACACCTCAACATTTTCAATTTGCTTTAACAAACTGTTTGTTCTGCTCCACCTCTGATCGTGACTCGTGTGGTCGCAGCTTCGGAGCCACATGGCTCCATGAAAACACATGTTAGACTTTTTTGACAGTTCTCCAAAAGAACAAACAGACCATGCACTGTACGATGTGCAACACGAGAGCATCTGTGCTGCTGGGGGTCTGCACACATGGGCACAAAACATAAACACACAGAAGCACCGAAGAGCCTCGCGACCACATGCCTTTACACTTGCGTCTGTGACTTAAGCTGTGCCCAGCTGTTGCACATTGACAAGACTTCAGCCAGCAGAGTGTTTGTGTGTCTGTGTCTGTGTGTGTGTGTGTCCAGGACTGCTTGCTATTTCCTGAGCGTTCTGTTGTGATAGCAAGTGCAGCTGCTTTTCTCTGTGCCTTCATCTCAAAGAAAAGGACACAAACACTGACTCCTGTGTGGCAGGAACACTGTTGCTTTTTACTGTGCACGTGAACATTTGCACCATTTATGGGGTACTAAGGGATTATCTATTGCCTAATGTGCATTTATTGTTCTAATGTGAGGTACACTGGTCTCATATAATCACCTGTGTGTGCAGTCATCACACACCAACGCTGGTTTGCTTCCACTCCCTAATGATCTAAATGGCATCGTCTCACAAGTGATACAGTATCACGGTGTTTCTGTATAATGGAGGGCAACACCACATGAATTCAATCTAACCACTGACTATTGACATGAAAGCTTTTTACAGTGATACTGAAGTCTTAAGAGTTTTTCGATCGATTTTCCATCTCCTAAGCATCCGCTCGGTGCCATTAACGTCAAACCTACTTTCATACAGCATCGTTACAATATGAGACCCACAAGTCTGTGAGGAATTGTGCGAACAAACTTTGTCGAGCATGTTTTACTTCTCAGCAAAAAGGCCAAAAAAAGAAAGAAAGATACATAGACGTATTGGATTGTGTTCAATTAGGGAATTTCAGCGGGGGTGACTTTGGGGTAAATGCATGATTTTTGAGCTTTGGTCCAAAATGCAGGTTAATCATCTTCTTGAAGAATCACAAAGAGTTCTGCAGATCAGTCATTAACTGCATGACCAGGCGTATTATAGGTACAGTAATACATTAGCCAATCCTAAACCATCTTTGCACTTTCTTTATGTTCAGCAATTTGAAAGCTAATCTTCCACAACACCAGCTCCGTGCCAGAGTCTCTGACTGAGAGAAAAACAAAACCATCTCTGAGTTTTTAATATGCAGCACTTTTGGCTGAAATAACTTTATTAATAGCAGGACTTGGACCATGACGGGGTTGTTTGAGATTTGCCAAAAGAAGCAAGAGACGGAGCAGAGAAAGGAGATTGCATTTGTGCGCGCGCGAGTGTGTGTGTGTGGGGGTGCATAAGAAAAAAAGATTGACTTCCATGCAGCATGTGTGTCTGTGCACGTGTGCAGATTTGCTGTCTGTGTGTGTGTGTGTGTGTGTTTGTGTATGCAAGTGTGAGTAAAGGACGCTTTGGTCTTGCATTGGAGTGTGTAAAGAGATTTTCCATCCATTAGGGTGGCCGCACTCCCAGACACACAGACACAGACACACACACACACAGATCCAACTTTGTAAATACACTAGTAATTATATAGTCTTTCACATGAAGCATCACAGTTTTGATAGTTGTTTTTGTTATGTGTGCCCGTGTGCATGTGAGTGTGTCACTGAGGTACTCACCTACTCGCGGCGCAGCAGGGAACCCAGATGGAGGACAAACAGCAAGAAAGAAACAGAAAAGGAGGGGATTAGACAAAACAAACCAATAGTCAAACTCCTGTCTGTCCTGTATTCTCACAGCTGCAGCTCAACATCCAGTGCCTTGCTCAAGAGCATCATCCTCAAAGTGACTATGGAGCTAATCCACTGCTCGACAGATTTCAGTTGCTGGCCTCTGACTGTTGTTGTAACCTCTGTACAACCCCCCTCCACATTTTAAATTGGTTAAATAACTTTCCGTAAGATAATTAAAGCTGGATAACTTAAGCTCTTTTTCAAACTGCCTTACTCAACCAATTACAGCGACAACAACAACATTCACATTAACCAGTATCATGTGAGAGTTAAGCACATGATA